>NC_091304.1:21747774-21760274 GCF_038502225.1 Cherax quadricarinatus | reverse complement strand
CCTCATCTAATTTAATACTCCTCATTAGCTTCACATCATCTGCGAACAAGGACACTTCTGAGTCTTTCCCTTCCATCATGTCATTCACATGTATCAAAACTAGCACTGGTCCTAGGACTGACCCCTCTGGGACCCTGCTCGTCACAGGCGCCCACTGTGATACCTCATCACGTACCATGACTCGTTGTTGCCTCCCTGTCAGGTATTCTCTGAGCCATTGCGGTGCCCTTCCTGTTATACGTGCTTGATCCTCCAGCTTCTGCACTAATTTCTTGTGAGGAACTGTGTCGAAGGCCGCCTTGCAGTCCAAGAAAATGCAATTAACCCACCCCTCTCTCTCGTGTCTTATTTCTGTTACCTTGTCATAAAACTCCAGTAGGTTTGTGACACAATATTTGCCTTCCATGAATCTTTGCTGGTTGTTGTTTATAATCTTTCTCCGTTCCAGGGGCTCCACCACTCTCTGATAATATTTTCCATGACTTTGCAGACTGTACACGTCAGTGACACTGGTCTATAGTTTAGTGCCTCGTTTCTGCCTCCTTTCTTAAAAATGGGGACTACATTTGCCATCTTCTATACCTCAGGTAGTTGCCCAGTTTCAAAGGATGTGTTGAAAATTGTGGTTAATGGTACACACAGCATCTCTGCTCCCTCTCTAACGACCCGTGGAGAGATGTCCAGTCCCACTGCTTTTGAGGTATCAAAGTCACTTAGCAGCTTCTTCACCTCCTCCTCAGTTGTGTGTATTTCATCCAACACTTGTTGGTATATCCTTTGTTGGTGTACCCCTCAGTTCTGTCTTCCCAGAGTCCCTTCTGTCTCCACTGTAAATACTTCCTTAAATCTCATATTGATCTCCTTACATACTTTTTGGTCGTTTCTTGTGAGGTTCCCACCTTCTTTCCTCAGCCTAATTACCTGGTCCTTGACTATTGTCTTCCTCCTGATGTGGCTATACTGCAATTTCGGGTCTGACTTAACTTACGATGCTATGTTGTTCTCGGACTGTTGCTGGGCCTCTCTCCTTATCTGTGCATACATTTTTCTGGCTCTTCAACTAATCTCTATTTTCCTGGGTCCTTTGTCTTCTGTACTTTTTCCGTTCTCTAGTGCACTTAGTTTTTGCCTCCCTACACCTTTGGGTAAACCAAGGGCTCGTTCTGGTCTTCCCATTATATCTGTTGCCCCTGATAACAAACCTTCCTCTGCCTCCTTGCATTTTGTTGTTACGTAGTCCACGACTTTCCTACTAATTCTCTTTCCCACTGAACCTCCAGTAGGAAGTTCCTCATACCTGTGTAGTACCCCTTTTGTAGTTTGGCTTTTCCCATTCTATTCCTGTTACCCTCTCCACTTGTAACTCTGTATTCAAAGCTCAGAACTACGTGATCACTAGCTCCAAGGGGCCTTTCACTTGTGATGTCCTCAATGTCCGAGCTACTCAGGGTGAACACAAGGTCCAGTCTTGCTGGTTCATCCTCCTCTCTCTCTCTCTCTCTCTCTCTCTCTCTCTCTCTCTCTCTCTCTCTCTCTCTCTCTCTCTCTCTCTCTCTCTCTCTCTCTCTCTCTCTCTCTCTCTCTCTGGTAGTGTCCCTAACATGTTGATGCATGAGGTTTTCCAGTACCACATCCATCGCCTTGGCTTTCCATGTTTTGGGACCCCCGTGTGGCTCCAGGTTTCCCCAATCACTCTCCCTGTGGTTGAAATCGCCCATAACCAGTAACTTTGTTCTGCTCGAGTGAGCTCTTCTGGCCACCTCAGCTAATGTGTCCACCATTACTATGTAGCTCTCTTCATATTCCTCTCTTGGCCTCCTGCAGTTCTGTGGCGGGTTATACATCACTGCAATGACTACCTTATGTCACCCAGACTGCATTGTACCTACTATGTATTCCCTTTCTCCAATCTCGTCCATTCCTTCTATTTCCTCAAATCTCCATCGTGGAGGGTGGAGTGTGTGTACTCACCTAATTGTGGTAGCAGGGCCACGTCTCTTCATTGGTCGATACTCGGTCCACTCTCTCCCTGCTCCTTGAGCTTCATCATACCTCTTTTTAAAGCTATATATGGTACGTGCCTCCACTACTTTTCTTACCCTGTTGTTTTCCATGACTAAAAAAATACTTCCAAACATCCCTCTGACTCATCTGAGTCTTCAGCTTCCAATTGTGACCCCTTGTTGCTGTGTCCCATCTCTGGAACATCTTGTCTCTGTCCGCCTTGTCGATTCTTCTCAGTATTTTATATGTTTTTATCATGTCCCCTCTATCCCTCCTGTCCTCCAGTGACGTCAGGTGGATTTCCCTTAACCTCTTCTCCTAAGACATGTCCCTTAGCTCCAGGACTAGTCTCGTTACAAGCCTTTGCACTTTCTCTAATTTCTTGACGTGCTTGGCCAGGTGTGGGTTCCAAACTGGAGCTGCTTACTCCAATATGGGCCTGACGTACACGGTGTACAGGGTCCGAAACGACTCCTAACTGAGATGTCGGAATGCGATTCTTAGGCTCACTAGTCACTCATATGCTGCATCAGTTATTTGGTTGATGTGCGTCTCAGATGTGCTCCGTATTATACACACCCCGAGGTCCTTTTCCTTGAATGAGATTTATAGTCTTTGGCCCCCTAGACTGTACTCTATCTGCAGTCTTCTTTGCTCTTCTTGATTCTTCAAGACTTTGCACTTGATGGGATTGAACTCCAAGAGCCAGTTGCTGGACCAGGCCTGCAGCCGGTCTAGATCCCTCTGTAGTCCTGCCTTATCCTCCTCCGCTTGAAGTCTCTTCATTAAATTCATATCGTCTGCAAACAGGGACACTTTTAAGTCTGTTCCTTCCGTCATGTCATTCACATATACCAGAAACAGCACCGGTTCTAGGGCTCACCCCTGTGGAACCCCCGCTCGTCACAGGCGCCCACTCTGACACCTCACCACGTACCATGACTCGCTACTGCCTTCACCCCAGGCATTGTAGTGCCTTCCTCAATTACCTGCCTGGTCCTCCAGCTTTTGCACTAATCTCTTGTGTGGAATTGTGTCAAAAGCCTTCTTACAGTTCAAGAAAACGCAATCTACCCACTACTCTTTCTCTTGTCTTACTGCTGTCACCTTGTGTTGTGGAGGATTGGAGAGAGAGTTGTGGAGGGTTGGAGTGTGTCTTGTGGAGGGTTGGAGTGTGCATTGTGGAGGGTTGGGGTGTGTCTTGTGGAGGGTTGGAGTGTGTGTGTGTGTGTGTGTGTTGTGGAGGGTTGGGGTGTATTGCGGAGGGTTGGAGTGTGTTGTGAAGGGTTGGTGTGTGTGTTGTGGAGGGTTGGAATGTGTGTGTGTTTTGCAGGGTTGGAGTGTGTGTGTGTTGTGCAGGGTTGGTGTGTGTGTGTGTGTGTTGTGGAGGGTTTGTGTGTGTGTGCATGTGTTGTGCAGGGTTGGAGTGTGTGTGTTGTGCAGGGTTGCAGTGTATGTGTGTTGTGCAGGGTTGGAGTGTGTGTGTATGTTGTGGAGGGTTGGTGTGTGTGTGTTATGGAGGGTTGGAGTGTGTGTGTGTTGTGGAGGGTTGGAACATGTGTGTGTGTGTGTGGTGCAGGGTTGGAGATTGTGTGTATGTTGGGGAGGGTTAGAGTGTTTGTCTGTGTGTGTGTGTTGTGAAGGGTTGGAGTGTGTATGTGTTGTGCAGAGTTGGAGTGTGTGTGTGTGTGTGTGTGTGTGTTGTGGAGGGTTGGAGTGTGTGTGTGTGTTGTGGAGGGTTGGAGTGTGTGTGTGTGTGCTGTGGAGGGTTGGAGTGTGTGTGTGTGTTGTGGAGGGTTGGAGTGTGTGTGTGTGTGCTGTGGAGGGTTGGAGTGTGTGTGTGTGTGTGTGTGTGTGTTGTGGAGGGTTGGAGTGTATGTGTGTGTTGTGTGTGTGTTGTGTGAGGGTTGGAGTGTGTGTGTGTGTGTGTGTTGTGGAGGGTTGGAGTGTGTGTGTGTGTGTGTGTGTTGTGGAGGGTTGGAGTGTGTGTGTGTGTGTGTGTTGTGGAGGGTTGGAGTGTGTGTGTGTGTGTGTGTTGTGGAGGGTTGGAGTGTGTGTGTGTGTGTGTGTGTTGTGAAGGGTTGGAGTGTGTGTGTGTGTGTGTATGTTGTGGAGGGTTGGAGTGTGTGTGTGTGTGTGTGTGTTGTGGAGGGTTGGAGTGTGTGTGTGTGTGTGTGTGTTGTGAAGGGTTGGAGTGTGTGTGTGTGTGTGTGTGTATGTTGTGAAGGGTTGGAGTGTGTGTGTGTGTGTGTATGTTGTGGAGGGTTGGAGTGTGTGTGTGTGTGTGTGTGTTGTGGAGGGTTGGAGTGTGTGTGTGTGTGTGTATGTTGTGGAGGGTTGGAGTGTGTGTGTGTGTGTGTATGTTGTGAAGGGTTGGAGTGTGTGTGTGTGTGTGTATGTTGTGGAGGGTTGGAGTGTGTGTGTGTGTGTGTGTGTTGTGGTGGGTTGGAGTGTGTGTGTGTGTGTGTATGTTGTGGAGGGTTGGAGTGTGTGTGTGTGTGTGTGTGTTGTGAAGGGTTGGAGTGTGTGTGTGTGTGTGTGTGTTGTGAAGGGTTGGAGTGTGTGTGTGTGTGTGTGTGTTGTGAAGGGTTGGAGTGTGTGTGTGTGTGTGTATGTTGTGGAGGGTTGGAGTGTGTGTGTGTGTGTGTGTGTTGTGAAGGGTTGGAGTGTGTGTGTGTGTGTGTGTGTTGTGAAGGGTTGGAGTGTGTGTGTGTGTGTGTGTGTGTTGTGGAGGGTTGGAGTGTGTGTGTGTGTGTGTGTGTGTGTGTGTTGGGGTGGAGTGTGTGTGTGTGTGTGTGTGTTGGGGGTGGAGTGTGTGTGTGTGTGTGTGTGTGTGTGGAGGGTTGGAGTGTGTGTGTGTGTGTGTATGTTGTGGAGGGTTGGAGTGTGTGTGTGTGTGTGTGTGAGGGTTGGAGTGTGTGTGTGTGTGTGTGTGTTGTGAAGGGTTGGAGTGTGAGTGTATGTTGTGGAGGGTTGGAGTGTGTGTGTGTGTGTGTGTTGTGGAGGGTTGGAGTGTGTATGTGTGTGCTGTGGAGGGTTGGAGTGTGTGTGTGTGTGTGTATGTTGTGGAGGGTTGGAGTGTGTGTGTGTGTGTGTGTGTTGTGGAGGGTTGGAGTGTGTGTGTGTGTGTGTGTGTTGTGAAGGGTTGGAGCGTGAGTGTATGTTGTGGAGGGTTGGAGTGTGTGTGTGTGTGTGTGTGTTGTGGAGGGTTGGAGTGTGTGTGTGTGTGTGTGTGTTGTGAAGGGTTGGAGTGTGTGTGTGTGTGTGTGTGTTGTGAAGGGTTGGAGTGTGTGTGTGTGTGTGTGTGTTGTGGAGGGTTGGAGTGTGTGTGTGTGTGTGTGTGTTGTGAAGGTGTGTTGGAGGGTTGTGTCGTGTTGTGTGAGAGTGTTGGAGTGTGTGTGTGTATGTGTGTGTTGTGCAGAGTTGGAGCGTGAGTGTATGTGTTGTGCAGGGTTGGAGCGTGAGTGTATGTTGTGGAGGGTTGGAGTGTGTGTGTGTGTGTGTGTGTTGTGAAGGGTTGGAGTGTGTGTGTGTGTTGTGCAGAGTTATCTCAGTAGTATCATTACCAGTAACCAGGTACCAGTGTCAGTAGTAGTGACTCGCTACCAACTGTCAATGTGAATCACTTGTTATTCACTGTTCAGCTGACCTTAGCATGTTTTTGAACCCCGCTCACTCCTAGGCATCATTCGTGAGCGAGTCGTAAGGATAGAGAGCAGAGAGGCAGGTCAGGCTGGGCGCTTCCCATATATTCCGTTTTAATTATAGTCCATTATTGCCTATGTGAGTATCCTTTACCCAATCCAAGTTACCGAGCCCAACGGGACAGTTGGAGTGTGTGTGTGTGTGTGTGTGTTGTGGAGGGTTGGAGTGTGTGTGTGTTATGCAGGGTTGGAGTGTATGTGTGTGTTGTGCATGGTTGGAGTGTGTGTGTATGTTGTGGAGGATTGGAGTGTGTGTGTTGTGGAGGGTTGGAGTGTGAGTGTATGTTGTGGAGGGTTGGAGTGTGAGTGTATGTTGTGGAGGGTTGGAGTGTGAGTGTATGTTGTGGAGGGTTGGAGTGTGAGTGTATGTTGTGGAGGGTTGGAGTGTGAGTGTATGTTGTGGAGGGTTGGAGTGTGAGTGTATGTTGTGGAGGGTTGGAGTGTGAGTGTATGTTGTGGAGGGTTGGAGTGTGAGTGTATGTTGTGGAGGGTTGGAGTGTGAGTGTATGTTGTGGAGGGTTGGAGTGTGAGTGTATGTTGTGGAGGGTTGGAGTGTGAGTGTATGTTGTGGAGGGTTGGAGTGTGAGTGTATGTTGTGGAGGGTTGGAGTGTGAGTGTATGTTGTGGAGGGTTGGAGTGTGAGTGTATGTTGTGGAGGGTTGGAGTGTGAGTGTTGTGGGGGTTGGAGTGTGTGTGTGTGTGTGTTATGCATGGTTGGAGTGTGTATGTTGTGGAGGGTTGGAGTGTATGTGTTGTGGAGGGTTGGAGTGTGAGTGTTGTGGGGGGTTGGAGTGTATGTGTTGTGGAGGGTTGGAGTGTGTGTGTTGTGGAGGGTTGGAGTGTGTGTGTGTGTGTGTTATGCATGGTTGGAGTGTGTATGTTGTGGAGGGTTGGAGTGTGAGTGTATGTTGTGGAGGGTTGGAGTGTGAGTGTTGTGGGGGGTTGGAGTGTATGTGTTGTGGAGGGTTGGAGTGTGTGTGTTGTGGGGGTTGGAGTGTGAGTGTTGTGGGGGTTGGAGTGTGCGTGCGTTGTGGACAGTTGGAGTGTGTGTGTGTGTGTGTTGTGTGGACGGTTGGAGTTTGTGTATTCACATAATTCACCTAATTGTTGTTGCAAGGGTCGATTCATAACTCCAGAACCTTCCTCTTCACTGGTCGCTACTAGGTCCACTCCTGCTCCATGAGCTTATCGAACCTCTTCTTAAAGCTATGTATGGTACCTTCCTCCACTACATCAATTTCCAGACTATTACACTTCCTGACAACTCTATGGCTAAAGAAATCCTTCCAAACATCTGAGACTTCAACTTCCAATTGTGACCTCTTGTTGCTGTGTCCCATCTCTGGAACATCCTGTCTTTGTGTGTGTTGTGGAGGGTTGAAGTGGGTGTGCTCACCTAGTTGTGGTTGCAGGGGTCCATTCACAGCTCCTGGCCCCGCCTCTTCACTGGTTGCTATTAGGTAACTCTCCCTGCTCCATGAACTTTATCATACCTCTTCTTAAAGCTATGTATGGATCCTCCCTCCACTACACGACTCTCCAGACTATTCCACTTACTGAAAACTCTATGACTTAAGAAATGCTTCCTAACATCCCTGCGACTCATCTGAGTCTTCAACTTCCAGTTGTGACCGCTTATTTCTGTGCCCCATCTCTGGAACATCCTGTCTGTGCACCTTGTGAATTCCTCTCAGTATTTAATATGTTCTTATCATGTTCCCCTCTCTCTCTCTCTCTCTCTCTCTCTTGTCCTCCAGTGTCATCAGTTCGATTTCCCTTAACCTCTCCTCGTAGGAGATGCCCCTTAGCTCCTTGACTAGTCTCGTTGCAAACCTTTGTGTTTTCATATCTTGACGTGCTTGACTAGGTATGGGTTCCAGACTGATGCATACTCCAGTATGGGCCTGACGTACACTGAGTACAGAGTCCTCAATGATTCCTTTCTGAGGCGCCGGAGCGCTATTCATAGGTTTGCTAATCGCCCAAACTCTGCAGCAGTTATTTGGTTGATGTGCGCCTCAGGAGATGCGCTCGGTATTATACTCACCCCAAGATCCTTTTCCTTGAGTGAGGTTTACAGTCTTTCGCCCACTAAAATGTACTCTGTCTGCGGTCTTCTTTGCCCTTCCTCGATCTTCATGACTTTTCACTTGATGGCGGTAAAATCTAGGAGCCAGTTGCTGGACCAGGCTTGCAGCCTTTTCGGATCCCTTTGTAGTCCTGCCTGGTCCTCATCCGACTGAATTCTCTTCATTAGCTTCACATCGTCTACAAACAGGGACACTTATGAGTCTGTATGTATGTGTTGTGGAGGGTTGGAGTGTGTGTGTGTGTGTGTGTGTGTGTGTGTGTGTGTGTGTGTGTGTGTGTGTGTGTGTGTGTGTGTGTGTGTACTCACCTAGTTGAGGTTGCGGGGGTCGAGTCCGAGCTCCTGGCCCCGCCTCTTCACTGATCGCTACTAGGTCACTCTCCCTGAGCCGTGAGCTTTATCATACCTCTGCTTAAAGCTATGTATGGATCCTGCCTCCACTACATCGCTTCCCAAACTATTCCACTTACTGACTACTCTGTGGCTGAAGAAATGCTTCCTAACATCCCTGTGATTCATCTGTGTCTTCATCTTCCAACTGTGTCCCCTTGTTACTGTGTCCAATCTCTGGAACATCCTGTCTTTGTCCACCTTGTCAATTCCTCTCAGTATTTTGTATGTCGTTATCATGTCCCCCCTATCTCTCCTGTCCTCCAGTGTCGTCAGGTTGATTTCCCTTAACCTCTCCTCGTAGGACATACCTCTTAGCTCTGGGACTAGTCTTGTTGCAAACCTTTGCACTTTCTCTAGTTTCTTCACGTGCTTGGCTAGGTGTGGGTTCCAAACTGGTGCCGCATACTCCAATATGGGCCTAACATACACGGTGTACAGGGTCCTGAATGATTCCTTATTAAGATGTCGGAATGCTGTTCGTTCTGAGGTTTGCTAGGCGCCCATATGCTGCAGCAGTTATTTGGTTGATGTGCGCTTCAGATGTGCCTGGTGTTATACTCACCCCAAGATCTTTTTCCTTGAGTGAGGTTTGTAGTCTCTGACCCCCTAGACTGTACTCCATCTGCGGCCTTCTTTGCCCTTCCCCAATCTTCATGACTTTGCACTTGGTGGGATTGAACTCCAGGAGCCAATTGCTGGACCAGGTCTGCAGCCTGTCCAGATCCCTTTGTAGTTCTGCCTGGTCTTCGATCGAGTGAATTCTTCTCATCAACTTCGCGTCATCTGCAAACAGGGACACCTCAGAGTCTATTCCTTCCGTCATGTCGTTCACAAATACCAGAAACAGCACTGGTCCTAGGACTGACCCCTGTGGGACCCCGCTGGTCACAGGTGCCCACTCTGACACCTCGCCACGTACCATGACTCGCTGCTGTCTTCCTGACAAGTATTCCCTGATCCATTGTAGTGCCTTCCCTGTTATCCCTGCTTGGTCCTCCAGTTTTTGCACCAATCTCTTGTGTGGAACTGTGTCAAACGCCTTCTTGCAGTCCAAGAAAATGCAATCCACCCACCCCTCTCTCTCTTGTCTTACTGCTGTCACCATGTCATAGAACTCCAGTAGGTTTGTGACACAGGATTTCCCGTCCCTGAAACCATGTTGGCTGCTGTTGATGAGATCATTCCTTTCTAGGTGTTCCACCACTCTTCTCCTGATAATCTTCTCCATGATTTTGCATACTATACATGTCAGTGACACTGGTCTGTAGTTTAATGCTTCATGTCTGTCTCCTTTTTTAAAGATTGGGACTACATTTGCTGTCTTCCATGCCTCAGGCAATCTCCCTGTTTCGATAGATGTATTGAATATTGTTGTTAGGGGTACACATAGCGCCTCTGCTCCCTCTCTCAATACCCATGGGGAGATGTTATCTGGCCCCATTGCCTTTGAGGTATCTAGCTCATTCAGAAGCCTCTTCACTTCTTCCTCGGTTGTGTGCACTGTGTCCAGCACTTGGTGGTGTGCCTCACCTCTCCATCTTTCTGGAGTCCCTTCTGTCTCCTCTGTGAACACTTCTTTGAATCTCTTGTTGAGTTCTTCACATACTTCACGGTCATTTCTTGTTGTCTCTCCTCCTTCCTTCCTTAGCCTGATTACCTGGTCCTTGACTGTTGTTTTCCTCCTGATGTGGCTGTACAACAGTTTCGGGTCAGATTTGGCTTTCGCTGCTATGTCATTTTCATATTGTCTTTGGGCCTCCCTTCTTATCTGTGCATATTCGTTTCTGGCTCTACGACTGTTCTCCTTATTCTCCTGGGTCCTTTGCCTTCTATATTTCTTCCATTCCCTAGCACACTTGGTTTTTGCCTCCCTGCACCTTTGGGTAAACCATGGGCTCATCCTGGTTTTTTCATTAATCCTGTTACCCTTGGGTACAAACCTCTCCTCAGCCTCCTTGCATTTTGTTGCTACATATTCCATCATCTCATTAACTGGCTTCCCTGCCAGTTCTCTGTCCCACTGAACCCCGTTCAGGTAGTTCCTCATTCCTGTGTAGTCCCCTTTCTTGTAGTTTGGCTTCATTCGTCCTGGCCTTCCTGCTTCTCCCTCCACTTGTAGCTCTACTGTGTATTCGAAGCTTAAAACCACATGGTCACTGGCCCCAAGGGGTCTTTCATATGTGATGTCCTCGATATCTGCACTACTCAAGGTGAATACTAAGTCCAGCCTTGCCGGTTCATCCTCTCCTCTCTCTCTTGTAGTGTCCCTTACGTGTTGGCACATGAAGTTTTCCAGTACCACCTCCATCATCTTAGCCCTCCATGTATCTTGGCCCCCATGTGGGTCCAAGTTCTCCCAATCGATCTCCTTGTGGTTAAAGTCACCCATGATCAGGAGCTTTGCCCTGCATGCATGAGCTCTTCTGGCCACTCTAGCCAGTGTGTCAACCATCGCTCTATTGCTCTCGTCGTACTCTTGCCTTGGCCTCCTGCTGTTCTGTGGTGGGTTATACATCACTGCTATTACCACCTTGGGACCTCCAGAGTGAAGTGTTCCCACTATGCAATCACTTTCTTCGCTGTCTCCTCTCTCCAGCTCATCAAAATTCCAGCGATTTTTGATCAGCAACGCCACTCCTCCACCCCCCCTGTTCCCTCTGTCTTTCCTCAGGATTTGGTATCCCGTTGGAAAGATGGCATCTGTTATCATACCTGTAAGCTTGGTTTCTGTGAGAGCTATGATGTCCGGTGATGCTTCTTTGACTCTTTCATGCCACTCCTCCCACTTATTTGTTATTCCATCAGCGTTTGTGTACCATACCTTCAGTTTCCTTTCCAACACTGTGGTTTGGGGGGCCTGTGAGGGTGGGAGACCTGGTGGCATACTGTGGGATTCTATAGCTCGGTGTTGGGTGGAGGCTGTGGGTATGGATTGTAGTGTGTGTTGGGATGGTGTGATAGGTTGTATGGTTCTGAGAATAGTTGTGTGTGTGCTTGCCCTTGCTGTTCTGTTCTGCTCTGACTGTGTGTGTGTGTGTGTGTGTGTGTGTGTGTGTGTGTGTGTGTGTGTGTACTCGCCTAGTTGTACTCACCTAATTGTGGTTGCAGAGGTCGAGACTCAGCTCCTGGCCCCTCCTCTTCGATGAACACTACTAGGTCCTCTCTCTCCCTACCCCATGAGCTTTATCATACCTCGTCTTAAAGCTATGTATGGTTCCTGCCTCCACTACAGCACTCGCCAGACTGTTCCACTTCATGACTACTCTGTGACTGAAGAAATACTTCCTAACATCCGTTTGGCTCATCTGAGTCTTCAACTTCCAAGAGTGACCCCTTGTTTCTGTGTCCCCTCTCTGGAACATCCTGTCTCTGTCCACCTTGTCTATTCCACGCAGTATTTTGTATGTCGTTGTCATGTCTCCCCTAACCCTCCTGTCCTCCAGTGTCGTCAGGCCGATTTCCCTTAACCTTTCTTCGTAGGATATTTCTCTTAGCTCTGGAACTAACCTTGTCGCAAACCTTTGCACTTTCTTTAATTTCTTAACGTGCTTGACCCGGTGTGGGTTCCAAACTGGTGCTGCATACTCCAGTATGGGCCTGACGTACACGGTGTGTGAGTGTGTGTGTATGTGTTTTGGAGGGTTGGAGTTTGTGTGTGGGTGTTGTGGAGGGTTGGAGTATACTCACCTAGTTGTGGTTGCAGGGGTCGATTCACAGCTCCTGGCCCTGCCTCTTCACTGGCCGCTATTGAGTCACTCTTCCTGCTCCATGAGCTGTATCATACCTTTTAAAACTATGTATGGATCCTGCCTCCACTACATCACTTCCCAATCTATTCCACTTCCTGACTACTCTGTGGTAGAAGAAATACTTCCTAACATCCCTGTGATTTATCTGAGTCTTCAGCTTCCAACTGTGACCCCTTGTTGCTGTGTCCCATCTCTGGAACATTCTGTCTGTCACCTTCTCGATTCCTCTCAATATTTTACATGTTATCATGTCCCCCCTATCTCTCCTGTCCTCCAGTGTCGTCAGGTCGATTTCCCTTTAACCTCTCCTCGTTGGACATACCCCTTAGCTCCAAGACTAGTCTCGTTGCAAACTTTTTCACTTTCTCTAGTTGCCTTACGTGCTTGGCTAGGTGTGGGTTCCAGACTGGTGCTACATACTCCAATATGAGCCTAACCTACACAGCGTACAGGGTCCTGAACGATTCCTTAAGATGTCGGAATGCTGTTCTTAGGTTTGCTAGGCGCCCGTATGCTGCAGCAGTTATTTGTTTGATGTTCGCCCCAGGTGTGTGTGTTGTG
>NC_091304.1:21672774-21742774 GCF_038502225.1 Cherax quadricarinatus | reverse complement strand
AGGAAGCAAAGCCCTCTCTGGGGTTACTTCCCTTCTCTGGCAGCGCTGTATAGCGCTTCTTTTTTATTATAATAATTCCCTTCTTTTAATGCCACTAGGAGCAGCTTGAGAGTCACTGGACCCCTGTCTCACAAAATAACTGTCTACAGTCCTCTGTCTCAAAATACCTACAGTCCTGTTTCTGTCTCAGAAAATAACTGTCCACAGTCCTCTGTTTCTGTCTCACATAATAACTGTCCATAGTCCTCTGTTTCTGTCTCACAAAATAACTGTCTACAGTCCTCTGTTTGTCTCATAAAATAACTGTCCACAGTTCTCTGTTTCTGTCTCACAAAATAACTGTCCACAGTCGTCTGTTTTTGTCTCACAAAATAACTGTCCACAGTCCTCTGTACATCCTGGCAAGCTCAACAAGTCTCACACCACTCTCATACTTCTGTATTATTTCCTTCACATCTAGGGTGTTTCTCTCTTTACCACAGGGGTACCACTAGCAAGATTCTTTGGGCCCATGGTAGCTTATTTCAGTCCCACAAGCACTAAACACAATGAAATAATCGTAAAACGTTTGAATGAGAGCGCAGTTAGTTCACTCAGGCATCTACAAAACCAGACTGGCTCACGGTGCCTGTGTGGGGACGTGGACAGAGCCGGCTGCTGTACAGGTCCGGTGGTTCGAAATAGGGGCGAGTTCGATAATAGGGACAAAGTTGATTCGAGAAAAGCGTTCTATTTTCGAAAAGTTTGATAAGTGATACGTTCGAAATTTGAGGTTGCATTGTATTCTTTCATCCTATTAGTTGTCTCCATTTTCTTGAGATGGATAATCACTCACTGGTGGAAGAGGTACTAATGCATGAACAACAAAGATGAGTGGCGTTTATACCCATCACCATTCCTGCCAGACGTATGATCACTATTCAGTTGCCTAATAATGTTTTAGAGTAATGAATGGTGAAAACAAAAATATTATGAAGATATTTTACTTGACATATTTTACAATAACAACAACAATATTTCTACAACATTTTCATAATTCCTTTGCAAAATCATGAATGATTTTAAGATATGCATGCCAATCACCACCGGCTGAAGCACATCCAATTCCTTCTGGAAACACAACTTTTTCCATTATAATCCCATTGGGATCTGTTAATAACCATTTAACAAGATCATTCATGCGCTCTTTGAATATAATATCACGACCTTTCTTTGTATCTAAATATTTCCATGTATTGTAGTAGCTCTTATCAACTTTGCAGTTCCTATAATGCTTATGTGGAGGTCCCATCGCATACTGTGCGAACATATTGGCAATCATGGGTTTTTTTTCCCATTATTTATAAATTTTATGCTCCCAAATTTATCATGAGTGGCTTCACTAGCTAGATTTGCTTTATGACATCCAGGTGATCTAAATAAATATGGATTGCTAAGTGGTAAAACCTGACTTAAAGCATCAGCAACACCTCCCTTTTTCAATTTAACAGCACAACAATTTGCTTGTTGCACTAAAAGTATTTTATCACTGCCACTAAAATCTTTCGAAATGTTACCTTTCATTAACGAAAGATATTTTTCTTCATCTTTTGATGATTCACTGTGGTTATTCTCTGATTCTTTACCTGTAATTTTGATAAAATATAGTATTATATCCCAAAAATTAACTTTGTTACTCAAATGAAAAAAAATTTCTCATTAGAATTTCTATAATTGCATTGTGGGTGAATTTACTCTACAATACCATATTAAAAACTCACGTTCAAAATCTTCCATTGCCATAAGCATTTCTTTATCGGTGAGATATTGTGCAGTCACCTTCCTTCATTTTGGAGGGTTGTGATCAATGTCTTCTACTGAATTAATCGTTTCTTTATCAGAGTGGTGATGTGTAGACACTTTTGGTTCTGTAACAATTTTTTTTCACATGTAACTTCCACTTATTAATTGAACTTAAACGCAAGATGAGTCTAACACGAATTTTTTAGACTATAACAAAATCTTACTTGAATTTTTACAGTCCAGGAACTTACCTAGATCTGAAATCTCCATCTTCATACTCTTTTAACTCAATAGAGATGTGTCTTCTTATACTCTTTTCACCCCGGAAGGTTGCTGAGTTAGTGGGTTTTATAACAATGTGTGTAGAGAAATTTGCTCCATGAAAGCACTACGTGGCATCACCATGACGATAGGTGAACCTACACGAGTTTAGTGTCATACAGAATGGGGAGAGATAAACATTTGTTGGATCTCTTTGACGAGGAATGAGTGGAATGAATATAAACCTTTAATATGTAAAGTCTTACCTGGAGGAGGTGCTCTTAGCAAGAAAAATTATGAAAAAGTTGTATCGTGGATGATAGACGAACAAGCCCCCATAGGGAAACTTCACCAATTGTGTTGATTTCTAGCAAATGATTAGAATTGGTAATGCATTTGTTGGATCCAGTAGAGTGCAGTCATAACTTATTTCAATGGTATTATGACTTGTTATTACTATACCGATGGTACAAGTCACATACCTGGAAATGCGTGTAGACAATTAAAGGTAAGAAAATATGTTGATAATTTGATCATGAGTATCGTGCCGTCACTCCATGACCTCTTGTTATCCTGTTTTAACGTGTTGATGGATAGTGATGCACACTCCACCAAACAGGATTGAGTAGGTGTCTTCCCCTTATTAACGAGCGAGTGGCAAGTGTTGCCAAAAAAATATTCTCTGAATATTTCCTTTTACTGGAAAATAAGGAAAAGTAACATTGGCTAAACATATTAATTAAAATATATGATGGATAATATATATGCTTTGAAGAAATCCCATGTAATGTATATTTGTATTATTAAAAAATGATATTCGATGATGGCAACGATTGAAAATTTTGGTATAAGTATTTGGAGTGAAATGGTAAGGGATCACTTGAGCAGAAGAAATATGGAGGTGGTTGTTGATAATTCTTGTGGAAATTTGTCTGGACTGCCTCCGTGTGAGTTGTCTACCCTGGCAAGCTCTGTTGACACCGAGCCCTGAGGCTGGTACCTCAGCCTCACAATTGGCATATATGACACATTTCCATGAATAACTGATGTTGCAAGAAACCTCGCCTGCATACACGAATAAAGGACTAACTTACTTGGTGTTGGAGAATATATCCCGGTGCAGCCGGGAACTTAATTCCTGCAATATTCAGTCAGTATTAGTGACCTGCCTGCACCTCAGAAATTCCCGATTCCTAGGGGGTGAGTATCCCCTACTGTAACTATGCAGGAAGTGACACTAGCTTCTAAGCGCAACAAGAGGGGACGCTGGTACGTACTGGTCTCCGGATGTCTGACTGCACAAAGACGCACAGTTCAACTCACTCGTAATTTCCCCCAGAAACTGGCCAGAATACTGAGAAAGATAGGGAGGTCTTGTCTTACTGTATGGGCCTGATGGAGGAGGGCATATACGGTACTTCGAGGTGCCTCCACCAGATTTCCCAGGTCTAGTATGTGAAGACACGTGGGGGCGCCGCCCTGCTGTACACAGCGGTGTGCCAAGTTTGCCGTCTCATTGTAGAAGGAGGCACTTGTCTCTCAAAACCCTGTATTCTATAATGAAGATAACATCTTATTATCATACTAAAAAGACTATCTACTACACGAGGGTCATTACTAGGAATAAGGTAAAATTACACGTGTGTTAGCTAAAAAATAAAACATCATTCCCCTCCTTTTCTGTAGCTACATTCATCAGACACCTTTTGGCACTCTTCTTGAACTGGTTCATGCTATGACTGGCTTTGACATGTGCAGGCAGTCTCTTCCATTCCTTTATTGCTGTCCAATAAAAGGTGTTTGAAGCCTGGCTACTAACTGTGGGTACTACAAATTTGTGCTCTCTCCCCCTAGTACTATGATTGTTTTGGTTCCCAACCTTGACAAAATTGGCAGCAAGATATTCTAGACACTGTGAGCAATTTTATAAACATGATTTAGCTTCAGTTGTTTTACTCTGTCTTCTACATTCAGCATATCCAACTGCTGTAATTCATCCTGGCCTACACACTCTCTTGGACCCAGGCCCAGGATGAATTTTACAATTTTGTTCTGGGTGATTTGCAGTCTTTCATATTTTTTGTCAAGGCAGAGTACCATGAAGAGCAAGCGTAGTCCATATGACACTGTATAAGGGCTAGACATAGGGTCCTGCGAGCCTCAGTAGGTAAACACTGTGCTTGTCAATAGAGGAACTTCAGTCTGGCATTCTCTTTCTTTACTAAACCGCTCCCTATCAATTCTCCTGACATGCATGGGTCAAAGGGGATTCCCAGATATTTTACTGAGGAAACCGAAGTGATGGGCTCCCCATTACACTGGACATTAAAATTATTTACCCCTCTCAGTTTATGTTTCGTGCCAAAGAGAATGGCTTTAGTTTTCCCGAGGTGTAATGATAGTTTGTTGTCTACTAACCATTTGGTGCAGGACTCCAGTTCCAGTGTTAATATATTAGCTATATCTTGTGGATCTTTATCTGACACTAACAGAGCACTGTCATCTGCAAACAGTAGGAGTTTGCACTTGATACTGATAGGCATGATATTAACATTAGCATAAGAATAATAAGGGACCCAGAATACTACCTTGGGGAACTCCACATGCTATCGGCAGGGGTTCTGATTCCGTTTTGTTGATTTTGTCAATTTGTCTCCTGTTGCTAAGGTAGGACTTTAAACCAGTCTACAGAACCTATACCGATAGTTTGAAGTTTCTTACATAATGTATTGTGGTTGATAGTATCGTAGGCCTTTTGCAGGTTTAAGGTTACCATACCTATGAGGTTCCCCATTGACATTTCAGTTCTCAAGTAATCCATCAGATTAATTAGGGAGGTGTCGGTTGAGTAAGATCTTCTAAAGCCCGATTGATAGCTTTGGAGAATGTTGTTGTCATTAAGGTATTTAACTACTTGACGGTACACCGCCCTCTCTAGAATTTTGGATATTATACTGAGTATACTAACAGGCCTATGTTGCTTACATCAGACCTACTACTTTTCTTGAAGATAGGAGTAACTCTGGCCTCCTTGAACCCCTCCGGTACGGTATTAGTGGTGATGGACAGATTTATTATGTGAGCAATAGGGATTGACAGTTCAGAAGCACCATCTTTTAGGAACTTAGACGGGATGTTATCCTGGCCAGTGCTCTTAGTTGGGTTTAACCTGCTTAGTTCTTTTTGAATAAAGTCATGAGATACACTTACTAGTTGACAACTGTTTGGGGTTACCCCTTTATTGGTATAATATGTTTGAAACTTATCAGAGTCTGTGTTAAAGGTATTTGATGCAGCTGATAGTTTACTTACTAGTGTTGATGCAACAGATGTGTAGTAGGAATTAAAACAATTTGCCACCTTAGATGTTTCGTGGCATACCTCGTTATCGATAGTGAGTACTATGTTAGACCTATCTACTGGTTTATGGCTATACCCCAACTGTTTTAGTTGTTTCTAGAGCTTTCTGGGGTTATGCTTATACTCTTCAATTTTTGACCAATAGTGCTTTGCCTTTGCTCCTTTTATAAGTCTCTGCACTCTGTTCCTCACCTTTGGAATTCATTTAGTGCTGCAATATCCTGTTTGCTTTAAATCTTTTTAGCAACTGGTCTCTGAATTTCATATTATCTAATATCTCAGTAGTCATCCAGGGTTCAGTTCTTCGTCTAATCCTAACCACTTTAACTGGTGCAATATTATCAAGGATGGTAGCAAACATTGTTTTGAATTTTTCCCAGACATCGTTTACGTCCGTGCAATTTGTTATCTCTGTCCAGTCACAATTGTGTAGCCTATTTACCAGTGTTTCTTTACTGTAGTTTCTAGTTGACCTCATTTTTATTGCCCTGTATAGGCCTATCCTATCCCTAGTGATTTTCCTGGTGCAGTAAATGATGAAATGATCACTAAGACCTGTGGTAATGACGCCTGACTGACTAATGTTCTCAGAGCTGTTACAAAGTATGTGGTCAATTAGGGTGGCTGAGAAATGTGTGATCCGGGTTGGTGTATTAATTAGTTGAGTGTAACTATTTAAACCTAGAATTTGCTTATACCTTTTACATAGCCCGTTATTTTTCTGTTGAAAACAGATATTGAAGTCGCCCACTATTATTGCCTCGCAGTTGTTTTCAAGTCCGGACAAGACTCTGGAAAAGTCTTCTAAGAACTGGTCCTGGGTAGGACGGCGGTAACTAGTTCCTACTAAGATGGGTTTAGTCTTGGGAAGCAGCACTTCAAACCATAGAATCTCCAGTTTATTGTTATTTAAATCAGGTCTTGGGGCATATACCCCACCACCCTTTCTGTTCCTATCTAAGCGTTTTATATTGTAACCTTCTATTTTGACCTCGTCGTCAGTCACCATATCATCCAACCAGGATTCAGAGATGGATATAACTGCCGCCCTAGTTCTGTTAGCTAGAATCCTAATCTCTGCCAATTTTGGAAAAAGTGATCTTGTGTTGACATGAATAAAGTGAAGGCCAGTTTTCATAAAACAGTTATAATCATCAATATATGGCAGTAGGTCATTTGTATTAAAATTAGGTAAATCAATGTCATCATTGCTAAAGGGTAACTGTCCCAAAGTGCATTTGTTGCACACAAAGTGAATTCTGGCACCGTTACTGTAATTGGTTTTTATAGAAAGGTTATATACAATTAAGAGAGTCGAACCCATTCAAAAGAGAGTTACCGCGGAACGTGTTCTCTCAAAAGAAGAGATTGTAGCTGAGGTACGAGAAATGACTCAACGATGGAGTGAAGAAATTTTGGAAAATTTATTGCTACGAGAATGCGAATGGAGTAGTCATTTATCTCGAACTTTTATTATACCAAAGCCCAAAAACTTAATTACGAAAATGGATTTTGAAATGGCTGATCCTAGTTTAGGTAAGTTTAATCATAATGAAATTTTCATTTATTACTATTTAGCAACTCGTTATTTATAAGGGAGAGTTGTGTGTATGTAAGTCACCCCCAGACATTATCAGGGAACCGCAAGCGAAGCATCTAATATGGGCAAACTTGGTGATTTCATTGTTATTTGTGAAACGGTGAAAGATCTTCCTTGGTTGGAATTTTGCAATACTGTCAGTCAACTCTTAAGGAAAGATGGTGAATTATTGAGTGAAAAGAATTTTCAACGATTTAAAAATTGGTTAGAAAATGAACTTGATTTTCATGAATATGAAACAGAATTCATTGATGAAATGATAACAGAGTGGATTGACGCTCAGTTATATTACATTTTGGGAAACAATATATCTGAGAACTTTCTCAGTCAAATATTTAATAGACAGTATAATCTGTGCATTTTGCATAGATGGTACAACACAAAGAAGTGGAAATTAATTTGGAGAGAACTTATCACAGATATTAAACAATATATTAAAAACACTGAACCTAATGTGTGAGTAACTTATAAGGTAAGCAAAATTATTTACCTTGTATCAGTGGTTTAATTCATTTAAATTATCATGAGGAAGTAATTATAACTGGAAGAGAGAGATAGTTGAACTAATACATAACTCACATTTACCTCTTCATGAAATGTGTTACTTACCATTCGGAATTAGTTTATTTCTACCATAGAGAACAGAGTCGTGGATGTAACACTTGAGAGACATATGTTAAGTTTGGGATAAAACTTCAGATAGTGAAAAAATATGTAATTTTTAGTTGGTTAATATCTTTTACAGGTGATGATGCAAATTCCCCCATTATATGCTAATGAGATCAAAAAAATATTAACATTTACAGGTACCGATGTGACAAGGCTTGAAAGAACAAGAAAAAGACCTAGGGAGGATTATTATTATTATAATCAAGGGGGAAGCGCTAAACCCGGAGGATTATACAGCGCCTGGGGGGGGGATGTGGAAGGCATTCAGGCTTAATTCGGGGAACTGGAGCACAGATCCAATTCCCTAAATCAAGAGCCCCTCACCAACATCAAGGAACCTTCCTTGAGGGGACCTAGAGAGGAGGATTTATATTTAGAGAGCATCTGTGTTGTTACACCAAGATTAATAATAATATATAATGATTCATTCATTAAAAAGAGAAATGTCTAATAAAAAATTTTAAGTCATGATGGTTTCTAAATCAATCCTGACCACGAAATAATAACATGGAAAAAAATTGAGGTAGAATACCAATGTTGTATCTCTTGTTCAGATATATAAACTTACTCGACCAAATCTGTTGTACTTCCATGATTCAGTTCATACTTCAAGTTCATTTAACTTAATAAGAGGACACACAGTGGGTCCGACATGATTTTAAGAACAAAAGTAACTTAGTTCATTTTAAGTTGACAAGGGGACACAGAGTGATTATGCATCTAAGTTAATAAAGGGACACAGAGTGACCCAGCAATTTTAGTTCATTTAAGTTAATAAAGTGAAGATACTTGATTCAGTCTGTTGGTCTGTGATGACGTCATAGGTGGTTATCACGTGACGTCACACCTGGCATGAACAAACCTGTTGTACCTCGCATCCGTGACGTCACACACTTTTAGTTCATTTAACTTAATGAGGACACAGAGTGACCCGCCTTGATTATAAGTTAACAAGAGATTTTTAAAACATTTTAAGTTAATGATTTTATTTCATTTAAGATTTAGGAAAAAAGGGGAAAAAACATTTGAGAAAATTTTTATTAAATATCGAAAACAAGAAGTTTTAAGAGGTACCCGAGACCTTTAATCTTTTTTGTTCATATTACCGAAATTGAGAAATTTAAAGGGGTACTCGTATGGAGGAACTCAAATATTTTTTTGTTTGTATTACCGAAATCGAGTAAATATTTCTACCACTGATTGTGTTTCCCAACAATGTTCAGTTTTAAGAGAAAGTCTCCAAAACTAATTTGCAAATATCATGTGTTAAATGGAATTATTCAAAGTAATTCTGGAGTATTCTAATGTATTTTGGAAGTGTTCCAATGTAATTTGGAAGTGTTCTAAAGTAATTTTGAAAATGTTCCAATGTTATCCCAAAAATTTTGTTCCTATTACCGAAACTGAGGGAATGTGTCTAAAATGTAATTATATCATATCTTAGTTGGATGTGTTCGTGATATGTTATACAGCTCATATGTTTATAAAAATGAGTGTTTTCTAAAATTTGTGACATGTGAATATTACTAAGTCAAAATGAAAATGAGGGTGAATAGTGGGTGAAGGTTGTAAGTGGGTTATGAGTTGTGAGTTTAATATTAATATAAGTGGATTCAAGGACATGGGTATGGAGAGGATTTTATTAGAATTTTAGTGAGTGTAGGGAGGAATGTGAATTACATTTAAGATTTAGTAAAAAAGGGGAAAACATTAAATCATTTTGAGAAAAATTTGTATCATAAGAGGAAAAATTGTGAATAAAATGGTAAGTGATGAGGGTTGTGGGAGTTGTTGTGGAACTCGAGTTACCGGAGAAGAGTTTTGGAAATATTCAAACGATGTTTGAGGCTATTCAAAGGTGTTTGAGAGTATTCAAATGATGTATGAGAGTGTTCAAAGTAATCTATGGTTGTTCTGTAGTGAGATGTTAAAGGTTGTTGTTGTTGTTGTTGAGAGAATATTTCTTAACAGTTATTGAGAAAAGTGTGTGTGTGTATGTGTGTGTGTATGTGTGTGTGTATGTGTATGTATGTGTATGTATGTTTGTGTGTGTGTGTGTGTGTGTATGTGTGTGTGTGTGTGTGTATATATATATGTGTGTGAATGTGATTTTTTTTGTGTTCTGAAGAGATGTGTGTATAAAAATGTGAAATGTTGTGAACATTATGAGTAAAAATCTTCTTTCTTGTATTGGTGAAATTTGTGGCAAGAGAATCTTTTGTCATAATATGTAAAATTGTGACTAGTGAATTTATCGAAAAGTGGTTAAAAGTTGTAAGTGTTGTGGTGACTTTTTCTGATAAAATAGTTAAAACGAGGAAAATTGTGGGTTATAAGTGAAAATTGTGCCTTGTTGGTGGGGGAAGTTGTGGATATTAACGAAAATGAGGAATTATTTGGGTTATCCTGGGTTAAGAGTGATAATGTGTATTAGTGTCATTAAATAATTTTGAGAAAAATTTGTAACGAAACAGGAAAAAAATATGAATAAAATGGTACGTGATGAACCAGGGTTGTGGGTGTTGTTGTCGAACCAGAGATACCGAAAAGAAGTTGTAAGTTGTGGGTTGTTGTGGGTGTTGTGGGTTGTTGTGGGTGTTGTGGGTTGTGGGTGTTTGTGGGTCATGAGTGAGATAAAAATTGGAAAATTTGTATCTTTTTGTTGAACTGAGAAAAGTGAATTGAGGGTGAATAGTGTGTGTGACTTTTATCTTTTTCTTATATTGGCGAAAAATTGTAAGTATTGAGAATGTTTTTCTATGGGTGTTATGGGTGACTTTCTGATGAAATAGTTAAAACGTGGAAAACTGTGGGTTATGAGTGAAAATTGTGTCTTGTTGGAAATGTTGGTGGGAGAGTGAGGTGTTGTGAGATATGTGAGTGGATGTGAAGAAATGTGGGTGAGATGGAGAAGAGGTGAGAAGAGGATTGTATTAGAATTTTAATGAAATAAGGGGATTTTACTGAAATTAAAGGTACTGTGTGAATATATTTTAAAAGAATGGATTGAGTAAGCATATCTAGGCTTAAATTCTCTCAATGGTAGAATTGAGTGTTGGTATTGAGGTAGAGAAGGTTAGTTCGTGGGGCTGACCCGAGATCTGTATCTGAGGTAAGTCAGGTAAGACTCGCCAAGCAGTCCTTGCTCGGCATATTTGTGCAGATGTCTAGACTTGAGGAGAGTTATATGGTGTAGAGAGCTGTATAGCCCTTGTGGCTTAGCGCTTCTTTTTGATTATAATAATTTACCTGGAGTTTACCTGGAGAGAGTTCCGGGGGTCAACGCCCCCGCGGCCCGGTCTGTGACCAGGCCTCCTGGTGGATCAGAGCCTGATCAACCAGGCTGTTGCTGCTGGCTGCACGCAAACCAACGTACGAGCCACAGCCCGGCTGGTCAGGAACCGACTTTAGGTGCTTGTCCAGTGCCAGCTTGAAGACTGCCAGGGGTCTGTTGGTAATCCCCCTTATGTATGCTGGGAGGCAGTTGAACAGTCTCGGGCCCCTGACACTTATTGTATGGTCTCTTAACGTGCTAGTGACACCCCTGCTTTTCATTGGGGGGATGTTGCATCGTCTGCCAAGTCTTTTGCTTTCGTAGTGAGTGATTTTCGTGTGCAAGTTCGGTACTAGTCCCTCTAGGATTTTCCAGGTGTATATAATCATGTATCTCTCCCGCCTGCATTCCAGGGAATACAGGTTCAGGAACCTCAAGCGCTCCCAGTAATTGAGGTGTTTTATCTCCGTTATGCGCGCCGTGAAGGTTCTCTGTACATTTTCTAGGTCAGCAATTTCACCTGCCTTGAAAGGTGCTGTTAGTGTGCAGCAATATTCCAGCCTAGATAGAACAAGTGACCTGAAGAGTGTCATCATGGGCTTGGCCTCCCTAGTTTTGAAGGTTCTCATTATCCATCCTGTCATTTTTCTAGCAGATGCGATTGATACAATGTTATGGTCCTTGAAGGTGAGATCCTCCGACATGATCACTCCCAGGTCTTTGACGTTGGTGTTTCGCTCTATTTTGTGGCCAGAATTTGTTTTGTACTCTGATGAAGATTTAATTTCCTCGTGTTTACCATATCTGAGTAATTGAAATTTCTCATCGTTGAACTTCATATTGTTTTCTGCAGCCCACTGAAAGATTCGGTTGATGTCCGCCTGGAGCCTTGCAGTGTCTGCAATGGAAGACACTGTCATGCAGATTCGGGTGTCATCTGCAAAGGAAGACACGGTGCTGTGGCTGACATCCTTGTCTATGTCGGATATGAGGATGAGGAACAAGATGGGAGCGAGTACTGTGCCTTGTGGAACAGAGCTTTTCACCGTAGCTGCCTCGGACTTTACTCTGTTGACGACTACTCTCTGTGTTCTGTTAGTGAGGAAATTATAGATCCATCGACCGACTTTTCCTGTTATCCCTTTAGCACGCATTTTGTGCGCTATTACGCCATGGTCACACTTGTCGAAGGCTTTTGCAAAGTCTGTATATATTACATCTGCATTCTTTTTATCTTCTAGTGCATTTAGGACCTTGTCGTAGTGATCCAATAGTTGAGACAGACAGGAGCGACCTGTTCTAAACCCATGTTGCCCTGGGTTGTGTAACTGATGGGTTTCTAGATGGGTGGTGATCTTGCTTCTTAGGACCCTTTCAAAGATTTTTATGATATGGGATGTTAGTGCTATCGGTCTGTAGTTCTTTGCTGTTGCTTTACTGCCCCCTTTGTGGAGTGGGGCTATGTCTGTTGTTTTTAGTAACTGTGGGACGACCCCCGTGTCCATGCTCCCTCTCCATAGGATGGAAAAGGCTCGTGATAGGGGCTTCTTGCAGTTCTTGATGAACACGGAGTTCCATGAGTCTGGCCCTGGGGCAGAGTGCATGGGCATGTCATTTATCGCCTGTTCGAAGTCATTTGGCGTCAGGATAACATCGGATAGGCTTGTGTTAACCAAATTTTGTGGCTCTCTCATAAAAAATTCGTTTTGATCTTCGACTCTCAGTCTGGTTAGCGGCTTGCTAAAAACTGAGTCATATTGGGACTTGAGTAGCTCACTCATTTCCTTGCTGTCATCTGTGTAGGACCCATCTTGTTTAAGTAGGGGCCCAATACTGGACGTTGTTCTCGACTTTGATTTGGCATAGGAGAAGAAATACTTTGGGTTTCTTTCGATTTCATTTATGGCTTTTAGTTCTTCCCGCGATTCCTGACTCCTATAAGATTCCTTTAGCTTGAGTTCGATGCTTGCTATTTCTCTGACCAGTGTCTCCCTACGCATTTCAGATATATTGACCTCTTTTAGCCGCTCTGTTATTCTTTTCCGTCGCCTGTAAAGGGAGCGCCTGTCTCTTTCTATTTTACATCTACTCCTCCTTTTTCTTAGAGGAATAAGCCTTGTGCATACATCGAGTGCCACCAAGTTAATCTGTTCTAGGCATACGTTGGGGTCTGTGTTGCTTAGTATATCTTCCCAGCTTATATCGGTTAGGACTTGGTTTACTTGGTCCCACTTTATGTTTTTGTTATTGAAGTTGAATTTGGTGAATGCTCCCTCGTGACTAGTCTCATTATGTCGGTCTGGGGCTCCACGCATACATGTCTGAACCTCAATTATGTTGTGATCTGAGTATATTGTTTTTGATATGGTGACATTTCTTATCAGATCATCATTGTTAGTGAAGATGAGGTCTAGTGTATTCTCCAGTCTAGTAGGCTCTATTATTTGCTGGTTTAAATTGAATTTTGTGCAGAGATTTAAAAGCTCGTGTGAGTGTGAGTTTTCATCAGAGCTGCCTCCTGGTGTTATTACTGCAACAATATTATTTGCTATATTCCTCCATTTTAGGTGCCTTAAGTTGAAATCCCCCAGGAGCAAGATGTTGGGTGCAGGAGCTGGAAGATTTTCCAGACAGTGGTCAATTTTTAACAGCTGTTCCTGGAATTGCTGGGATGTTGCATCCGGAGGCTTGTAGACTACCACAATGACTAGGTTTTGGTTCTCGACCTTTACTGCTAAAACTTCCACTACATCATTTGAGGCATTTAGCAGTTCTGTGCAAACAAGTGACTCTGCAATGTACAGGCCAACCCCCCCCCCCCCTTTTGCCTGTTCACTCTGTCACATCTGTATAGGTTGTAACCTGGGATCCATATTTCGTTGTCCAAGTGATCCTTTATGTGGGTCTCAGTGAAAGCCGCGAACATTGCCTTTGCCTCTGCAAGCAGTCCACGGATGAAAGGTATTTTGTTGTTTGTTGCTGGCTTTAGACCCTGTATATTTGCAAAGAAGAATGTCATCGGACTGGTGGTATTGTTGGTACTGGGGGGGGATTTTTTTTCCGGCATTAGTATCTGTATCTGTTGGTTTGGAGTGGAGGCCATCGACTGTGGTTCCACTCCAGGAATGACTGGATTTGGTGTACGATTTCTGCCATTTCCTGCCAGTTTTTTTTCCTTCCTGGCACTAAAAAACCTCTCCCTCTTGAGTGGCTGTGGCTACCCAGGTTTTCCCATGGCCTGGATGTTTTGTATCTTTTTGTACCCTTTAGATGGTGTGCCTGGCAATTTAAGTTATAGCACAGTCTTTCCTGTACTGAAGAGGTACACATTTCAGGGTGAAAAAGCTTACAGGAAGGGAGTTTGCATTTTCCTGTTGTCATATGGGCATGGCATTTTCTAGGGTGGTCATAGTTGCACGTCCCGTCTGTTTTTCCAGATTTCCCATGTCTGCAGATACCAAGTGCATAGTATGTGCACAGGCTTGGTTTCCGTTTGCCTTGGGTTTCTGTGACTGTATTCCCTGTTGGTGCATGTTTCCCTGTCTTATTCCTATCCTCCCTAGCACCAACAATGGAGCTCCCACCAGTTGTTTTTGGTAATATATCCTCACTATAGCTAGTGGAGTCCTCTTGTTTGCTATTTCCTGTGGTATTTCTAGTTTGCAATATTGGTTTTATCTTATCTTTGACTACACTTGTTTCCCCACTACGGCTCCTGTCCCCTATGAGGTCATTTATATGTATTCCTTCCTGCGTATAATTCCCGACTACCTGGACAAAATCTCCAGCTTCACCATTACTGTCTCCCAGGACAGCACCTCCAGCTTCACCATTACTGTCTCCCAGGACAGCACCTCCAGCTTCACCATTACTGTCTCCCAGGACAGCACCTCCAGCTTCACCATTACTGTCTCCCAGGACAGCACCTCCAGCTTCACCATTACTGTCTCCCAGGACAGCACTATCAGCCCCACATTTACTGACTACCAGGACATCACCTCCAGCCTTACAGTTTCTGACTACATGGCCAGTATCAAGGGCAGTACCATTCAGCCCAGACTTTTTATGTTCCCATCTGTTGTAGAAAGCTTCCAGGTTGTCTATGAAAGCAGCTTTGATGTTATCCTCTTTTAATACCCTTGTGATTTTAGTCCACAGATTTTCCTCATTTGGGCATACCCAAAAACACTTCCCTGTTTTAATACTGCTTGTAGCTAGTTCTTGGATATCTGCACAAGGGGCGTGACACCAATTTCCACAAAAATGACAATTTATCCATGTGGAAGCCCGTTTGTTTGATTGACTGCAGACTATACAGAGCTTCATAATGATTTGAGTGGTTGATTTACTGTAATTCTACTAGCAACCTCTTGAATACTCTATTAATAACCTCCTTAAATGAAGCTCTAGCTATTTGTATTTCTATTTCTAACTAATTGGACAGCTTACCGTGTACGTTCCTGATTTATATTTATTGTTTGTGTTTGATAAGGGCGCCTACAACCCCATCCGTTTACAGTCTGCTTTATTGTCCAACGAAACCGTTTGAAACCAGTCAAGGGTTCGGACCATCAAGGGTTCGGACCAGTCAAGGGTTCGGACCATCAAGGGTTCGGACCAGTCGAGGGTTCGGACCAGTCGATCTGATCTGATCAGTGGGTCACTTATTTAAAACATACTAGTCGGTGATTTGGGCTAACACATGAAGGATCTACTTGAAATTATCTACCCGAGTAATATGTGATTTGATTGATACAAAAGTATAACTTGCGTGTTGAAGAGCCGGTGATTTCTGGCAGCTCCTACAGTGACGAACGGTCGAGCCTCAACCCTTGTTTATCAATCGCTGTATCTAGCTTTTCTAGTTTTTTTTTTTTCGTCTCCACCACAATAAATGCTATATTATCACTATAGTTGACTGGTGGAAATTTTGGAGGAAGGACGCTTTTTCTGTAGTAATAATTGCTTCTCGTTGTGTATATTGCGACCGCTGGTAACTACAGGTTATATGAAATTCACAGTATACGTCTGGTATTTCAAGAAAAAAGAAACTAATGAAAGTCACTCCACTCCACTAAGTACCATTATAATACTGGTTAGTTGCTACTACAACACTGTATTCTGCTATTCACTGGTATCACTAGATTATATGCGAGTACACTAGCAGGCCAGGAAGATTATTAAAACAGCTGACCACTGTGGTAAGTTTCTGGCGACTTCTGGCACCTGCCTCTATAGGCTTATCACTTCATTTACAAATTCACCTGTTTTCAAATGACACTTTAGCCTTTATCATCTATATACTAGGGAGCCACTGTAGTATACACTATACACTATGTATACACAATGTTATCAGGGAGACTTTCTTTCCTCTGACAAAGAAAAGTTCTATTATTATTATTTTGCACACGGAACACAGGCCTATGATTCCCCTCTGGCAGTAAACTCTGCTAGGTAGTGCACACTAATTCTCCTTTTTTGACTCAGTATATAATGTTTTCCGCCCAAGATTGGTTCCAGGCGCTAGAGGGATGTATCGTATAGGATTGATGGCACAAATTAAAGTTCTAGCACGTAAGAGCGACCGTGTAAACACGAGAAAACCCGGAGCACAACGAGGCACGCGGCACTGATGGTAAGTGATGTGGGTTGTGGGTATTGTTGTTGAACTAGATACCGAAAAGAGGTGCAAGTTGTGGGTTGTTGTTGTGGGTGTTTATGGGTCATGAGTGAGATAAAAATGGGAGAATTTGTATCTTTTCGTTGAATTGAGACAAGTGAGTTGAGGGTGAATGAGAGAGCAGCCTGTGGGGCTGACCTGAGATTATTATCTGAGGTATGTCAGATAGGACTCGCCAGGCAGTCCTTGCCAGTCGTCACAAATGATGGAGTGTAGCTATGTTGCATATGCAGTGTATTTGTTGTATTACCAGAAATTTGTTGTATATGAAAATGTGTATTATTGAGAATTAATGTAATGAAAATGTATTACATAAAATGGAAAGTAAATGAAGGAAAATACTGTGTATTAGTGTTATTCTGCATTTTAAGTTAATTTAAGTTAATAAGGGGAAGTTACTTGATTCATCCTGTTGGTCTGTGTGAGGTCATGGGTGGTTATCACGTGATGTCACTGACTGCTGAGTAAACACAGGCGGGGTGATGTCATGCATGTTAGTTCGTTCAACAGGAAGTTACTTGTTAAGACCTGCATACGTATGAGCACCCTCTATAGGGAGGACCCAAAAATTTGATCCAAGGAAGTGGAGAGTAGCATTAAATCTTTGCATTACTGATATCGAGAAAAAGTTGTTCCGAGGAGATGGAGCAGGAATATTGGGGAGATGGGAGTAGATGATGGAAGGTGTATGGGAGATGAAGGTGTTGATCCGAGGAGATGGAGCAGAAATATTGGATTTAGAGGGTGCTGGTGGTGATCTTAATCCAAGGAGATGGAGCAGGGATTTTGGGATGGGAGATGGAAGTGGGTGGTGGGAGGTGTGGGAAGGGAGATGGGGGGTAAAGCTTGATCCGAGGAGATGGAGAATACAAGAAAATGGAAAAAAATCGAAAATATTTGGGGGAGATGGGGAGGGAGTTCTTGATCCAAGGAACGGGAGGAGAAATATTGGGTTTAGTGGGTATGGTGAGATGGAAGTGGGTGGTAGGAGGTGTGGGGGGAGATGGAGGGCAAATCTTGATCCAACTAGATGTGGAGCATAAGAAAATTAAATTAAAAAAAAATCGAAAAAATCGAAGAAAAATTCGGGGAGCGGGGGCGATCAGGACAACACTGCAGAAGGTGCAGGCGCACGGGTGTGGGTGCGGGCACGCGGGTGTGGGCGTGGGCTTGCAGGTCGGCGCGGCATGGGGCCGGAAGGGTCATTATCACATAGGTGTGAAATTTCACACATAGGTGTGAAAAGGCGGCATCCTTTGAGAGACCGCTGAGCCACCTTCCCTACTACTATTCTGGAGACGTGCTCGGTGTTATGCTCACCCCAAGATCTTCTTGAGTGAGTGAGGTTTGCAGTCTTTGTCCACCCAGCCTATACTCTGTCTGTGGTCTTCTTTGCTCTTCCCCAATCTTCATGCCTTCCCATTTGGCGGGTTTGAATTCGAGAAGCCAGTTACTGGACCACATCTCCAGCCTGTCCAGGTCTCTTTGTAGTCCTGCCTGATCTTCATCTGATTTATTTCTCCTCATTAACTTCACATCATCTGCAAACAGGGACACTTCTGAGTGTGTGTGTGTGTGTGTGTGTGTGTGTGTGTGTGTGTGTGTGTGTGTGTTGTGGAGGATTGGAGTGTGTGTGTGTGTGTCATGGAGGGTTGGAAAATGTGTATACTCATCTAATTGTACTCACCTAATTGTGGTTGCAGGGTTCGATTCATAGCTCCTGGCCCGCCTCTTCACTGGTCGCTACTAGGTCCTCTCTCCCTTGCTCCACGAGCTTTATTATACCTCATCTTAAAACAATGTTTGGATCCGGCCTCCGCTACATCGCTTTCCAGACTATTAATAATATCTCTGTTTCTACATGTACAAGGTATACAGGCCTTGCTGATATCAATGACATACTACTATATAGAAAGCCCCTTGTTATACAGAGCATTTCAAGCAAATTAGGTCAATTTTGTCCTAGGATGCTACCCACGCCAGTCGACTAACACCCAGGTACCCATTTTACTGATGGGTGAACATAGACAACCGGCATAAGGAAACATGCCCAGTGTTTCTACTCTTGCCGGGAATCGAACCCAGACACTTAACGTGTGAAATGAGAGCTTTTGCCTCCAGGTCACGGGCCACCTTGGCCTGGTGGCTGAAGAAATACTTCCTAACATCCCTCTGAGTCATCTGAGTCTTCAACTTCCAATTGTGGCCCCTTGTTGCTGTCTCCCATCTCTGGAACATCCTGTCTTTGTCCACCTTGTAAATTCCTCGCAATGTTTTGTATGTCGTTATCATGTCCCCCCTATCCTTCCTGCCCTCCAGTGTCGTCAGATCGATTTCCCTAAACCTTTCTTCGTAGGACTTTTTCCTTAGCTCCGGGACTAGTCTTGTTGCAAACCTTTACACGTTTTACATTTTCTTGACATGCTTGATCAGGTGTGGGTTCCAAACTTTTGCTGCGTACTCTAATATGGGCCTGACTTACACAGTGTACGGAGCCTTGAACTATTCCTTACTGATGTGTCGGAAAGCTTTTCTTAGGTTTGCCAAGCGCCCGTATGCTGCAGCTGTTATCTGGTTATGTGCTCGGCATTATACTCACCGAAAGATCCTTTTCCTTGAGTGAGGTTTACAGTCTTTGGCACCCTAGCCTGTACATTGTGTGTGTGTACTCTCCTAGTTGTACTCACCTAGTTGTGGTTGCAGGGGTCGATTCGCAGCTCCTGCTCTGCCTCTTCAGTGGTCGCTACAAGGTCACTTTTCCTGCTCCATGAGCTTTATCATACCTGTTCTTAAAGCTGTGTATGGATTCTGCCTCCACTACATCACTTCCCAGACTATTCCACTTCCTGACAACTCTGTGACTGAAGAAATAATTCCTAACATCCCTGTGATTCATCTAAATCTTCGACTTCCAATTGTGATCCCTTGTTGCTGTGTCCCATCTCTGGAACATCCTGTCACTGTCTACCTTGTCAATTCCTCTCAGTATTTTATGTTATCATATCCCCCCATCTCTCCTGTCCTCCAGTGTGTGTCTGTGTGTGTGTGTACTCACCTATTTGTACTCACCTATTTGTGGTTGCAGGGGTCGAGTCTTAGCTCCTGGCCCCGCCTCTTCACCGGTTGCTACTGGGTCCTCTCTCTCCCCGCTCCATGAGCTTTATCAAACCTCGTCTTAAAACTATGTATGGTTCCTGCCTCCACTACATCACTTTCTAGGCTATTCCGCTGCCTGACAACTCTATGACTGAAGAAATACTTCCTAATATCTCTCTGACTCATCTGTGTCTTCAACTTCCAATTGTGACCTCTTGTTTCTGTGTCCCCTCCCTGGAACATCCTGTCTTTGTCCACCTTGTCTATTCTGCGCAGTATTTTATATGTCGTTATCATGTCTTCCCTGACCCTCCTGTCCTCTAGTGTCGTCAGGCCGATTTCCCTTAACCTTTCTTCATAAGACATTCCCCTTAGCTCTGGAACTAACCTTGTCGCAAACCTTTGCACTTTCTCTAGTTTCTTGACGTGCTTTATCAAGTGCGGGTTCCAAACAGGTGCTGCATACTCCAGTATGGGCCTGACGTACACGGTGTATAGTGTCTTGAACGATTCCTTATTAAGGTATCGGAACGCTGTTCTCAGGTTTGCCAGGCGCCCATATGCTGCAGCAGTTACCTGGTTGATGTGTGCTTCCAGAGACATGCTCGGTGTTATACTCAATCCAAGATCTTTCTCTTTGAGCGAGGTTTGCAGTCTTCGGCCACCTAGCCTATACTCTGTCTGCGGTCTTCTGTGCCCTTCCCCTATCTTCATGACTTTGCATTTGGCGGGATTAAATTCGAGAAGCCAGTTACTGGACCAGGTGTCCAGTCTGTCCAGGTCTCTTCGAAGTCCTGCCCGGTCCTCATCTGATTTAATTCTCCTCATTAACTTCACATCGTCTGCGAACAAGGACACTTCTGAGTCTAACCCTTCCATCATGTCGTTCACATATACCAAAAATAGCACTGGTCCTAGGACCGACCCCTGTGGGACCCCGCTCGTCACAGGTGCCCACTGTGATACATCATTACGTACCATGACTCGTTGTTGCCTCCCTGTCAGGTATTCTCTGATCCATTGCAGTGCCCTTCCTGTTATATGAGCCTGATCCTCTAGCTTCTGCACTAATCTCTTGTGAGGAACTGTGTCAAAGGCCTTCTTGCAGTCCAAGAAGATGCAATCAACCCACCCCTCTCTCTCGTGTCTTACTTCTGTTACTTTATCATAAAACTCCAGAAGGTTTGTGACACAGAATTTTCCTTCCATGAATCCATGCTGGTTGGCATTTATACTCTTGTTCCGTTCCAGGTGCTCCACCACTCTCCTCGTGATAATCTTCTCCATAACTTTGCATACTATACACGTCAGTGACACAGGTCTATAGTTTAGTGCCTCTTTTCTGTCTCCTTTTTTAAAAATGGGAACTACATTTGCCATCTTCCATACCTCAGGTAGTTGCCCAGTTTCCAGGGACGTGTTGAAGATTGTGGTAAGTGGTACACACAACATATCCGCTCCCTCTCTAAGGACCCACGGGGAGATGTCCGGTCCCATTGCCTTTGAGGTATCGATGTCCCTTAGCAGTTTCTTCACCTCCTCCCCATCTGTATGTATATCATCCAACACTTGTTGGTATATTCCTTGCTGGTGTCCCCATCTGGTCTATCCCTCGAGAGGCCTTCCTGTCTTCACTGTAAATACTTAAATCTCATGTTGAGCTCCTCACATACCTCTTGATCGTTTCTTGTGAGTTCTCCTTCTTTCCTCAGCCTTATCACCTGGTCTTTGACTGTTGTCTTCCTCCTAATGTGGCTATACAGCAGTTTCGGATCAGACTTGACTTTCGATGCTATGTCGTTCTCGTACTGTCGCTGGGCCTCCCTCCTTATCTGTGCATACTCGTTTCTGGCTCTTATACTAATCTCCTTATTTTCCTGGGTCCTTTGCCTCCTGTACCTTTTCCATTCTCTGTTGCACTTAGTTTTTGCCTCCCAACACCTTCGGGTAAACCAAGGACTCGCTTTGGTCTTCCTATTATTTCTGTTTCCCTTGGGAACAAGCCTTTCCTCTGCCTCCTTGCACTTTGTTGCTACATATTCCATCATCTCGTATACTGATTTTCCTACCAGTTCTCTGTCCCACTGCAGGAAGTTCCTCATACCTGTGTAGTCCCCCCTTTTGTAGTTTGGCTTTTCCCATTCAGTTCCTGTTACCTTCTCCACTTGTAACTCTACTATATAATCAAAACTCAGAACCACGTGATCGCTAGGTCCAAGTGGCCTTCGTAAGTGATGTCCTCAATGTCTGAACTGCTCAGGGTGAACACAAGATCCAGTCTTGCTGGCTCATCCTCCCCTCTCTCTGGTAGTGTCCCTGACATGTTGATGCATGAGGTTGTCAAGTACCACATCCATCATCTTGGCTTTCCGTGTGTGTGTGTGTGTGTGTGTGTGTGTGTGTGTGTGTGTGTGTGTGTGTGTGTGTGTGTGTGTGTGTTGTGTTGTGTTGTGGAGGGTTGGAGTGTGTGTATACGCGCACGCATGCGTGTTGAAAGCTAAAGTGTGTGTGTGGTGGATCTTTGTCAGAATGGCTCAGTAGTTGTGACTTTTGCCGCAACTTTGATTGTTTTTTATTGTGATGATTGAATGAGAGCGTAAACAGCCATTTTTACTAGCCTAAATAGTAATTTTTACTACTTATATTCTCATCTCCTCCAGGGAGGTAAATTGATGTCAGTGAGTGTCTGTTCATATAAAGAACTGGACCTGCCCTGCCCTAGGATTGAACTTGATTGCCTTCCATTACTCCAGGTTCTTTATGTCCCCTGTAGGCTTAGCACTTCCCCATGAATGTAATAATGTTTTCCTTGAATGACATATCGTTCAATAATATTCCCATGTCTTTTGCTAAGCTTTGTTTTATTTTATAAGTTGGTCTGCCTGCATTCTGAAGTGTGCTAATTGATAGTTCTTCCTTTTTTCCCATATCTGTGCAATTGAATGACTGAAGTGACTTTCATACATGATTCACAAAATCGTCATGACACGATTGCAAACAAACCACACCAGGCCAGCGTATAAGCCACTGGACCAGCTGGCCCAGTGGCTTATGCGCTGGCCTGGAGTTTCACGACTCACCATGAGTTCAGTCTCCGCCCATCTCATGGTATGGTCTATTTTCATATACATTTTATAATCAAGTTCAGGGGATGATGCTAAGCTAAGACAAGTGCTTTTATCAATGTTTATTATGAAGATCAGATAAAGAAAAGCGCTAGGTCTGTGCCTTGGGGTACTGAACATTTTTACTTTGCTGAGAGTCTGTTTTGTCTACTACCACTCTTTGTGTTCTGTTTCTTAAAATTTTCCTATTTCCCTTACTTTTCCTGTTATACTATACCTCTTGACCTCAGTTTTTTTTTTTTAATATCACCCCATGGTCATATTTGTTAAATGCTTTTGCAAAATATGTGTAAACTACATTTTCCAAAGCCTCGATGATTGTCATAGTGATCCAAACGTTATGTCAAGCATGATCATCTTGTTCTAAATCCATTGTGATCTGGGTTCTGTAGGACATGCCCTTCCTTGAAAACAGAAAGTAGGCATCTCAACATCCTTTTAAAGACTAGTATGACATGTGAGTGCTCCTGCTCTGTAATTATTTGCGGCTTCCTTTGTGGATAGTGACTACATCTGGAATCTAAGTTTGAGGAACCTCTTGAGTGCTCTTGCTAACGGTATTTTGCATTTCTTCGCAAATGCCAGGATTATAGAAATCAGATCCAGGTGCTGCACACACAGATGAGTAGTGAGTAGAGTTATGCAACAAATAATCAAGGTCTTCAATTCTCATGGTATCAGTTGAATTTCTGAACACATTCATACTGTTATTTCAGAATTTTGCTCATTTCTTTGTTCTCACGTGTATGAATCTGAGTCAAGGACCAGTACCGAAAGAAGTTTTTGACTGGGATTTTACATATGTGAAAAAGCATTTATGATTTTTCCTGGTGTTCTGAATGTTTATTTTTTTTTCTTTTATGTTTGTTGTTTCTGGTATGAGCAGTTTAGTAACCTTTTTTCTTCTAAAAATTTTTCTGTATACTGCACTCTGTATTTGATTTAAGCTTTTTCAGTGACATTTATATTAAACAGATCATATATGCTTCTGCTTTCAGCTTTTTTCATATTTTACTTGTTCAGGATGGTTTTCGATGAGATGTTTGCTACTTCATTACTTCATCCTAGTCAATTCCTGGATTGATGAAGTTAAATTTACTAAACATCTGTTGGCTACTTGTTTGCACTTTAATGAAATTGTGATCAGAGTTCATTGTATTAGAGATTATCTACGGTTAATTCCTCATTGTTTGTGAATCTGTACGTTTGATGTGAGCAGCAACTTTAAACCAAGAAAGCAATGCCTAAGCGTACGTAATAAGGCAAATAGATTACTGGGATTTATATCAAGAAGTGTAAGCAACAGAAGTCCAGAGGTCATACTGCAGCTTTATACTTCATTAGTAAGGCCTCACCTAGATTATGCAGCTCAGTTCTGGTCTCCGTATTACAGAATGGACATAAATTCGTTAGAAAACATTCAGCGTAGGATGACTAAATTAATACATAGCATTAGAAATCTTCCTTATGAAGAAAGATTGAAGACTCTTAAGTTACATTCACTTGTTAGACGAAGAATGAGGGGAGACCTGATCGAAGTGTATAAGTGGAAGATATGTATTAATAAAGGGGATATTAATAAGGTCTTGAGGATGTCTCTCCAAGAGAGAACCCGCAGTAATGGATTTAAATTAGATAAGTTTAGATTTAGAAAGGACATAGGAAAGTATTGGTTTGGAAATAGGGTAGTTGATGAGTGGAACAGTCTACCTAGTTGGGTTATTGAGGCTGGGACTTTGGGTAGTTTCAAATCTAGGTTGGATAAGTACATGAGTGGGAGGGGTTGGATTTGAGTGGGACTTTCACATCAGAGCTTATTTCTTGGGTGGCATTGAAAATTGGGTTGGGCAAATGTTTTGTTAGTGGGATGAATTGTAAAGGACCTGCCTAGTATGGGCCAGCAGGCCTCCTGCAGCGTTCCTCCTTTCTTATGTTCTTATGTTCTTATGAGTTTCGAGAATTTCCATAATCCCACAGCCCGAGCCTGAGCCAGGCTTGTCTGGTGCTTGATCGGTCAACCAGACTGTGCTACTGGCTCATATAACCAACACAGTTTGGTTGAAGATCAAATCTAGTGTATTATATTTCATGTAGGTTTTATTAGCTGCTGGTTGACTGCAAATTTTTCAGTGTCTTAATTCCCTGGTACTGTGTATAGTAAGATAAACATTGCTAGAATAATTACTGCTGTTTGTTATTTTCAATTTTAATTTTGGGAAGATAAAATCAATTAAAGAATAGTGTAATATATAATGTACAGTAGGGCCCCACTTATACAGCAGGTTAGGTTCCAGGCTACCGCCATAAAGTGGAAATCGCCGTAAAGTGGAACACCCTTTGTTTCACTTATAAATACATATAAATACTAGATAACACGTTTACACTAACATATATTAAGTTAGCAATAGACCTGGTCATTAAAAACAATAAAAAAGTAAAATACACATATAGTACACTCATTACTTACCTTAAAATATTTGTAGTCTTAATCTAGGATGAGATGTGAGTTGGACCTGACTAGCTTGTGCTGCTGGGTTTGGTGCCGTGCTCCATTCTTGAGTGGTGACCAGTCTGGGTGGGTCATTGGGCTAATCCGGGGGGATGGACATGGACCTGCTCCACATGGGTCAGTAGGCCTGTTGCAGTGTTCCTTCTTTCTTATGTTCTTAAATCAAGTGTGGTATGAAAGTTAAAACACATGTGCAACATCTGGATATCTTTATTGTAGTAGACGTTTCGCCATCCAGTGGCTTTATCAATACAGATTCTAGGACATAATAGGAAGACAGTAGAACTATATACAAAAGATGAGGTAATCAGTCCCTCGGCCTTGGAGTTAGTGTTCACAGCATCGTGGTGGAGGAGAATCTGGAGCAAAGACAAGAAGACTGGCGGTTTATATAGGCGTCAGTGGATAGGGACGGGCAGCAGACGAGGGCAAAGTCACTGGTAGGCTCTTTTGTATATAGTTCTACTGTCTTCCTATTATGTCCTAGAATCTGTATTGATAAAGCCACTGGATGGTGAAACGTCTACTACAATAAAGATATCCAGATGTTGCACATGTGTCGTAACTTTCATATTGTCGGTATTTTATACCTTTCTTGCACAAGTGTGGTATGTTAGGTAAGACACATATGCAACAGTTAGGTATCTTTATTATGAAACGTTTCGCCTACACAGTAGGCTTCTTCAGTCAAGTACAGAAAAGTTGATAGAAGCAGAAGATACTTGAAGACGATGTAATCAGTCCATCACCCTTAAAGTTTTGAGGTGGTCAGTCCCTCAGTCTGGAGAAGAGCATTGTTCCATAGTATGAAACAATATGGAGAAGAAGTGACAGGATGGCGAAACGTTTCATAATAAAGATACCTAACTGTTGCATATGTGTCTTACCTAACAACCTGTCGGTATTTTATACCATTTTAATGTTCAAGTGTGGTATGTATGGTAGCCAGCCAGGCTACAATACCAGGCCAACCCATCTACACATAATATTCTATGACATTTAAGCGTCCCAAAGCGATAAAATGCATATGCAGTTCACTCATTACTTACCTTAAAATATTTGTTGACTTAATGTAGGGTCAGAGGTGAGTAAACGAGATAAAACGAATAAATGAGAGAGAGAGAATGAGTTTGTAGATGAATGGTTCACAGAACCGACACATTGATAAATTAGACACATGTGCAACTCTTGGGTATCTCTATTTAGGAAACGTTTCGCCACACAGTGGCTTCATCAGTCCATACACAGGAGAAACTTGAAGAACAGGAGGAGAATGAGGTAATCAGTCCCTCAACCTTGAGTCGATGTGGTCAGTCCATCAATCTTGAATAGAATACGGCATATGAGCGGAGAAGCAGCTTAAAACCGTAGGCAGGAGAGGTGCAGCAGTTGTAGGTGGTGTCACATTTGCCCAGTGTGGAAGTAGGTCGTGCCCAAGGGTTAGGCAAGCGAAGAATTCCCAAGTATTAAGATCCCAAGAAGTTGCAGTGTCTGACAGGTTTGTAGATGAATGTGTCGGCTCTGTGAACCATTCATCCAGTGGCCTGGTGGCTAAAGCTCCCGCTTCACACACGGAGGGCCCGGGTTCGATTCCCGGCGGGTGGAAACATTTCGACACGTTTCCTTACACTTGTTGTCCTGTTCACCTAGCAGCAAATAGGTACCTGGGTGTTAGTCGACTGGCGTGGGTCGCATCCTGGGGGACAAGATTAAGGACCTCAATCGAAATAAGTTAGACAGTGTGAAAGTTAAGACACATGTGCAACATCTGGAAATCTTTATTGTAGACGTTTCGCCATCCAGTGGCTTTATCAATACAGATTCTAGGACATAATAAGAAGACAGTAGAACTATATACAAAAGATGAGGTAATCAGTCCCTCAGCCTTGGAGTTAGTGTTCACAGCATCGTGGTGGAGGAGAATCTGGAGCAAAGGCAAAAAGACTGGCGGTTATATAGGCGTCAGTGGATAGGGACGGGCAGCAGACGAGGGCAAAGTCACTGGTAGGCGGGATTCCCCAGTGGAAGTAGGTCCTTCCCAAAGAGATGGGTTAGTTGCAGCAGCCGTGAAGAAGGTCTTGTAGATGTCCTCTGAACCAAGATTCCATGATGTTGCAGTGTCTGACAAGTTGTGCAAGAAAGGTATAAAATACCGACAATATGAATGTTAAGACACATGTGCAACATCTGGAAATCTTTATTGTAGACGTTTCGCCATCCAGTGGCTTTATCAATACAGATTCTAGGACATAAGAAGACAGTAGAACTATATACAAAAGATGAGGTAATCAGTCCCTCAGCCTTGGAGTTTGTGTTCACAGCATCGTGGTGGAGGAGAATCTTTCTTGCACAACTTGTCAGACACTGCAACATCATGGAATCTTGGTTCAGAGGACATCTACAAGACCTTCTTCACGGCTGCTGCAACTAACCCATCTCTTTGGGAAGGACCTACTTCCACTGGGGAATCCCGCCTACCAGTGACTTTGCCCTCGTCTGCTGCCCGTTCCTATCCACTGACGCCTATATAACCGCCAGTCTTCTTGCCTTTGCTCCAGATTCTCCTCCACCACGATGCTGTGAACACTAACTCCAAGGCTGAGGGACTGATTACCTCATCTTTTGTATATAGTTCTACTGTCTTCTTATTATGTCCTAGAATCTGTATTGATAAAGCCACTGGATGGCGAAACGTCTACAATAAAGATTTCCAGATGTTGCACATGTGTCTTAACTTTCATATTGTCGGTATTTTATACCTTTCTTGCACAAGTTAGACAGTCCTCGATGACGCACTGACTTTCATGGGTTATCCTGGGTGGCTAACCCTCCGGGGTTAAAAATCCGAACGAAGTCTTATCTTATCTTATCTCTCGCGGAGTTATGTAAATAAACCAGGCATACGCGAGTTTTGTAGACAAACCAGGCGAACACGTCTGGTTTGTGTACAAGTTACATTGTGTACAAGTTGTCTCTACGTTGATACGGTCGGTAGAATAAATAAAAATTAACACTCCCATTCGCATGTAACACCATTTTTAGAAGAAATGACGCTCTGAGTGAAGGCATACGAAATGAATAAGTTTCTACAGGTACCCCGGGTAACACATTTTCTCTTATGTTGGACTAGAGAAAACGTTATTCTTGCCGTCACTCGTACAAGTCGTCAGCCTCCGCGCCTTCACCTTTACTAAGGGCCGGGGATCGTCAGTCAACTTGGCGTCCAATAGGACGTTGACACGTGCCCAGGGCGGATCTCCCTCGGGCTGCTAGCAGAGTCGCTGGCCTCTTGGACCTCTTGGGGAGGGTCGATGGTGCTCCTGCAAGCAGCAGTTCCTGGCGCAACCTGCTGCTGTTTGCAATGGCTGTCTCGGTGTCCTGCCGAGGAGGGACAGGCACCTAGCAACGTCTGTTGACAATGGATGAATTCCCTACAATGTTTGTTAACTGATCATTACTCTGAAAATTGTTCATGATTGTAATCATGTGCTCACGATTCATTACCTTTGAAACCTGTCATGATTGTGACCAGCTCTACCTGGAGCTCATTACTTTTGCTAATTCTCATTATTGTAACCAGATTTAGTCCATTACCTTAGTAATTAGTCATTAGTGTGACCAGCTCTACCTGGAATTCATTACCTTTGTACTTGGTCACGATTGTGACCAGATCTAGTTCATTATCTTTGTAACTTGCTCAGCTATTAAAACTTTGGAGTCCAGTCCATGGACCAATTTTGTACCTCTGTAATCTTTTGACTACCGCCCACAGGATGGGTATGGGGTGCATAATAAACATTATTATTATTATTAACACACTGGCCGATTCCCACCAAGGCAGGGTGGCCCGAAAAAGAAAAACTTTCACCATCATTCACTCCATCACTGTCTTGCCAGAAGGGTGCTTTACACTACAGTTTTTAAACTGCAACATTAACACCTCTCCTTCAGAGTGCAGGCACTGTACTTCCCATCTCCAGGACTCAAGTCCGGCCTGCTGGTTTCCCTAAATCCCTTCATAAATGTTACTTTGCTCACATTCCAACAGCATGTCAAGTATTTAAAACCATTTGTCTCCACTCCTATCAAACACGCTCACCCATGCCCGCTGGAAGTCCAAACCCCTCGCACACAAAACCTCCTTTACCCCCTCCCTCCAACCTTTCCTTGGCCGACCACTACCCCGCCTTCCTTCCACTACAGACTGATACACTCTTGAAGTCATTCTGTTTCGCTCCATTCTCTCTACATGTCCGAACCACCTCAACAACCCTTCCTCAGCCCTCTGGACAACAGTTTTGGCAATCACGCACCTCCTCCTAACTTCCAAACTGCGAATTCTCTGCATTATATTCACACCACACATTGCCCTCAGACATGACATCTCCACTGCCTCCTCCAGCCTTCTCCTCGCTGCAACATTCATCACCCATGCTTCACACCCATACAGGAGCGTTGGTAAAACTATATTCTCATACATTCCCCTCTTTGCTTCCAAGGGCAAAGTTCTTTGTCTCCACAGACTCCTAAGTGCACCGCTCACCCTTTTCCCCTCATCAATTCTATGATTCACCTCATCTTTCATAGACCCATCCGCTGACACGTCCACTCCCAAATATCTGAATACATTCACCTCCTCCATACTCTCTCCCTCCAGTCTGATATCCAATCTTTCATCACCTAATCTTTTTTGTTATCCTCATAACCTTACTCTTTCCTGTATTCACTTTCAATTTTCTTCTTTTACATACCCTACCAAATTCATCCAGCAACCTCTGCAACTTCTCTTCAGAATCATCCAAGAGCACAGTGTCATCAGCAAAGAGCAACTGTGACAACTCCCACTTTATGTGTGATTCTTTATCTTTTAACTCCACACCTTTTGCCAAGACCCTCGCATTTACTTCTCTTACAACCCCATCTATAAATATATTGAACAACCACGGTGACATCACACATCCTTGCCTAAGGCCTACTTTTACTGGGAAATAATCTCCCTCTTTCCTACATACTCTAACTTAAGCCTCACTATCCTCGTAAAAACTCTTCACTGCTTTCAGCAACCTACCTCCTATACCATATATCTGCAACATCTGCCACATTGCCCCCCTATCCACCCTGTCATACGCCTTTTCCAAATCCATAAATGCCACAAAAACCTCTTTAGCCTTATCTAAATACTGTTCACTTATATGTTTCACTGTAAACACCTGCTGCACACACCCCCTACCTTTCCTAAAGCCTCCTCGTTCATCTGCTATCCTATTCTCCGTCTTACTCTTAATTCTTTCAATAATAACTCTACCATACACTTTACCAGGTATACTCAACAGACTTATCCCCCAATAATTTTTGCACTCTCTTTTGTCCCCTTTGCCTTTATACAAAGGAACTATACATGCTCTCTGCCAATCCCTAGGTACCTTACCCTCTTCCATACATTTATTAAAATAATAGCACCAACCACTCCAAAACTATATCCCCACCTGCTTTTAACATTTCTGTCTTTATCCCATCAATCCCGGCTGCCGTACCCCCTTTCATTTTACCTACTGCCTCACAAACTTCCCTCACACTAACAACTGGCTCTTCCTCACTCCTGCAAGATGTTATTCCTCCTTGCCCTATACACGAAATCACAGCTTCCCTATCTTCATCAACATTCAACAATTCCTCAAAATATTCCCTCCATCTTCCCAATACCTCTAACTCTCCATTTAATAACTCTCCTCTCCTATTTTTAACGGACAAATACATTTGTTCTCTAGGATTCCTTAACTTGTTAATCTCACTCCAAAACTTTTTCTTATTTTCAACAAAATTTGTTGATAACGTCTCACCCACTCTCTCATTTGCTCTCTTAGGGCCAGGACATCCAACTTCTTTTCATTCATAACATCAGCAATCATCTGTTTCTTGTCATCCGCACTACATCCACGCACATTCAAGTATCCCAGTTTTATAAAGTTTTTCTTCTTCTCTTTTTTAGTAATGTCTACAGGAGAAGGGGTTACTAGCCCATTGCTCCCGGCATTTTAGTCACCTCATACGACACGCATGGCTTACGGAAGAAAGATTCTTTTCCACTTCCCCATGGACAATAGAAGAAATAAAGAACAAGAGCTATTTAGGAAAAGGAGAAAAAACCTAGATGTATGTAAATATATATGCATATGCGTGTTTGTGAAGTGTGACCAAACTGTAAGTTGGAGTAGCAAGATATCCCTGTTATCTAGCGTGTTTATGAGACAGAAAAAGACACCAGCAATCCTACCATCATGTAAAACATTTACAGGTTTCTGTTTCACAGTCATCTGGCAGGACGGCAGTACTTCCCTGGGTGGTTGCTGTCTACCAACCTACTACCTACATAATAAACATTCAACAATTCCTCAAAATATTCCCTCCATCTTCCCAATACCTCTAACTCTCCATTTAATAACTCTCCTCTCCTATTTTTAACAGACAAATACATTTGTTCTCTAGGATTCCTTAACTTGTTAATCTCACTCCAAAACTTTTTCTTATTTTCAACAAAATTTGTTGATAACGTCTCACCCACTCTCTCATTTGCTCTCTTTTTACATTGCTTCACCACTCTCTTAGCCTCTCTCTTTTTCTCCATATACTTTTCCCTCCTTGCATCACTTCTATTTTGTAAAAACTTCTCATATGCTAACTTTTTCTCCCTTACTACTCTCTTTACATCATTCCACCAATCGCTCCTCTTCCCTCCTGCACCCACTTAAATGTAACCACAAACTTCTGCTGAACACTCTAACACTACATTTTTAAACCTACCCCATACCTCTTCGACCCCATTGCCTATGCTCTCATTAGCCCATCTATCCTCCAATAGTTGTTTATATCTTACCCTAACTGCCTCCTCTTTTAGTTTATAAACCTTCACCTCTCTCTTACCTGATGCTTCTATTCCCCTTGTATCCCATCTACCTTTTACTCTCAGTGTAGCTACAACTAAAAAGTGATCTGATATATCTGTTGCCCCTCTATAAACATGTACATCCTGAAGTCTACTCCAGTCTTTTATCTACCAATACATAATCCAACAAACTACTGTCATTTCGCTCTGCATCATATCTTGTATACTTATTTATCCTCTTTTTCTTAAAATATGTATTACCTATAACTAAACCCCTTTCTATACAAAGTTCAATCAAAGGGCTTCCATTATCATTTACACCTGGCACCCCAAACTTACCTACCACACCCTCTCTATAAGTTTCTCCTACTTTAGCTTTCAGGTCCCCTATCACAATTACTCTCTCACTTGGTTCAAAGGTTCCTATACATTCACTTAACATCTCCCAAAATCTCTCTCCTCTACATTCCTCTCTTCTCCAGGTGCATACACGCTTATTATGACCCACTTTTCGCATCCAACCTTTACTTTAATCCACATAATCCTTGAATTTACACATTCATATTCTCTTTTCTCCTTCCATAACTGATCCTTCAACATTATTGCTACCCCTTCCTTAGCTCTAACTCTCTCAGATACTCCAGATTTAATCCTATTTATTTCTCCCCACTGAAACTCCCCTACCCCCTTCAGCTTTGTTTCGCTTAGGGCCAGGACATCCAACTTCTTTTCATTCATAACATCAGCAATCATCTGTTTCTTGTCATCCACGCACATTCAAGTATCCCAGTTTTATAAAGTTTTTCTTCTTCTCTTTTTTAGTAATGTCTACAGGAGAAGGGGTTACTAGCCCATTCCTCCCGGCATTTTAGTCACCTCATACGACACGCATGGCTTACGGAAGAAAGATTCTTTTCCACTTCCCCATGGACAATAGAAGAAATAAAGAACAAGAGCTATTTAGGAAAAGGAGAAAAAACCTAGATGTACTCACCTATTTGTACTCACCTATTTGTGGTTGCAGGGGTCGAGTCCTAGCTCCTGGCCCCGCCTCTTCACCGGTTGCTACTAGGCCCTCTCTCTCCCCGCTCCATGAGCTTTATCAAACCTCGTCTTAAAACTGTGTATGGTTCCTGCCTCCACTACGTCATTTTCTAGGCTATTCCACTGCCTTACAACTCTATGACTGAAGAAATACTTCCTACTATCTCTCTGACTCATTTGTGTCTTCAACTTCCAATTGTGGCCTCTTGTTTCTGTGTCCCCTCCCTGGAACATCCTGTCTTTGTCCACCTTGTCTATTCCACGCAGTATTTTATATGTCGTTATCATGTCTCCCCTGACCCTCCTGTCCTCCAGTGTGGTCAGGCCGATTTCCCTTAATCTTTCTTCATAGGACATTCCCCTTAGCTCTGGAACTAACCTTGTCGCAAACCTTTGTACTTTCTCTAGTTTCTTGACGTGCTTTATCAAGTGCGGGTTCCAAACAGGTGCTGCATACTCCAGTATGGGCCTGACATACACGGTGTACAGTGTCTTGAATGATTCCTTACTAAGGTATCGGAATGCTGTTCTCAGGTTTGTCAGGCGCCCATATGCTGCAGCAGTTATCTGATTGATGTGTGCTTCCGGAGACATGCTCGGTGTTATACTCACCCCAAGATCTTTCTCCTTGAGTGAGGTTTGCAGTCTTTGGCCACCTAGCCTATACTCTGTCTGTGGTCTTCTGTGCCCTTCCCCTATCTTCATGACTTTGCATTTGGCAGGATTAAATTCGAGAAGCCATTTGCTGGACCAGGTGTCCAGTCTGTCCAGGTCTGTTTGAAGTCCTGCCTGGTCCTCATCAGATTTAATTCTCCTCATTAACTTCACATCATCTGCAAACAGGGACACTTCTGAGTCTAACCCTTCCGTCATGTCGTTCACATATACCAAAAATAGCACTGGTCCTAGGACCGACCCCTGTGGGACCCCGCTCGTCACAGGTGCCCACTGTGATACATCATTACGTACCATGACTCGTTGTTGCCTCCCTGTCAGGTATTCTCTGATCCATTGCAGTGCCCTTCCTGTTATATGCGCCTGATGCTCTAGCTTCTGCACTAATCTCTTGTGAGGAACTGTGTCAAAGGCCTTCTTGCAGTCCAAGAAGATGCAGTCAACCCACCCCTCTCTCTCTTGTCTTACTTCTGTTATTTTATCATAAAACTCCAGAAGGTTTGTGACACAGGATTTGCCTTCCGTGAATCCGAGCTGGTTGGCATTTATACTCCTGTTCCGTTCCAGGTGCTCCACCACTCTCCTCCTGATAATCTTCTCCATAATTTTGCATACTATACACGTCAATGACACAGGTCTATAGTTTAGTGCCTCTTTTCTGTCTCCTTTTTTAAAAATGGGAACTACATTTGCCGTCTTCCATACCTCAGGTAGTTGCCCAGTTTCCAGGGATGTGTTGAAGATTGTGGTAAGTGGCATGCACAACATATCTGCTCCCTCTCTAAGGACCCACGGGGAGATGTTGTCTGGTCCCATTGCCTTTGAGGTATCGATGTCCCTTAGCAGTTTCTTCACCTCCTCCTCATCTGTATGTATGTCGTCCAACACTTGTTGGTGTATTCCTTGCTGGTGTCCCCATCTGGTCTGTCCCCCCAGAGTCCTTCCTGTCTCTACTGTAAATACTTCCTTAAATCTCGTGTTGAGCTCCTCACATACCTCTTGATCGTTTCTTGTGAGTTCTCCACCTTCTTTCCTCAGCCTTATCACCTGGTCCTTGACTGTTGTCTTCCTCCTAATGTGGCTATACAGCAGTTTCGGGTCAGATTTGACTTTCGATGCTATGTCGTTTTCATACTGTCGCTGGGCCTCCCTCCTTATCTGTGCATACTCGTTTCTGGCTCTTCTACTAATCTCCTTGTTTTCCTGGGTCCTATGCCTCCTGTACCTTTTCCATTCTCTGTTGCACTTAGTTTTTGCCTCCCTACACCTTCGGGTAAACCAAGGACTCGTTTTGGTCTTCCTATTATTTCCGTTTCCCTTGGGAACAAAACTTTCCTCTGCCTCCTTGCACTTTGTTGCCACATATTCCATCATCTCGTTTACTGATTTTCCTGCCATTTCTCTGTCCCACTGAACCTCCTGCAGGAAGTTTCTCATACCTGTGTAGTCCCCCCTTTTATAGTTTGGCCTGTCCCCTTCACTTCCTGTTACCTTCTCCACTTGTAACTCTACTATATAGTCAAAACTCAGAACCACATGATCGCTAGCTCCAAGGGGCCTCTCATAAGTGATGTCCTCAATGTCTGAACTGCTCAGGGTGAACACAAGATCCAGTCTTGCTGGCTCATCCTCCCCTCTCTCTCTGGTTGTGTCCCTGACATGTTGATGCATGAGGTTTTCAAGTACCACATCCATCATCTTGGCTCTCCATGTTTCGGGACCCCCATGTGGCTCCAGGTTTTCCCAGTCGATCTCCCTGTGGTTGAAATCGCCCATTACCAGTAACTTTGCTCTGCTCGAGTGAGCTCTTCTTGCCACCTCAGCCAGTGTGTCCACCATCACCCTGTTGTTTTCTTCGTACTCCTCTCTTGGCCTCCTGCAGTTCTGTGGTGGGTTATACATCACTCCAATGACTACTTTATGTTCTCCGGACTGAATTGTACCTACAATGTAGTCTCTTTCTCCAATCATGTCCATGCCTTCCATTTCCTCAAATCCCCATCGGTGTTTTACGAGCAGTGCAACCCCTCCTCCCCCTCTACTCCTTCTATCTTTCCTCAGGATCTGATATCCTGTTGGGAAGATTGTGTCTGTTATTGTCTCAGCGAGTTTTGTTTCTGTGACTGCTATGATGTCTGGGGATTTTTCACTGATTCTTTCATTCCACTCCTCATGTTTATTCATTATTCCATCCGCGTTTGTGTACCAAACCTTTAGTTTCTTTTCTATCATTGTGGTCATGCAAGAATATTGGGGTTGGGGGAGCGAGAGCCTTGGTGGGGGCCTATATGGGGCTGTGGTGTAGGTGGGGTTTGTGTTGATGGGGGTGGGGTCAGAATGCCCATAAGGGACAGCTGTTGGGGTGAGGTTTGTGATATGGGGATTGGTGGCAGAGGGAACAGTGAGTGGGTTGTAGTATAGGTTGCTCAGTTGCGTTGGGAATGTCGCGGGTGGAGTCTTTTGGTGGGAGATTCTGTGGGGTGTGTTTGCCCTTCCTCCTGTGTCTGGGTCCTGCTCATTTTCATTGCTTCTCGTTCCTCCTTGCGTCTCTGTACCCTCTCTTTCAGTGTAGTCCTTTCTTCTTGTGTTCTGTCGCGGTCGAGGTTATACTCTCTGGTACCCCTCTTTGTCCCTCAGTCTTGCTTTCTCTTGCAGAATCCTGGTTCGAACTGATTCTTCCTTGAAAGTTACTCTGACAGGCCGTATCCTTCCACTCGCAAACCACCCAATTCTCTGAAAATTTGTCACCTGGGTCATATTGCCCTCCCCTATTGTTTTCATGATGCCTTCAATCATTTTTTTCTCCTCCTGTTTTATTTCTTCAAAGTTGGCCCCCTTGGCTTCTTGGAGCCCGTACACAAAAACTGACCTCGCCCTTTCCTCCTCCCACTGAGTCTCCATCTGCGTCCTCTGAGGCATTTTATTTCCTTCCATTGACATGTTCTTGCCTTCAGTCCCTGTCATATCTGAAACTTCTATTCTCAGTGGACTGTCTTTCCTGTCCAGCTGTCCCTTGCTACTGCAGTTGGCTGTTAGAATCTCTGCATATAGCATACCTTCATTGTCTTCGGACCTGTCGTTTGATCTTAGTGTGCTCGTCGTCTTTTCCCTGGCCCCACGTGGGTCTGATAGGGCCTTCATGTACGGCATGTCTCCGTTGTTGCTTACCATCCCCTTGTCTGCGCCTGACTTTGAATTTCCTGATGTCACACCTGAATTGTCATTTGTCTCTCTAATCTGTTTCAGGCTTTGCAGTTTCTCTTCTAAGCACTGTATCCTAGCTTCTGCTGCTAAGACCTGTACTTCCCACTTCCTGCACTCTTCAGCTATCTGCTCCTCCATTTTCTTACCAAGCTCTACTATCTTCCTTCCCCAATCTTCCTCCCTTTTTTGGAGCTCTAGCTCCCAGTCTTTCCTCCCTGGTTCGTCCACCAGATCTCTGGGTTTCCGTCCTCTAAGGCCACCCATTTTTTTTTTTTTACTTTTTATTACCACAGACAGAAGGCTAGAGGAGGGAGAGGGTGTGGGGGAGAGAGAGAGAGGGTAGAAAGAGGGAGAGAGAGGACAGAGAAAGGGTAGAAAGAGGGAGAGAGAGGAGAGAGTATGGGGGTGAGGGATAAGACCAAGGGGGAGGGAGAGAAATGTGAGGGGGGAGAGAAAGGGTAGAGAGAGGGAGAAAGAGAGGGAGAGGGAGAGAAAGAGAGAGAGAGGGAGAAAGGAGGGAAGAAGGCTATGAGAGAGAGAAACGCGAGGGAGGGAAAAGGCAAGAGGTCTGTGGGGGAGGCGGTCAAATTCCAAGGATCAGCTGTGTGTACTCACCTAGTTGTGGTTTCAGGGGTCGAGACCCAGCTCCTGGCCCCGAGTGTGTATGTGTGTGTGCGCGTGTGTGTGTGGGTGAGCACGTCAGTTGTTTATATGTCCCAGAAATACAATTCACTTCTGTGTATCTGTAATACTAATGAGATACCATTAACACTGAGAGTAGTTCTAATAATTATAATACTAGCGTGTGTTAACAAGTCATTCTTTCACCCAGTTATGTACTACCTTTCACTACATGTGTAGAGGAGGGAGAGGGTGTGGGGGAGAGAGAGAAAGGGTAGAAAGAGGGAGAGAGAGGAGAGAGAAAGGGTAGAAAGAGGGAGAGAGAGGAGAGAGTATGGGGGTGAGGGATAAGACCAAGGGGGAGAGAGAGAAATGTGAGGGGGAGAGAAAGGGTAGAGAGAGGGAGAAAGAGAGGGAGAGGGAGAGGGAGAGAAAGAGAGAGAGAGGGAGAAAGGAGGGAAAGAGGCTATGAGAGAGAGAAACGCGAGGGAGGGGAAAGGTAAGAGGTCTGTGGGGGAGGCGGTCAAATTCCAAGGATCAGCTGTGTGTACTCACCTAGTTGTGGTTTCAGGGGTCGAGACCCAGCTCCTGGCCCCGAGTGTGTATGTGTGTGCGCGCGTGTGTGTGTGTGTGAGCACGTCAGTTGTTTATATGTCCCAGAAATACAATTCACTTCTGTGTATCCGTAATACTAATGAGATACCATTAACACTGAGAGTAGTTCTAATAATTATAATACTAGCGTGTGTTAACAAGTCATTCTTTCACCTAGTTATGTACTACCTTTTACTACATGTGTACCCAATACTTGTTTCTCAGATTGTACTGTCTTTGTGTCCTAGAACATTATCTCTCGAAACTGTTGTCAGGGCTGTAGTCCCATTAGCCACGACTTAATCCTCCTGCTTAATCCTTACTCCTACAAAGTTTATCTTCCTACTACTGCTAGGTGTTGTGTGTATGATAATCGCTCTGGAGCAGGGTTTAGATAGCGAGTTACCAGTGACCGCAGGGCCGGCTCTATCACTCAGACTTCCCGCCAACCACAAAACAGGTGATTTGTACGTTACTGGTCAGAGGGGATGTCCATCCAGATGCCTGATGTACGATGCTCGCTGTACGATGCTTGCTGTACGATGACTCGTGCACCTCGCCCTTCCGCTGCTGGCTTCTTCTCTATTCTTATCTCGTTGCCCTTTTGAGTCCTCATTTACCACACTTATCACTTGTATACTGCTACTTTTATAATTTACACTTCACTTTGGGTAAGTACACTACTTATTTGTGATGACACCCAGCCTGTTATGGCAGCGCTACTCCCTCAGGCCTACTGCTGCCACCACCTCTGCTTATATATATTTATGTATATGTATGTATATATATATATATCCCCTTTCTGGCTAGCTTGTTCACGCTGTGTGCTACATCACATTTTGTCGTTAGCCACCCTCTCTTAATTCTATTTGGTCTTTTCTCTTTAGTCACTCGCTTTGTACTTTGTATATGTGTAACAATGTGGCAACAGGTGCCAACTAGGCCTCAACGAACTGGCACTTTGAAATTTTGTTGTATAATTTCAGGCTTTCTCTCGCCTTCACTTTATTTATTTTTGCTAATACATTGGTTATCACTTGTAGGGTTGTTCACTGACGTTGTCACTAACACTGGTTGCTTCTAGCTGCTAAAACACGCCCTAAAAGCACTAAGATTCTCGGAGCCTGGCGCTTGTGACCCACTACACTGTCCCCACTGTGTTTGTGAAGTGTGACCAAACTGTAAGTTGGAGTAGCAAGATATCCCTGTTATCTAGCGTGTTTATGAGACAGAAAAAGACACCAGCAATCCTACCATCATGTAAAACAGTTACAGGTTTCTGTTTCGCAGTCATCTGGCAGGACGGCAGTACTTCCCTGGGTGGTTGCTGTCTACCAACCTACTACCTACATAATAAACATATTAAACTAAAAAACTTCCACATCTCATATTTGCCATCACTCGTATATCTGGCTACCACATCTCATAGTTATGTTAATTTATTCTACTGTGAGGTGTATTTATCATCTTTATATGTTATGTATCATGTTTATTATATAATTTTGAAGAAATTTCGTAGATGGGTTAATGAAAATGTGTATATTAATATAATATACGACATTTAATGAGACTCCGTGATTATTATTATTATTATTATTATTATTAATATGGTGTCTCCAGACATAATACATTTACTAATTTTAATGTGTACCTGCACGCCAGCATAGTGTGTAAGTTTATTTGGGTACAGATATACATAAGTATAATCAGAGTATAATAATATCTTTATTTACTACAAGTACATGTATATGGTATACAGGCCTAGCTGACAACAATGACATACTACTACATAGAAAGCCCCTTGTTATGCTCCGCATGTCGGGCAAATTAGGTCAGTGTCCCAGGATGCGACCCACACCGGTCGACTAACACCCAGGTACCCATTTTGTGGAAAATACTGTATATATTTTCCGGAAATACGGTAATTTATAGGTAAATAGATGGCCTATATTGTATTTAATAATATGTCATAAAAAATGGGAAATTTTCTGCACCTTCGCAAAAGGCACTCGCCATTGTTGTTTGTTTTGAATTGAGAGTAACAGACGTTAATTAATAATGTGAAGAATTTTCGTGCTCTAGAGGTAAAATTGGGTTGACACCTCTCAAATAGGAGGCAAAATTATTGGATGTGCATTCCTGCATAACTTGAGATATCAGACGACTGGACAAGACAGCTCCAGGAACCTCAGATAAGCTATTTAAGTTCATGTTTAATTCTGGCCAGTATTTTCATTAATTTGGTTAGTGAGATTTTCTGAGTATGATACACCTTAATCTCCAGTCAGATTGGTGAGTGATATTAAGATATTCTCCTTCTGTTATGTAAATGTGTGTGTATATAATCCTTTATTAATTTAATATACAGTCCACAAATTTTTATTTACCAGAATTCCTGGTGATGTATCTTTTATTTATAATTAATAAGTCTAGAGCAACTTGTGGATATGATAGTGGTAGGTATCGAAGGGGGACATTTTTTGCAACCTAGGTGTCCCAAATTCCTACTTGTCTAACTGATAAATAATAATTATCTTTGTTCATTTACTGTTATGTATATAATGATACATTCAGATAATTGTAATTTTCCACATTTAATTTGCCTGTTGGTCCTTCGAACCGGATGTAATTAGTGAAGTCATTAATTAGTTAATTAATTAATTATATGTGAAATGACAGAAGGAGGTGGATGTTAAATTCACAAATTTACTTAATGTGTAGTGGATTATAATAATTACAATATTAATTTTGATAAGCTAAACTCAAGGGTGGCTAAAAATTATATTAATGTGTATAATATTAATTTTGCAAAGCCAAAGTGGCTAGGATTTATATTAATGTATTTGTACAATATTAATTTGATAAGACAATTCTGGCCAAGATTATATCAGTGTATGTGTAATTGATAAGCCAAGTGTATCTAATTATATTGTGTATAATATTAATTTTTCTATGCCAAATTCTGGCAAGGATTTATGTTAATTTTTATAATATTAATTTTGATAAGCTGAGTCTGGCTAAAGGTTTGTATTAATGTACATTTGAAGTTTATATTTTCTTACATGTAATTGTAGAGCTCAAGTAGCTAGGATTTATTCAAAGGTAAGTTGTATCAGTGTTGTAAGTTGTAATCAGTGTTCCTAATTAAGTTGAATTTAATACATTGCATCATGGCTGAAAATGAGGAAATTAATGTAGAAGACAAACATATGGAATATAGAGCAAAGAAAGCATCACTGCAAGCTAGGAAGGGTCATGTAACCAAGGCATATAATAAATGTTTGGAATTAATGAATCAAGAAACTGTGAATACTGATGATTTAAAATTGTATTTAGATGCTTTGGGGAATAGATATGATTCATACAAATTATATTACAACAAATATGAAGGAGATTTGTTAGTAAACTGTGTAGATGAGATTGAAGTAGATCTTATGATTAATCAGTATTATAAATTAGAGGAAAAGATTCTTGTAAAAGTCAGGCCTTGAATAAATTAAAATGTGTAAACCAGGCAGTTAATCAGTCTGCTCCAACAAATAAGATGTCTTTGCCAAAACTCCCAGAATTATGTTTACCTGTATTTAATCCTGGAGAAAACTGGGAGGAGTTTTGGTCAATTTTTAAAGCAGCTGTGCATGACAGGAGTGACCTAGCCTGTGTAACTAAATTGTTTTACCTCAAAGGACAGGTAAGAGGAGATGCTCACATACTCATACAAGCCTTTCCCAATGTAGATGACTCTTACAAGGAAGCAGTTGACTTGTTGAAGATCACATATGGTAATATAGAACAAAGTAGGTTGGATCTAGTGAATAGCATTGTTAATTTAAAATCTCCAGATCACACTTACAAAGGTTTACAGCAGTTTAGAGTTAAACTGGAGAGCACTCTCAAAACTTTAAGTAATAAATATAATCTGAAGGAATCAGACTGGTTATTGAGTGCCATAGTACAGAATAAATTAAGCTGTAAAACACTTGAATGGCTCTCAAGCAAATATCACAAGGGTTATTTTAGTCTGGAGGAAATAAGACTAGGTCTACAAGAATTAATTGTGCAGTTGCAGACCAGCCAACCAACTCATTTTAAAGATGCAACACACAATAACTCTGAGATATCTGTCAAGTTTCACAAAGGGAAAAATTATCCCAATGTTAATAATCAAAATTCATTTCCTAAAAAGAGTTGCATAGGTGCATATCAAGTAGCAGGAATCAGAAATAATGATTCTCCACAAGGTAAGAAGAATAAGTACTCTACTAAGAGTAGCCCAGTTAATAAAAAACCTGTCAGAGAAAAGAGAGATTGTCTTTTCTGCAAGGGTACTCATTTTTCTAAGAATTGCAATGCATACAAATCATGGAATGATAAAGTTGAAGGATTGGAGGAACTTGACAGATGTATCAGGTGTTTAGGTAATCACAATGTAAAGGAGTGTCATGCCAAATTAAACAACTGTTATCAATGTCACAAAGGAAGACACCATATAGTCATGTGTAAAGGTCTATATGATAATGTTGATAATAATGATAATGTTGACAATCCTGACACAACAGTAGCTAATGTAAAAATTGCTACTAATGTTAATAATGATGGTTTTGCTGAAATAGCCTTACCTGTGTTACAGGTAAAAATTGATGATAAAAGGCATAAATCAAAAAATGTAAATGCATTATTGGACCAGGGATCCCAGCGTACTTTCATAAAACGTAAATGTCTTGATGGTATGAAAGTACAGATGGGAGATCCCACAACTTTAAAATTATCTGGTGTTCTCTCGGATAAAAGGGCTCAATTGTATGACACTGTTTATGTAACTGTCAGGTTGGGCAATGAGAAAAAACATGTTACTGCAGTAATTGTAGATAGACTTCCAGAGAAAATATCTACAGCAGGGCTTAGTAAAGCTACAGAAAGACCTTCACATTATGTAAATTTAGCACCATCTGGTGTAAGTGATGATTCTGTAGGCCCAATAAATATTTTGATAGGTAGTGACTATTATACCTCCTTTGTAAAGGGTATGGTAAAGAAATGTGGTGTCACCCTTTTGAAGACTGCAGGAGGCCATGTAATGTATGGTAAGATTCCTCGTAATAATAATTCATGACTAGAAGAAATTACAAATACCATAACCGTGTGTCTTACTCATGAAGTCGTGCCCCAGTATAATTCTTCCATAGAGGATGGTGTTGAGCCAGTGCATAAATTGTGGGAATTAGACAGCATTTGAATAAATGTAAATGAAGAAAGTCCAGACGATTCATTTACTCAAGAACAATACCTGAGAGGTGTAAAATTTGAATCTGGACTATACTGGGTACGACTTCCGTGGAGACTGAACCATCCAGAATTGCCCACTAATTACAGAATGGCATATGGACAGTTAAAGGCTCAGCTCTGCAAACTGAGTAAGACACCAGAATTGCTAACTGCCTATAATGATATAATTGCTGAGCAGTTAATAAATTTATAGAAGAGGTACCTCCTGAGCAAGCCAAAATTTATGGTCACTATTTGCCACATAATGGAGTGAAGAAGGATTCTAAGACCACTCTTCTGAGAATTGTTTTTAATTGTAGTGCCAGGAGTAACAAAAATGTACCTAGTTTAAATGACTGTTTGATGACAGGTCTGTCGTTGATGGAAAAATTAGGAGATATTAAATTTCAGGGTGAAGAATTATGCCTTTACGGCTGACATAAGTAAAGCTTTCCTAAGAGTGGGTTTACAAGAGGCTGACCGGGATTGTACCCACTTCTTATGGCCTGAGAATCCTAGTGACCCACTTAGCCCTCTGTAAACCTTTCGCTTTAGGAGCGTATTATTTGGTGCTACATCCACTCCATTCCTACTTCAAGCGATGATAAATGCACACCTTAAACATACGGGAAGTCCATTGAGTAAAGTAATGAGCAAACAATTTTATGTGGACAATTTCCTGGGTGTGACGTCAACTGAAGAGGAACTGTTAATGACTTATGGAGAGGCTAATAAAATAATGCAAAGTGCAAATATGCCTCTGAGGGAATGGAATAGTAATTCGTCCAAATTAAAGGACAAAATAAGTAAAGATTACCCTGGAGATGAGGTGCCAAAATGTAGTAATGTATTGGGATTAACTTGGGATACTGAGAGAGATTTGTTAATGTTAAAACCTAGTAATTACAGTATGCCCAATAAATTAACTAAGAGAGTCTTGCTTGCTGAAGTTTCCAAATGTTTTGCTCCACTAGGTTTAGTGTCACCTCTTGCTATAAGAGGGAAATTATTAATTCAGGAAGCATGGAAACTTAAATGTGCTTGGGATGAAATTCTACCTGAGGAATTCATTAACAGGTGGGATGAATTAATTGGTGATATGAAAAAATTCCAATGTTGGAGTTCCCACGCCAGGTGGCCAATCCAAATGGGAAAAATGTACTCCACATTTTTTGTGATGCTTCAGAATTGGCATATGGAGCAGTTGCTTATCTTCAATGTAATAGTGTTATTTCTCTTGTTATGTCTAAGGCTAAAGTGTCTCCAATTAAATCACGTACTTTACCTCAGTTGGAATTAACACCCATTTATGTAGGTGTCAAATTAGCTAATTATATAAGAAATAAGTTGCAGGAGATAAATATTAGCGACACTGTAATTTGGTCTGATAATGAGGTATCCTTACAATGGATTCGTAATGGAAATAGTAAAATTGTGTACGTACAAAACAGAGTCGCTAAAATTAATCAGATGCAAGAGAAGTATAATAGTTTGGGTCAGCATATGTTAACATTTAATCATATACCTGGTGAGGAGAATCCAGCTGATTTCTTGTCTCGAGGTTTACCTTGTGCTAAATTTGTTAATGCTGTATCATGGTTTAAAGGACCGAGCTGGTTGGTAAATAAAGCTAATTGGCCTGTACAAAAGGCGTATATTGCTCCTATTGAAATTACTGTGACCACCGCTTCAATAGTTTGTTCTCCCTTAGCCTAGCCAGCAGCCCTGAGGCAGCAGTCTTAGACGCCATGAAATGTCTCACAGTGGTGAGTGTGGCACTAAGTGCGGCACTGCTTCAGACGAAGCAGGAACCAGGGGAGCACGTCAGGCAGTATGTGGCAAGACTGTGCAGGCTGGACAATGTCTGATAGTAGACCAAAACTGGGACCTGTAGGGTGGCCACCTGCTCTGGCATCGTCGCCACAGACTACACTGAAGATATTGGCAAACTGGTTCTATTAACCGATCTGGCAGATGACATCAAGAAGGAGGTTCTCAGGATGACAGACATTGACACACGGACACTGAATGAAACTGTCAGTCTTGTAGATAGCAAAGAGACCACCGCCCATGCCATGGCGACTGAGAACCTACAGGTGGCGGCCAGCGGCTACAAAAAGATGGTCCGTGGGCGCTGTAGCCAGGCGTCACCAGCGCCCACACAGGATCATGGTGAGCAGGCCCAGATGAGATGCAAGATATGCTGCCAGTGTGGATCTCTCATTCTCCAGTTTGGTATGGTGAGAGGCAAACTCAAAGAATTCACGTTGTCTCGGATGCTGGAAAAAGAACAACCCACGTCCCTGTAGGTCATCTCCACCATCTTCCAGTGGGTCGGTGGAGGCACTGTTTCACTATGTGGCTACCGCCGAGATAGGCTCCTGTGCAGGTGAGACTCTGCCTCATCCGATGCTATCTTTAACAGTAGCGGTGGATGGCAAGGCCTACGACAAGGTGAAGACACTGTGTCCACCATGGCGGTCAGCTCGTATCTTGGTCATCACTGGCTCCACTGCACAGACCTGCCTGATGGGGCTGCGGGCCCTCAAGAAGCTGGGCTTATGCCAACGGCACCTCACCCGTGTCTCCACATGCATTCTGGCTGCAAATAATGTGGAGATAAATGTTCTGGGTGCCGTGTTCCTCATGCTGTCCGGTTGCAACAAACAAGGGGAGCAACTCAAGACATCTTCAGTGGTCTATGTTATGGACTCCACCAGCCGGTTTTACCAGAGCCGAGGTGCGTTGGAACAGCTGAAGGTTATCGGACCTGACTTCCCAAAAATTGGAGCGACAAAAACTGATGTGTGTGGGAATGTGGCGAGCACATATACCAGCCCTACCATGGCAAAATGCGGGTGCCCACAGCACACAGTACTGCCTTCCTGTCCCTCCACTCTGCCCATAGCACCATCACTTGAGTCCATGGCTGGAGAGGTATGCTTCATCGACCTTCAACATATGCCCACACCAGCCACTCCCTGCAATGACGGGCCCCCCAATGGAGATTCGGGTTGACCCAGGGGTGCAACCAGTGGTGACCAGACGACCCCCAAATGTCCCAGTTCACTGGCAACAGGAAGTGTCAGACCAACTGGATAGGGATGTGGCGCTGGGCATCATAAAGCGAGTGCCTCCAAACACACCTGTGACTTGACTCCACAGTATGGTCCTGACACCCAAGTCGGATGACACGCCCCATTGTATGGTGGATCTGCAACCACTAAACCGCCATAGTGTGCGGGAGACTTCATCACACCGTACCACCCATTAAACAGGCAAAGGCCGTCCCACCTAATACGTTCAAGACCATCACAGATGCATGGAACGGCTTTCACGCCATTGAGATCCAGCCCGAGGATCGCCACAACATTCCTGACAGAGCAAGGCAGGTTCTGCTACTGTCGTGCGCCAATGGGCTTCCTCGCATCGCAGGATGCCTACACACAATGGTATGATGCTATCATAGCTGACGTACCTAGAAAAACCAAGTGCGTCAATGACACCATCATATGGGACACGGACTTGAAGGAACGTTGGTGGTGAGTGATCGACTATCTGGAAGTCATAGGCCACAATGGTGTGGTCCTCAATCCAGCTAAGTTTCAGTTTGCCATGACAGAAGTGGAGTCTGCAGGGTTTCAGATAACCAGGTCTGAAGTGAGACCCCTACCTAAGTACCTGAATGCCATTGCAATGTTCCCAAGACCAGCTAATACCATGGCTGTACGGGCTTGGTTCAGCCTCATTAACCAGGTGTCGCACTATGGCAGGACCACGGACATGATGGCACCGTTCAAGCTGCTCCTTAGCCCCAAGGTCAGCTTCAGATGGGATTCAGCCCTGGAAGAGGCATTCCATCACTTGAAAGAGGCAATCATCAATGCAATTAAAGCAGGGGTTGAGATATTTGATCCCAGCAAACTGACATGCCTCAACCCTGACTGGTCTAGAATGGGGGTGGGTTACTGGCTCTGCCAGAAACATTGCAGCTGTGACCACACTATTCCTGGGTGTTGTGCAGATGGGTGGAGGGTAACACTAGCGGGGTCTCACTTCTTAAGGGACGCTGAGAAGCGGTACATTCCAATTGAGGGGGAGGCCTTGGCCGTCGCATGGGCACTGGAAGGTAGCCACTTCTTCACCATGGGGTGCCAGGATCTCATCATAACGACCGACCACAAGCCGCTCATAAAAATCTTTGGGGATCAGACACTAGATGACATCACCAATCTGAGGCTCTTCCGACTGAAACAGCACACCCTAATGTGGCAGTACCGGATTGTGCACGTCCCCGGCAAGACCATCCCAGCGGCATATGCGACATCACGGTACCCATCAGCCATAGACCCAAAGGACAGAGCCAGTGAAATGCATGCTCTGTCACCTATCTGGGTCCCGGCAGGTACCCACGACAACCTAGAGACACTCCTCGTGGCGGCAGCAAGATCATCAGTGGACTCTCTCAGTGCGGTCATATGGGAGAGAGTCAGGGAGTGCACCTCCTTAGACCACGACCTCCAGCTGCTCACACCACTAGTTGAGTTCGGGTTCCCACCGTCCCGGGATGCCTTACCAGAGGAGCTGCAACCATACTGGCAGTACCGTGACAGGTTATCTCTCACAGATGAAGTCGTCATGATGGACCACAGGATCGTGATACCACAGGGACTTTGGAATGAGGTTCTATGGACGCTTCACGCAGCTCACCAAGGCAGCAGTCGCATGCACAGTAGGGCAGTTGGTGCCGTCTTTTGGTCAGGCATCACCAGAGACATCAAGAGCACATGTTCCAGATGCCATGCCTGCTGGGGAATGTCACCCTCCCAGCCTCGTATGCAGCCTGTATAACCATTTGTACCAAGCAACCCCTTCCAAGCCATTGCTGCTGACTTTTGCTTAGTGCACGGTACTGGGTACCTAGTCATCGTGGACAGGTTCAGTGGTTGGCCGCACACTGTCGCGTCCAAGTCGGGCGCCAAGGGCTTCATCACGGCCCTTCTCAATTACTTTGCAACATTCGGTGTTCCTGAAGAACTGAGCACAGAGGCCCAGAGTTCACCACAAAAGAAACTGAATCATTTCTGTGATGATGGGGAGTGAGCCATCGCCTTTCATCGGCACACCACCCGCAGTCCAACGGGTGGGTGGAGGTAGCCATAAAATCAATGAAGCACTTACTGGCCTTGCACATGGATGCAAATGGGAGTCTCGATACCGAGGTGGTGACTGCCGGCTTGCTTCAGTATCAAAACACTCCAGACCCTCAGACCAATATGTCACCAGCACAAATCATCTTTGGCAAGAATCTTCGGGATCTGCTACCCATTGCTCCGGGTATGCAGGTATTCACCAACCCATCGATTCACCCTGTGTGGCGTCAAACATGGGATATGCAAGAAGAGGCCCTCCAGCTAAGATTCGCCGAACAAGTCGAAGATCTACAGCACCACACCCGGCAGCTTCCCCCCTTAGTGCCTGGCAGTCGAGTGCTTCTGCAAAACCAAACTGAGAATCACAGCACGAGATGGGAAAGGACCGGTGTGGTGGAGTCAAAGCCTTATGACCAGTACTTAGTCAAAGTAGATGGCTCGGGACGGATTACTTTGTGCAATCGGAGGTTCTGCCACATTCATGGGCTGGCCAACGCCAACCAGCCCTTGCCACCACCACACCCTAGTCCCCCACCTCGCGACACCCTACCCGTGCCAGCATGTAGTGTGGCACAGAGCAGTGAGCAGTCTCAGGTACCCAGTGGCGATGTAGCGACCACAGCCCCACAGTCGCACCACACAGAGACAACCCCAGAACCATGCAGACCAGGCACTCCCACAGGCACAAGAGCCAGCACCCAGCCAGACCGTCGCACAACACACTCCCATATTGCCACCTCCAAGACCACGCAGAGACAGACGTCCACCAGCGTACCTCCAGGATTATGTCACAGAGTGATGAGTTTCCCGCCGGAAACTGGGGAGGATGTGGGATGGAGATGGGGTGACACAGAGTCAAATTCGGTGGGTGGCGGCGCCGGTGCACCGCCTATAGGTGAGGTGGAGAAACGTGAGTGTAAACAAAGAGAGCGTGAGGCAGAGAAACGTGAGTGTAAACAAAGAGAGCTTAGAGAAGTTCCGCATTGAAGTTATGAGCTTGACAAATAGTCTCAAAGATTTACATGATTTGGGTAGATCAGAATGGCTCATCAGCCAGTTGATTCAAAGAAAACTGGCTAGAATTACAGTGTATGAGCTACATTTAGAATGTCAGACAAACTGGTTCATGATACACAGATGGTTGAGGGGCTGGGAGATCTTGTGTCTCACCCAAGTATAGGTCAGGGGGAGAAATTGCAAACCAAGTTGAAATCGGTCTACTTCTCCAGACACTCGAGAGGTAGAGCTAAAGCACCCATTACTAGGGTCATCACATATTGTTCCCAGGATAAGTCCTCAACCAACGGGACCAAGGGAGAAGCCACTAAGGTGGTCAGTACAAGACGGTGTGTGTTCTGTGAAGGAGAGCACGCTAGTTCAGGGTGCTCAAGCTTTGCCACTCATGACCAAAGGCTCCCGCGACTAAGGGAGTTGAGACTCTTGTTTCAAGTGTTGTGGAGAACACCTTGCCAGGGACTGAAACGCCCAGCTCAATGAGTGTCGAGGCTGTTGGAAAGGTAAATACCATAGTGCACTGTGTCCTAATGATACCAGTTCAGCCCAAGCTAAGGAGAGCAAGTCTCAGGAAAGGGCAGAGAGCAAAGAGAAGCTTGAAGTCGTGGCGAATGTGGTGAGTATTGCATGGGATTAGTTTCGGTGAACAGTTTCAAGGTTCGGTGGCCCTGCCCACAGTGATGGCAGTAGTTGTAAATGGGTAGAAGTCTGAAACAGTCCATTTGTTTTTTGACACTGGGGCCCAAAGATCCTTCATAACAGAGACTAGCCGCTAAGTTGAAGTCAGATGGTAAGTTTGACATGAAAGTGGAAGAGTTTTGTGTCCAGATCCCACACAGGTCTTATCTGGTCATAGATGTCGCAGTTAGATTAGGTGGGCATCACCGGAAGATTTCAGCCTTGATAGTGAAGAGGCTGCCTGATATCATTACCGCCAAGGGCCTGGCTGCGGCAGCCAAACGTTTGAGGGAGTTAGGCGTGAAGCTGGCAGAACCAGATATTGCTACAGATAACATCAGTGATGTAGGAATTTTGGTAGAGGGAGATTACATAGACGAATTCGTGTCTACAAGAAGGGAGGGTATTGGCCTGTACAGAACTCCAGCGGGGTATATTGTAGGAGGCAGGATACCGGCTCATTTCCCTGCGATGCTGGGGAATGGGGGCTCCGGTACTACAGCAATTGAGGCCATGCTAGTGATGCAAATTGGTCTGTGTGAAGATCTATCAGAAACGCAAGTCGACATAGCCGACAGTGAGCCAGTCCATAAACTATGGGTCCTGGATGTAGTAGGGATTAAGGATGGACAACCACCCCCCGAACATGAAGAGACTTATCAGGAATACTTGAACAATGTACAGTTCAAGGATGGCCTGTACTGGGTGCAACTACCTTGGAAACCAGTACACCCAATGCTGCCCACTAATTTCAAGATGGCAAGGGGTCAGTTAAACTCACCTGTGAACAGCCTGACCAAGAAGGGTCTTGTGGGGAAATATGATGACATCATTAAGGAACAGTTGGCCCTCAGGTTCATTGAGAAAATACCCTATGCCAGTCCTGCAGAAAATACCCATTATCTTCCACACACAGCAGTCACCAAGGAGTCAGTAACCACTCCCATCAGAGTGGTCTTCAACTGTAGTTCACAGGCTAGTCCCCGAGAGCCATCATTGAAAGACTGTTCACAGGACTCTTTCTGACACAGAAATTAGCAGATGTGTTACTGAAGTTTAGGACAGAGCAGTATGCCTATGCAGGGGATATCAGTAAAGCTTTCTTGCGTATTGGGTTGCAGTCACAGGATAGGGATTACACAAGGTGCTTGTGGTTGGCTAACAGTAAGGTGCCTGAGCAGGGGTACAAAACCTATAGGTTCAAGGCAGTGCTATTTGGTGCTACTGGTTCACCGTTCTTGTTGCAGGCTACCATAGGTTACTACCTGGCGAATTGTAACAGTCCTCTTAAAGAATTGCTGAAGACCCTATTTTATGTAGACAACATACAGGGTACACTTAGGAGTCTATGGAGACAAAGAACTTTGTCCTTGGAGGCAAAGAGGGGAATGTATGAGAGTATAGTTTTACCAACACACTTATATGGGTGTGAAGCATGGGTGATGAATGTTGCAGTGAGGAGAAGGCTGGAGGCAGTGGAGATGTCATGTCTGAGGGCAATGTGTGGTGTGAATATAATGCAGAGAATTCATAGTTTGGAAGTTAGGAGGAGGTGCGGGATTACCAAAACTGTTGTCCAGAGGGCTGAGGAAGGGTTGTTGAGGTGGTTCGGACATGTAGAGAGAATGGAGCGAAACAGAATGACTTCAAGAGTGTATCAGTCTGTAGTGGAAGGAAGGCGGGGTAGGGGTCGGCCTAGGCAAGGTTGGAGGGAGGGGCTTGGACTTCCAGCAGGCGTGCGTGAGCGTGTTTGATAGGAGTGAATGGAGACGAATGGTTTTTAATACTTGACGTGCTGTTGGAGTGTGAGCAAAGTAACATTTATGAAGGGGTTCAGGGAAACCGGCAGGCCGGACTTGAGTCCTGGAGATGGGAAGTACAGTGCCTGCACTCTGAAGGAGGGGTGTTAATGTTGCAGTTTAAAAACTGTAGTGTAAAGCACCCTTCTGGCAAGACAGTGATGGAGTGAATGATGGTGAAAGTTTTTCTTTTTCGGGCCACCCTGCCTTGGTGGGAATCGGCCAGTGTGATAATAAATAAAAAATAACATACAGGGTACAACCTCAGATGAGGGTCTAATCAGATGCTCTCAGCCAACATGCCATTGAGAGAATGGGTAACAAACAGTCCCAGGTTGCGAGACATAGTGGAGCATGATTATGCGGGCTACACAGTGCCTGCGGTAACCTCAGGGTAACCTCGGTGTTGGGACTGGAATGGGAAATTGAGGAGGACAGACTTAGGATAAAGAGGAAACCTGATGGTGAGGGGAAGCTGACCAGAAGGTCCTTGTTGAGTAAAGTGCAGACTGCCTTTGACCCCTTGGGTATGTTGACACCCATTTCCATCAGAGTGAGAATGCTAGTACAACAGACCTGGAAGCTGAACCTAGGTTGGAACGATGCCCTGCCAGAAACCGTCTGTCAGGAGTGGGATCTGGTTAGCAAAGATTTAGTAGAGTTGCACGAATTCACGTTCCCTAGGTCCCTCGGGTGCACTGGACAAGACTATGACTTGCATGTCTTCTGTGATGCCTCCTTTCTGCAGAGCCTATGGGGCTTTAGCATACTTGGTGGCTGGGGACCAGGTCAATCTGGCTACCAGCAGTGCACAAGTGACACCCCTAAAAGAGTGTTCAATCCCCAACCTAGAGCTCACCGCAATGCTGCTGGGAGCAAGACTGGGAAAGTATGTAAAGGAAATGTTGAATAACCTGAGGATGATGCACACCTGTATATGGACAGACTCGTAGGTGACCTTACAATGGGTCCAGAACGACAGGTCCAAACTCCCCTATGTTAGGAATCAGGTGAAAGAGGTATGGGAACTGCAGTCAGCATCTACGATCTTGTATGTGCCTGCAGATCAAAACCTAACTGACCTGATAAGCCGAGGGGTGACACACAAAAGGCTGAGTAAAAGCGAGATTTGGTTCAAAGGCCTGGACTGGTTACCAGCAAAGGAGTGCTGGCCAAACAGTTTGACCCCAAATGTTACTCTTCTTGGACCCCTCAAGGAAGGTTCCTTGATGTTGGTGAGGGGCTCTTGATTTAGGGAATTGGATCTGTGCTCCAGTTCCCCGAATTAAGCCTGAATGCCTTCCACATCCCCCCACCCAGGTGCTGTATAATCCTCCGGGTTTAGCGCTTCCCCTTGATTATAATAATAATAATAATATTCTTCTTGGAGGAAACTGATAGGAGTACAGAAATGGTATTTCAATTTGTGAGAAAGCTGCATGACAAGGTAAGCAGAGGCCAACAGTTGTCGCTTGTGGGTCCCAGAGAGTACTGGATATGGCAATACCAAAGGGAGAGATTTCCAGGAGTTCTGGAGGTGCTGGAGGCTGGGCAGCAGATGTAACATCGGGTCCTGTGCCCAATGGCAGCTCAGGGAACAGTAAATTGGTCCACTCATTGGGACTCTTCTTAGACCATGCCAGTCTGATAAGATGCGGGGGAAGACTACATAACTCTGAGCTCGGTTATGGGGCCAAACATCCTGTGTTACTGGGAAAGGAGGGGTGGTTGTCAGAGTTATTGACACACGTTGCTCATCAGAGGAGTGGGCATGGGGGATTTAGAGATACCCTTACCTGCCTTCATTTGAATTACTGGGTGCTGAAGGGTCGATCTGCCGTCAAAAGGGTGATAAGGAGTTGCACTGTCTGCCGGCGATACGATGGGAGGACCCTACCATACCTAGGACCACCACCGCTGCCTCAAGAGTGGGTACATAGTGACAGGCCCTTTGAGACTGTAGTGATAGACTGTACCGGGGATATCACACTGAAGAACCCAGGAGAGGATAGGGTAGGCTCACAGAAGGTATATGTCTGCCTGTTTACTTGTGCAACTACCCAAACTGTACATTTGGAATTGGCAGAAGATATGTCCACCGAAACGTTCGTGACGTTGTTCAGGGGATTTACATGTAGGTTCTCTTGCCCACGATTGATTATCTCGGACAATGGCACAAGCTTCAGAGTGGCCGACAAAGTCTTTAGGAATCTCATGGACAACAGAGAGGTGTAAGAATACCTAAAAAGGACAGAGTACAAGTGGAAGTTCATAGTTCCCAGAGCACCTTGGCAAGAGGGCTTCTATGAACGTATGGTGGGCACTGTTAAAAGATGCTTTTGCAAGGTCTTGCATGGTAAGAGGGTGAGCACTGATGAGTTGCATATGGTGTTAGCCAAGATAGGGGTGAGAGTCAATAACAGGCCCCTGACCTATGTGCAAAATGAGATTGATGAGCAGGAAGCTCTCACCCCCAGTCACATGCTATTTGGGAGGAGGACCGAGCCTGTCCCTGCAATCTTGAGCCAGTCTCATGAGGAGCAGGACTATTATGGACCAGAAGGACCCCCCTCCTCCATGAATGAAGAATTACACAAGAGCCACAATAGACTGGTGAGCGTTCTGAACAAGTGGCACCAGGTGTGACGCAATGATTATTTGACAGCTCTGCGAGAACATTTCTACGGGGCTGACCCCAAGGAAAACAAGGTGATGCTGAGTCAAGGGGACCTGGTGCTAGTAGAAGCTGAGGCACCCAGGGCATATTGGCCTCTAAGCCTGGTGGTGTCGACCCACCCAGATAAGGCTGGACAGTTGAGGATGGTGAAGGTGAGAATAAATGGTGTCGAGACCATAAGGCCCATCAACAAGCTTTTGCCTCTCGAGGTCCACATGGTGGGACCTGGATGGGAGAAGTTAGACCAGAGTCTGCTTGACCAAAGTGGCTGGACAACCCGTTGAACAGTGCTCAAGTCCAGGGCCCGCTGGGAGGGGGATGCGGGAGGCGGACTTGATCTAGACTTAGCGACTACCTTTGCTGGCAGGAGGATGTGGGAACTTATTCGGTCCTAAGTTCCACATAGTAAATAAGCCGAATGAGGCCCCTAACATTCCACGGATAGGGCGTCTTGAGTTTTGTGGGCCTCACATCTACCCAAAAAACACACACCTGGGTTGGTGGAGGTGGTTGGAAGGTACATCTTAATTGATAGATTTACCCTTCAAGGAAGGTGTAGGTAGTTTATACTGTTAGTAACTATTGTTACTAAAAGTGTTGAAGCAACTGTGGTTATTAATAATGTAGACCTAAGACCTTAACACAGGAATAGGCCTTTAATATAGGCAAACACTAGGCTATGTTACAAATTTGATGGAGGCACCTCGAAGTACTGTGGATGCCCTCCTCCATCCGGGCCCATTACAGTAAGACAAGACCTTGCTTTTTTCTCAGTTCTGGCCAGTCTGGGGGGAAACATGAGTGAGTTGAACTGTGGGTCGTTGTGCAGTCGGATGCCCGTAGACCAGTACATACCGGTGTCCCCTCTTAAGTACAAGTCTAGAAGCTAGTGTCTCTTACTGCATGGTTATACTAAGGCATACACACCCCCTTGGAAATCTGGAATTTCTGAGGTGCAGGCAGATCACTAATACCAGCTGAATATTGCAGGAATTAAAGTCCCTGACTGCATGTGGTGATGTGAATGGGAGTGTGGAAAATTACATTTATCTGAATGTATCATTATTTACATAACAGTAAATGAACAAATATAATTATTATTTATCAGTTAGACAAGTAGGAATTTGGGACACCTAGGTCGCAAAAAAATGTCCCCCTTCGATACCTACCACTGTCATATCCACAAGTTTCTCTGGACTTATTAATTACAAATGAAAAATACATCACCAGGAATGCTGGTAAAACATTTGGAAACTTCAGCAAGCAAAACTCTCTTAGTTAATTTGTTGGGCATACTGTAATTATTAGGTTTTAACATTAACAAATCTCTCTCAGTATCCCAATTTAAACCCAATACATTACTACATTTTGGCACTTCATCTCCAGGGTAATTTTTACTTATTTTGTCGTTCAATTTGGACGAATTACTATTCCATTCTCTCAGAGGCATATTTGCACTTTGCATTATTTTATTAGCCTCTCCATAAGTCATTAACAGTTCCTCTTCAGTTGACGTCACACCCAGCAAATTGTCCACATAAAATTGTTTGCACATTACTCAATGGACTTTCCATACGTTTAAGGTTTGCACAGAACTGCTTAATGCCTCAAATGATGTAGTGGAAGTTTTAGCAGTAAAGGTCGAGAACCAAAACCTAGTCATTGTGGTAGTCTACAAGCCTCCAGATGCAACATCCCAGCAATTCCAGGAACAGCTGTTAAAAATTGACCACTGTCTGGAAAATCTTCCAGCTTTGGTGGCCCGGTGGCCTGGTGGCTAAAGCTCCCGCTTCACACACGGAGGGCCCGGGTTCGATTCCCGGCGGGTGGAAACATTCGACACGTTTCCTTACACCTGTTGTCCTGTTCACCTAGCAGCAAATAGGTACTTGGGTGTTAGTCGACTGGTGTGGGTCGCATCCTGGGGGACAAGATTAAGGACCCCAATGGAAATAAGTTAGACAGTCCTCGATGACGCACTGACTTTCTTGGGTTATCCTGGGTGGCTAACCCTCCGGGGTTAAAAATCCGAACGAAATCTTATCTTATCTTATCTTATCCTGCACCCAACATCTTGCTCCTGGGGAATTTCAACTTAAGGCACCTAAGATGGAGGAATATAGCAAATAATATTGTTGCAGTAATAACACCAGGAGGCAGCTCTGATGAAAACTCACACTCACATGAGCTTTTAAATCTCTGCACAAAGTTCAATTTAAACCAGCAAATAATAGAGCCTACTAGACTGGAGAATACACTAGACCTCATCTTCACTAACAATGATGATCTGATAAGAAATGTCACCATATCAAAAACAATATACTCAGATCACAACATAATTGAGGTTCAGACATGTATGCGTGGAGCCCCAGACCGACATAATGAGACTAGTTACGAGGGAGCATTCACCAAATTCAACTTCAATAACAAAAACATAAAGTGGGACCAAGTAAACCAAGTCCTAACTGATATAAGCTGGGAAGATATACTAAGCAACACAGACCCCAACTTATGCCTAGAACAAATTAACTTGGTGGCACTCGATGTATGCACAAGGCTTATTCCTCTAAGAAAAAGGAGGAGTAGATGTAAAATAGAAAGAGACAGGCGCTCCCTTTACAGGCGACGGAAAAGAATAACAGAGCGGCTAAAAGAGGTCAATATATCTGAAATGCGTAGGGAGACACTGGTCAGAGAAATAGCAAGCATCGAACTTAAGCTAAAGGAATCCTTTAGGAGTCAGGAATCGCGGGAAGAACTAAAAGCCATAAATGAAATCGAAAGAAACCCCAAGTATTTCTTCTATGCCAAATCAAAGTCGAGAACAACGTCCAGTATTGGGCCCCTACTTAAACAAGATGGGTCCTACACAGATGACAGCAAGGAAATGAGCTACTCAAGTCCCAATATGACTCAGTTTTTAGCAAGCCGCTAACCAGACTGAGAGTCGAAGATCAAAATGAATTTTTTATGAGAGAGCCACAAAATTTGATTAACACAAGCCTATCCGATGTTATCCTGACGCCAAATGACTTCGAACAGGCGATAAATGACATGCCCATGCACTCTGCCCCAGGGCCAGACTCATGGAACTCCGTGTTCATCAAGAACTGCAAGAAGCCCCTATCACGAGCCTTTTCCATCCTATGGAGAGGGAGCATGGACATGGGGGTCGTCCCACAGTTACTAAAAACAACAGACATAGCCCCACTCCACAAAGGGGGCAGTAAAGCAACAGCAAAGAACTACAGACCAATAGCACTAACATCCCATATCATAAAAATCTTTGAAAGGGTCCTAAGAAGCAAGATCACCACCCATCTAGAAACCCATCAGTTACACAACCCAGGGCAACCTGGGTTTAGAACAGGTCGCTCCTGTCTGTCTCAACTATTGGATCACTATGACAAGGTCCTAAATGCACTAGAAGACAGAATGCAGATGTAATATATACAGACTTTGCAAAAGCCTTCGACAAGTGTGACCATGGCGTAATAGCGCACAAAATGCGTGCTAAAGGAATAACAGGAAAAGTCGGTCGATGGATCTATAATTTCCTCACTAACACACAGAGAGTAGTCGTCAACAGAGTAAAGTCCGAGGCAGCTACGGTGAAAAGCTCTGTTCCACAAGGCACAGTACTCGCTCCCATCTTGTTCCTCATCCTCATATCCGACATAGACAAGGATGTCAGCCACAGCACCGTGTCTTCCTTTGCAGATGACACCCGAATCTGCATGACAGTGTCTTCCATTGCAGACACTGCAAGGCTCCAGGCGGACATCAACCAAATCTTTCAGTGGGCTGCAGAAAACAATATGAAGTTCAACGATGAGAAATTTCAGTTATTCAGATATGGTAAACACGAGGAAATTAAATCTTCATCAGAGTACAAAACAAATTCTGGCCACAAAATAGAGCGAAACACCAACGTCAAAGACCTGGGAGTGATCATGTCGGAGGATCTCACCTTCAAGGACCATAACATTATATCAATCGCATCTGCTAGAAAAATGACAGGATGGATAATGAGAACCTGCAAAACTAGGGAGACCAAGCCCATGATGACACTCTTCAGGTCACTTGTTCTATCTAGGCTGGAATATTGCTGCACACTAACAGCACCTTTCAAGGCAGGTGAAATTGCTGACCTAGAAAATGCACAGAGAACCTTCACGGCGCGCATAACGGAGATAAAACACCTCAATTACTGGGAGCGCTTGAGGTTCCTAAACCTGTATTCCCTGGAATGCAGGAGGGAGAGATACATGATTATATACACCTGGAAAATCCTAGAGGGACTAGTACCGAACTTGCACACGAAAATCACTCACTACGAAAGCAAAAGACTTGGCAGACGATGCACCATCCCCCCAATGAAAAGCAGGGGTGTCACTAGCACGTTAAGAGACCATACAATAAGTGTCAGGGGCCCGAGACTGTTCAACTGCCTCCCAGCATACATAAGGGGGATTACCAACAGACCCCTGGCAGTCTTCAAGCTGGCACTGGACAAGCACCTAAAGTCGGTTCCTGACCAGCCGGGCTGTGGCTCGTACGTTGGTTTGCGTGCAGCCAGCAGCAACAGCCTGGTTGATCAGGCTCTGATCCACCAGGAGGCCTGGTCACAGACCGGGCCGCGGGGGCGTTGACCCCCGGAACTCTCTCCAGGTAAACTCCAGGTAAACATCCACCTCCTTCTGTCATTTCACATATAATTATTATGTAATTAATTAATGACTTCACTAATTACCTCCGGTTCAAGAAGAACCAATGGGCAAATTAAATGTGGAAAATTGCATTTACCTGAATGTAACTAATTATGTACATAACAGTAAATGATAAAGATAATTATTATTTATCAATGTTATATAGACAAGTAGGAATTTGGGACGCCTAGGTCGCAAAAAATGTCCCCCTTCGATACCTACCACTGTCATAACCACAAGTTGCTCTGGACCTATTAATTAAATGGAATATACATAAACCAGGAATACTGGTAAATATATGTATAAATTTGTGAACTGTATATTAAAAATAATAAATGGTTATATATATACACAATTACATAACAGAAGGAAAATATATCTTAATATCACTCACCAATTTGACTGGATGTTAAGTTGTATCATACTCGGAAAAACCTCACTAACTAAATTTATGAAAACACTGGCCAGAATTATACACAAATCTAGAGAGCTTATCTGAAGTTCATGGAGCTGTCTTGTCCAGCCGTCTGATATCTCAAGTTATGCAGGAATGCACATCCAACAATTTCACCTTCTATTTGAGAGGTGTCAATCCAGTTTTAACCTCTGGAGCACGAAAAATTCTTCCCATTATATTAATGTATCCAATTCAAAACCAAGATGGCGAGTGTCTCGTCTGCGCAGACACAGGCTTTCCGTTTTCTATGACATAAATATTATTAACTAATTAATGACTTCACTAATTACCTCCGGTTCAAGAAGGATCAACGGGCAAATTAAATGTGGAAAATTACATTTATCTGAATGTATCATTATTTACATAACAGTAAATGAACAAAGATAATTATTATTTGTCAGTTAGACAAGTAGGAATTTGGGACACCTAGGTCGCAAAAAAATGTCCCCCTTCGATTCCTACCACTGTCATATCCACAAGTTGCTCTGGACCTATTAATTACAAATAAAAAATACATCACCAGGAATGCTGGTAAATATACAAATGTGTGGACTGTATATTAAATTAATAAAGAATTATATACATATACACATTTACATAACAGAAGGAGAATATCTTAAAATCACTCACCAATTTGACTGGAGACCAAGTTGTATCATACTCAGAAAACCCCCCTGTCTACATTTATGATAATAATACTGGCCAGAACTATAAACATAATATAGACATGACTTAGCTGGGGTTCCTGGAGCTGTCTTGTCCAGTCGCCTGATATCTCAAGTTATGCAGGAATGCACATCCAACAATTTCGCCTCCTATTTGAGAGGTGTCACCCCAATTTTAACCTCTAGAGCACGAAAAATTCTTCCAATTACACTAACGTTTCTAGTCCAAATTCAAACAAAATGGCGACTCACCTCCCCAGCCGCAGGTTTCCCATTTTCGACAACATACTTCTTTTAAAAATACAATATAGGGCATCTATTTACCTATAAATTACCTTATTTCTGGAAAATATATACAGTATTTTCCACAGGGAGTGTCCAGAGGGGCTAAGGCTTAGGGAGGTTGGAAGACTGGATGATATATTCTCCAACTCCAAGTAAATTAGTCCTCTATTCGTACGTGAGGATTGGAATTCTTGCAACATCAGTTATTTATGGAAGTGTGTCATATAAGCCACTTGTGAGGCTGAGGTGCTGACCTCAGAGTTCCGTGTCAACAGAGCTTACTAGCGTAGACAACTCGCATGGAGGCAGTCCAGACAAATTTCCAGTGTTGTTGGTCAGATCATTTCAGCTTCTACTGGTGCTGGGTGTCTTCTGTACTCTTGTTCCATCCAGTATTGGTGATAGTTCTAGTGTTTAGAGATATAGCAATTCTTTTTCCAGTTTATATTCATCCTATTCCATCTTCTGTCTCCATACGTATTTTTATTTTCTTCGAGCCTGTGATAGTTGTATCTCTCATTTGTCTTCATTTATGTTTGTCTAAAAATGTTCACATCTTTTACATGAAAAATGTACAGTCTGGAGACCTGGAGAGAGTTCCGGGGGTCAACGTCCCCACGGCCCGGTCTGTGACCAGGCCTCATGGTGGATCAGGGCCTGATCAACCAGGCTGTTACTGCTGGCTGCACACAATCCAATGTACGAGCCAAAGCCCGACTGGTCAGGTACCGACTTTAGGTGCTTGTCCAGTGCCTGCTTAAAGACAGCCAGGGGTCTATTGGTAAGCCCCCTTATGTATGCTGGGAGGCAGTTGAACAGTCTTGGGCCCCCAACACTTATTGTGTTGTCTCTTAACGTGCTAGTGACACCCCTGCTTTTCATTGGGGGGATGTTGCATCGTCTGCCGAGTCTTTTACTTTCATAGGGAGTGATTTTCGTGTGCAAGTTTGGTACTAGTCCCTCTAGGATTTTCCAGGTGTATATAATTATGCATCTCTCCCACCTGCATTCCAGGGAGTACAGGTTCAGGAACTTCAAGCGCTCCCAGTAATTGAGGTGTTTTATCTCTGCTATGCGTGCCGTGAAGGTTCTCTGTACATTTTCTAGGTCAGCAATTTCACCTGCCTTGAAAGGTGCTGTTAGTGTGCAGCAATATTCCAGCCTAGATAGAACAAGTGACCTGAAGAGTATCATCATGAGCTTGGCATCTCTAGTTTTGAAGGCTCTCATTATCCATCCTGTCATTTTTCTAGCAGTTGCGATTGATACAATGTTATGGTCCTTGAAGGTGAGATCCTCCGTCATGATCTCTCCCATGTCTTTGACGTTAGTTTTTCGCTCTATTTTGTGGCTGGAAATTTATTTTATATTCTGATGAAGTTTTAATTTCCTCATGTTTACCATATCGGAGTAATTGAAATTTCTCATCGTTGAACTTCATATTGTTTTCTGCAGCCCATTGAAAGATTTGGTTGATGTCTGCCTGGAGCCTTGCAGTGTCTGCAATGGAAGACACTGTCATGCAGATTTGGGTGTCATCCGCAAAGGAAGACACGGTGCTGTGGCTGACATCCTTGTCTGTGTCAGATATGAGGACGAGAAACAAGATGGGAGCGAGTACTGAGCCTTGTGGGACAGAGCTTTTCACTGTAGCCGCCCCAGACTTTACTCTGTTGACTACTACTCTTTGTGTTCTGTATGTGAGGAAATTATAGATCCATCTACCAGCTTTCCTGTTATTCCTTTAGCACACATTTTGTGCGCTATTACACCAAGATCACACTTGTCGAAGGCTTATGCAAAGTCTGTGTATATTACATCTGCATTATTTTTGTCTTCTAGTGCATCTAGGACCTTGTCGTAGTGATCTAGTAGTTGGGACAGACAGGAGCGACCTGCTCTAAACCCATGTTGCCCTGGGTTGTGTAACTGATGGGTGACGATCTTGCTTCTTAGGACCCTTTCAAAGATTTTTATGATATGGGATGTTAGTGCTATCGGTCTGTAGGTCTTTGCTATTGCTTTACTGCCCCCTTTGTGGAGTGGGGCTATGTCTGTTGTTTTTAGTAACTGTGGGACGACCCCAGTGTCCATGCTCCCTCTCCATAGGATGTTAAAAGCACGTGATAGGGGCTTCTTGCAGTTCTTGATGAACATGGAGTTCCATGAGTCTGGCCCTGGGGCAGAGTGCATGGGCATGTCATTTATCGCCTGTTCGAAGTCATATGGCATCAGGATAACATCAGATAGGCTTCCTTCCTCAAGTAAGTTAATGGCATTTCACAATGGTTGACAGTACACGTTCCTAGCAGTAGAGTAGTGTGTTAAGACATATCTTCAGTAGTATGTTAAGGCATAATCCCTCAGAATATTATTTTATGTGCTGATGCCATCTGAGGTGTCTTGAATTTCTTGTGTTTTCCACATGGTAGTTTGTGATACTTCATCTACACAAGTTTATTTAATTTTCCCCGTGACTTTCAACTGTATATTTTGTTGTTTGTGTTTTCCCTGGTTGATTTTTTTTCTAGTGATACTGTCTGATTTCATCCTTTATTTTCCTCAACCTTATGTGTCTTATCTAGTATCCCAAGCAAGTCGAGAATTATTACAATCAAAAGGAAGCACTAAACCTACCAGGGTCATACAGCGCTGCAGGGTAGGAATTGATGCAGGATCTAAGGATAAATAAGGGTGGAGATGACAATAACGGTAAATTTAGGAGGGGCTGTGAGGAGTGCTAAAGGAAGGATTATCGAAGTTTGTGTAATAAATGAGTTGCTGTAAAAAAGTCGAAGAGGAGGTCTGTGTCAAAGGTGAGTCTGTCAGCGAGGAGGGAAAATAAAGTAAGGGCAAGTTGAGAAGTCTTGTATGAAAGCTACATTATTATTATTATTATTATAATCTAAGGGGGAAGCGCTAAACCCAGAGGATTATACAGCGCCCGTGGGGAGGGGATGTGGAAGGCATTCAGGCTTAATTCGGGAAACTGGAGCACAGATCCAATTCCCTAAATCAAGAGCCCCTCACCAACATCAAGGAACCTTCCTTGAGGGGTATGAAAGCTACAACCTGAATTTTTTTTTTTTTTTTTTTTTTTTTTGAAAGCTACAACCTGAATATATTTTTAATATTATTGATTACAGTATTCACAAAAGTGCTGAACTTTTATGTCAATCAATACTTTTTAATCACTGCATGTATAGTGTATCAAATGTTTGTGACTTAAATGTGAAAATACATGAAGGCTGTGTAAGATCTATTGCTATTCACAGTCTATCTTAAATGTCCAAGATGATGTAAAGTCTCAAGTCAAAGCACTTTATTACTGACACTACAGACTCTTTTTAGGACTGGTAGTTATGTTTAACCCTTAAACTGTCCAAACATAGATCTACGTCCACGTGCGTAGCGCTCCGAACGTAGATCAGCATTTTATTTTTCATTCCTGCAAAACTGGCATGATTGACCTGAGATACCTGGTCAGTATAGAATGGGTCTTAACACTTGGTGTGCACAGTATTAAAAAAATCTGAGACCACTTAGTACCTTGTGGAAGCACCTGTTCAGTTGAGCACCAACTAGAGCAAATAGTGTGGCAAACACCAGGGATTCACTGATGTCATGTTGCATTAACACTCCCCTTTTAAAGAGCAAAGTAAAAATAGGTTAGATAAATACATGAGTGGATGTGGGTGGGTGAGAATTGGACCTGACTAGCTTGTGCTACTAGGTCTGATGCCATGCTCCTTCCTTCAGTGGATGTGACCTGACTAGGTGGGTCATTGGTCTAAGCTGGGGGGTGACATGGACCTGCCTTGCATGGGCCAGTAGGCCTGCTGCAGTGTTCCTTCTTTCTTATATATATTCGGCAGGCTGGCCAGCTGGCTGGCTTTGGTTGTCTCTCTGTCTATATCTCTGTCTCTCACATTTACACATAAGTAGTTATTATACATAGTGTAAGTTACCTAGAATAACCCAAAAATTAAAGACACAAGCAGATGGAAAGACAGACACACAGAGGCAAACAGAAAGATCAGCAGAGCTAGACAGACAGATAAGCAGATTATTATTATTATAATCAAGGGGGAAGCGCTAAACCTGGAGGATTATACAGCGCCTGGGGGAGGATGTGGAAGGCATTCAGGTTTAATTCGGGGAACTGGAGCAGAGATCCAATTCCCTAAATCAAGAGCCCCTCACCAACATCAAAGAACCTTGTTAGGTAAGACACATATGCAACAGTTAGGTATCTTTATTTCGAAACGTTTCGCCTACACAGTAGGCTTCTTCAGTCGAGTACAGAAAAGTTGATAGAACCAGAAGAGACTTGAAGACGATGTAATCAGTCCATCACTCTTAGAGTTTTGAGGTGGTCAGTCCCTCAGTCTGGAGAAGAGCATTGTTCCGTAGTCTGAAACAATATGGAGTTGAAGTGACAGGATGGAGCCTTATATAGCGCCAGGAGGTGAGACGTAGGTCACTAGTACAAGCAAGAACGCAGATGTTGGGAGGTCAGGTCCCTCTCAAATCCAGCCGTTCTCACTAGTAGAGGTTGTCGAAGTTGATTGCAGGTCTGTACCAAGATACCCTTGTGTTGCAGTGTCTGACAGATTGCACATTAAAATGGTATAAAATACCGACAGGTTGTTAGGTAAGACACATATGCAACAGGTATCTTTATTTCGAAACGTTTCGAAATAAAGATACCTAACTGTTGCATATGTGTCTTACCTAACAACCTGTCGGTATTTTATACCATTTTAATGTTCAATCAAAGAACCTTCCTTGAGGGGCAGATAAGCAGAGCTAGATACACAGACAGATAGACATGTTTGTGTGTAACAGTGAAAACTAGGGTTCCCTGAGTGCACATTCATCAAGTGTCACTGCCTGTCAGCAGTTTACTGACACATGTCATAACACCATGCTTCACGGTATACTCCAGCATATCTAAAACATTGCTGGGACCTATAAATACTTGGTATATATTTCTAAACAATAGTAAATGACCCAGGCAGATTGTGATTATGACTATTTGAGTACTGTTTCAGTGTACCTAATGTTAGTGTCAGAACAAAGATTGGCTATGAAATCACAAGAACTGTTATAAATTGTAATTATCAGAACATAAAAAATATATAAATTAAAATAAAAATGATAAAAAGTATATCGGCAACACTTCTGCAAGTGGCAGGAGTTAATGTTGCCATTAGGTGAGCATCCAGCACCAACTTCACAGGCTTATATCTTGGCAAGTACTGACCCTAAAAATTTTTATCCTATAACATGTAGAAAAATGCACTCTTCATTTATTTATTTTCTAATTTTTTTTTTTTTTTTCAAAATATTCAGTGCTACGTAGGTGAACGTAGATCTACGTTTGGACAGTTTAATTAAGGGGGCGATGAGCCAAATCATATCTTTTTTTTCTTTTGGTTCAATTTCAGTGGAATTGTTACTGTGAATTAAGCAGCATTTGAAACGTAGACACCGTGTTTTTAGTAACTTTTTTCCTTATAGTTAGAAAAAAAATAAAGGTCCCTATTCTGTAGGGCTCAAATCTAGCCTTCTTCTACAAAATTGGTAACACTTACAATGTTCTAGTCGACATTAGTTGAAAGATAATGAGTTAGATAATCTAATTACATGGACGTTTGAGCGAAATGTCAAATACATTGAATTATACAAAATATTGAAATATGTTTTTTTTTTTTTTAAGAACTCTCTTGGGATAAAAAATTCAATAAAAACAAAATGGTACTCTTTTCACTCTAGTCCTCACAGAAGTACCATGTAGAGTATTTAGAATTAAACAGTCATATTATTATTATTATTATAATCAAGGGGGAAGCGCTAAACCCGGAGTATTATACAGCGCCTGGGGGGGGGGATGTGGAAGGCATTCAGGCTTAATTCGGGGAACTGGAGCATAGATCTAATTCCCTAAATCAAGAGCCCCTCACCAACATCATAAACAGTCATAAAAATTGTAATTTATGGAGTAAAAAAAAAAAAAAAAACACTAATTGCCAACATGTCCTCTTGCTGACAGTAAGAGCAAACAAAAAAATTACATTTGTGGAAAAACATACTTAGAAATATAATAGAAACAAGCTGATTCCATCAAAATGTTGCCAGAATTATGCACTATTTCTTTGTTAGGAAACATTGTTTTTCCATAATTTTTCAATTTCAATTTTTATCACAAAAAACAAAAAAAAAAAAAAAAAAAAAAAAAAAAAAAACGTCACCTTAACGGTTAATTTTGTTCAACTTTATTGATTGATGTACAGTATAAATTTTTATTTTAATTTTACCTATGGGTTTTGTGTTTCCTCATGCGTACAACTTCTGTAGGGTCCAATGCATTGGAGATAAATAAAGCAATAGATCAGATTTATAAATCACAACTTTATTGTATTTATATTGCAACTTTTGCATAGATGTAAATAAAAAAAGTTAAATAGATTGTCAAGTATTTAAATTTACAGACATAGGAACATTGAATTATGTACATAAGATACAGCATTATGAAGATGATTGCAAAAACATGCTCAGAATAGCCAATATATACAAGAAATGCACAATATATAAAATATCTACAGCTTGTGTAACTTTATACACATTAAAATACTGCTTGTATCACAACGCTTCTAGCTGGTTAACTAGGGCGTCAATTTCTATCTAAATGATATTTACTACACAATATTACAGCACACACACACACACACACACACACATATATATATATATATATATATATATATATATATATATATATATATATGTATATATATATATGTATATATATATGTATAGGTATATATATATATATATATATATATATATATATATATATGTATATATATATATATATATATATATATATATATACATACACACACACACACACACACACACACACACACACACACACACACACACACACACACACACACACACACACACACACACACACACACACACACACACACATGCAAGACAAACCATGGGTCCACCCCCCGTGGCTTGTCTTGCATACTTAAAATCGCCTGTCTGCGATTGTTTTCAATATATATATACAGTGATACCCCGAGTTTCGTAAAGCTCCCAACTTGAACAATTATGTAAGTGTATTATTGTAAGTGCTTTTGTAAGTGTATTTTTGGGGTTCTGAAATGGACTAATGTAATTTACATTATTCCTTATGGGAACAAATTCGTTCAGTAATGGCACTCAGCCTTCTGGAACGAATTATGGCCGAAACTCAGGGTACCACTGTATGTAATATACACATTTGTACATACAGTGGTACCCTGAGTTTTGGCCATAATTCATTCCAGAAGGCTGTTCGAGTGCTGTTACCGAACGAATTTGTTCCCATAAGGAATAACTTAAATTAGATTTCAGACCCCCAAAAATACTTACAAAAGCACTTACAATAATACTTACATAATTGTTCGAGTTGGGAGCTGTATGAAACTCAGGGTACCACTGAACAATATATATATATATAATATATATATATATATATATATATATATATATATATATATATATATATATATATATATATATATATATATATATATATATATATATATATATATATATAAGAACTACCTGGAATGGCACACTTCTGCAATATTTTTTTTTTGTACTGTATTAACACAATTCGACGGTCCTCAAATTTTCCATCAGAGGAAAAATTAACCACCTCATCCACTGATGAGCTGACTTTATCATCTATTTTGACTGTACATAACTTTTTATATTCCAGTCTTGCCATACCAAATTTTACTTAAAGTACCTTTCAGTAAACATTTATGTATATGGCCTTTATATTTCATTTTGTATTATTTGGTGTACCACTTAGTTTTGATCATAATTTGTATTATTTTTATAATCATAACTTGTGCTCAACCCACAAGGGTCATACGGTCTTTGTAGGAAATAATAAAAATTTAGGGAACAAAAATTTTTAAATATACTATTTTCACTGTTGCTCCTAAAGCTTTTGAACACTTGAGACAACAAATATGTAAATGCATGCAGGTGTGCTGATTGCTTGCTGCATATGGGTGAATGTACTGTATGTCACGTTATATGTACATGTTTAAAATATATATGTGAAAAATGTATTGTACTGTATATATAGGATGATGGCCTTTGATATATCAAAGGTATATCAGCCTGTATACACATTTTGACACTAGCCATTTCCCCCTCATGGTAGATTGACCAAAAAAGGAAAAGATCACTGTCACCCATTCCTTAACTGTCTTTTCAAAAGTGCAAGGTTATCACAATACAAATGATCCAGTGATCCATTATATCTTCACGCATTGTGAGTGTGGAAAGCACAGTGCTTGCACTTTGATGGTGAGGATGTTACTGTTTAGTGGCTCATTCATATTTTATGTTCCTGCACTAATGGAAAGAAAAAACAAATGTGAATGCATTTATCTTCTAGTGTCACATTACCTAGCTGGGAAACTGCCAGTGTGTTTAACCCTTTCACTGTCGGTCCCGTAATATTACGGCTTGCAAGCCAGTGTTGGTCCCGTAATACTATGCCAAAATTCTAACAGCTTCAGATCTGGTGGAAGAAAGCTGGTAGGCCTACATGTGAAAGAATGAGTCTGTGTTGTGCAGTATGAAAAAAATCTGGGAGGCCGCAGTGCATTGTGGATGTGCCAATTCAGTACACCTTGTTCACCATGCCTAGCGGTAAGGAATACCTCACTCCCTGGAGAATTTGAGACTCTTTTCTTCCAAAGTGATACTTCTAACACAGATGGAAGTGTCAGTGAAGATGAATTTCATGGTTTTGAGGAGTTTGTGACCAAAAGTCAATGCCCAGGTTACCAGATACAGATAGTGAAAAGGTAAGACAGCATGGGTGGTGAGGAAGACAG
>NC_091304.1:21605274-21667774 GCF_038502225.1 Cherax quadricarinatus | reverse complement strand
AGGAGGGCGGGGCTGTATCAGGTAAGGGCACCTGGCAGAGAGATTCATCACCTCGTAGAGTGTCTTCAAAATCATCCAGATCTAAATCAGGTGCCAAGAGAGTAGCATTAGCAGAATGAGGCCCTGTGCTTGAGGGTATTCCTCCCCAAACTTCAGGATGAGCCATGCTAAAATAGTCTTCAGCTTCTTGATGAGTAGGGATCACCACACCATCAGAGAAGGAACACTCCAGGTGAGCCAACAACTGGTCAGCTAGGTGAGCATGTTGGTTTTCTTTATCCTGTGAATATAAAATAAAAAAAATTAACAATGAAAGTAACAGTACTGCATAAAAAAAAATGAGTAACTCTCTGGGGCATAACCAAGCAGCCAAATTATTAATGCAATTTTTTTAACTGCCATTTTCCGACTACCTTAAAAAAATAGTCATTCCTAGCTGCATTTTCAGAAAAAAAATATGCTCCATTGTTAATCAATCAAACATTAGCTCTGCTCCACTTCACTTTCAAAGTATGAGCTCTGTACCTCAAACACTGCTAGCCAATTTCATTTGAGTCCCTCCACAGTTATTACCATGCTTATGTTCTAACAAGACAGAAATAGCCATGTGGCCAGAGGGCAAAATTGTCATCTATATAACCATCTGACTAGTCTCCTACATCCCTTTCTCATTGCCCTTAATAACCTAGCTCTGTCTAAAAAGCTGAACGATAATCTAACTTGAGACATTCTTGATTAAATGTTAATGTCCATTGAACTGTGACAGGTTCTTATTTTTTCTATCAAGCCAGGAACATTTCACTACTTTTCTTACCATGCACTATCTGTCAAGTGTTCTTGTTGCTCAGTTTCTTAACTTTGAAGTTTCCATTCTTTGCAGTTCCTCCCATTTTCATAAACTCTGCCTACTTCCACGTGAATTTTCTTCTCTCCTAAAACCGCTCTTGTGAAAAACTTGGCCTTTCTAACCAATGAAAACTATGGTTCATACCTCTTCCTGATTATAATAATAAAAAAGAAGCACTAAACCTACAAGGGTCATAACCTCTTCCTCAGTTAACTTCATTTACTGTTCCTACCCTCTCCAATACACTGTTGAGTAGCAGCATGTCTGTTTCGTGGAGGATCGAGCCTTAATCTGAATGACCCACGTAGGCTTTAAGGATCAAATAAATTACAAATTCAATACATTGGCAATTCTTTTCATTCCTCTTCTAATACTTAAAGAACACAAAAGCATTTGCCTTTCCAATACTGTTCTGTAATATTAGAGATTGTAGCAGTCCTATAAGCTAGTTCTGTTACAGCTACTAAACCCTCTTTAAGCCTTCACACTTATATTGCTGAAGTGACTCTTATACAAAACATACCTAACATTAATCTCAAATGCTCTTAATAGTCAGACCACTTGTGACATGACCTGACTTTCACCTTCTCACTTGCCAATGATTTAAAATTTAAAAATAGATTTAGTACAGCATGAAAAAGTGAGTGCAACATATAGTGTATTATTAAATGTCATTGTTTTAATTTAGCATCTTTCCCAAATAAAATTTAATATAACAATATTTTATTTCTGCATCAACTCAATACAGAATATATATATTATTGCTCATGTTATTCAACAATGCATCATCATAATTTTCCCAGCTTCCCATTTTCATGAGGTGAGGAATAATTCATATTTTTAGCAATTAAAACTAACAACTAAAAATAATGAATTATGACTTTCACAAAAATAACCGTCTTAAATTAATAAAAACTATTTTGCAGACATACCTGTCTTAGTAAAGCAACAATTAAGATAAAAAATCAGCACATTACCCACCTGACTCAAGAAATGCCTGAGAGAAAATCCCAAGGCACACCAAAGTGTTAGAGATTTGTGTTAGTAACCTGAAAAGACATAACATACAACATGCAATACAAGTATAGATACAGGCAAGAGAGATGAATATTTTGTGAGTATACCAGAAAACTAACTACAAAACATTCCTAGGAATGTGTGCTTGTCTTCACTTGTTTAAACATAACCAAAACATATACTGTAACAGGCCATGTCCCACATGTAAAGCCAGAATATACATGCACAAAAAAATCAAACACATCAAACTGTTCATTCTAAAACTATAAACTCATACTAAAAAACAATGAATGTTGATTTTAGTGTCATTAAAATTAGTGAAGCAGTTGTCTTTTGTCTGCATATACACTGGGTAAATATTAAAATTGTAATAAACTATTGCATTATCTAATGAAATAATGAAATCAGTGGCAGTTACCTACAGCTTGAAAAAAAAAAAAAAAAAGCATCAGTTTAAGTAAAAAAAAAAATGCCCATACCTTGTAATAATAAAAGTTTAAAGCATGCTTTATTTACAATTAAATTTATAATTTTAATCATCCAGTGTATTTATTAGGTTAATACAGGTTGCAACTATTGTACCACGCGTTTACTCAGCACAAAATAATTTTGAGACAGTTATATCATAAGAACTACAGGGAGGGACTGAGTTTGATTGGTGTTGTGGGTATGGGAGTAAATTCTTGGGTAGTTTTGGGTAGGGGTGGTTCTGATAAGGACCTGCCTTGTATGTGCCAGTAGGCCGCCTGCCATGTTCCTCCATTCTTACGTTCTTATGTAATTGCAAAAATATATATAATTTTAGGTTTGTTTTGAAAACTAACATGCATTATGTTTCTGGGACACATGTATATACATAACAGTAATAATTAAAAATAAAATTCTAAGCCCTCTTCAGTACAGTAAATCATCAATTTAAGACTTGTAGGAAGAAGCAGGTGGGCAGTAATGGTGATTGTAGCAGACAACTCTGTAACCAATGGACTTGTCTACTACTTTCAAATCAAGTGATTGTGCAGATTTTGTCCTGCCTTTCCAAAGTTAGTTATATCAAGGTTTTACTATACTTATAATTCATGACCTGAGTGGACAATAATTCTAAACTACTACCTATAGTACTTGAAATACAACACAAACTGCTACAAAAACACATAGCTGTGACAAGACAGTAAACCACTCAAAACTATAAAATAATTAGACACGCCTTGTGGAAGTACCTTTATGGAAAAGATTCTTGAAAATTTATATTGTGCTGCACCTGACCTGCAACAACAGAGCAAAAATACTAAAATAATAAATAGTGCTAAATATATCTTTAATTACATGTTGAATGACAATGATTCAATGCAATTGACCCTTTGAGGGTCCACTCCATAGTTCTATGGCTTGCCCACAGGGACCAAGAATTTAAAAAAAAATTATTTTTTCTTATGAAATGGTAGAGAATCTTTTTCTGAAGGTAATAAAACAAAAAGTACGAAATCTGATGGAGAACTGACAAAATTACGCCACTGTGAATTTTGCTGCATCAGCGATATTTACGCATCTCTGATTTTTCCCACACTTTATTTTAGGCCAATTACTACATTATTCCAGTCAACCCAATTCTTAGCTATTGCACTAGCATCACCTCTTATATCGACTGAGCACAAGAAACTGCCCAATCAACTACTCAATAAAGTGATCAGAAATTGGTAATTTGGCCAATTTCACACAAAGTTCAAAAAATTCCAATTTCAAAACAGGGTTCAGAATAAACAATGTGGGCATTCCTAGCACTAAAATAACATTTCCTCTGTTTATCAGTTACATTTCCAGGCCTTACAGATGAATTCTATGTTTATTTTTTTATTCACATAAAAAATATTTATTCACCAAAAAATAGAAGATTTACTGTTATGCAATATGTATTGTAATAATTGTATAAATAATATCAGCGCATTCGTGAACATACATGAGACCCACCAGTTGACATGTATTGGACGCGTGACGTTACTCGTTTACTCCTGAACATCAGCAAATATTAAACATTTCCGCTAGTTTGAGCTCAATTTCAAGCTATTTTCAGTACTAAAACCAACCAAAATCATCTCTATTTCTATTAAATATCTTCCATTCTATCAAATGAGACCCAGAAACCGCAAATACAACCATAAAAACCATATGAAAATACACCGCAAAGTCGCTGTTTTAATCCAAAAACATGGTCTCAGTTTTTTTCCTCATTATGCACTGTGTGTTGCAGGATTTGTTTTATATGGTGCACACTTACCACATAGATGCATTCTCTCATATCTAGGCCCAAATTTACCACTCACAGCTTATCTGAGTGAGCTGAGCTCAAGACAAAGTATTACAGCTTGGACCCTGGCTTCAAAGCCATAGAACTACAGGACAGACCTTCAAAGGGTTAATAATATCAGTGCATTCATGAACATACATCAGACCCACCAGTTGACGTGTATTGGACGCGTGACGTGATTTGTTTACTCCTGAACATCAGGAAATATTAAACATTTCCGCTAGTTTGAGCTCAATTTCAAGCTATTTTCAGTACTAAAACCAACCAAAATCATCTCTATTTCTATAAAATATCTTCCATTCTATCAAATGAGACCAAGAAACCACGAATACAACCATAAAAACCATACGTAAATACACCGCAAATTTACCACTCACAGTTTATCTGAGTGAGCTCGGCTCAAGACATAGTGCTACAGCTTGGATCCTGGCTTCAAAGCCATAGAACTACAGGACGGACCTTCAAAGGGTTAACTGTTATATGCATGACTTGGGAATTCATAATGACAGTTGTAAACTGAATGGAGAGTTTGAACACACTGAAAGACACTCCTGAAACTAGCAGGCCAGTATACTGCTCAGTGAACCAAGCCAGCTTAATAATTATTATAATCATGGAGTGCATTGCCAGCTTAATAAGATTTCCCAAACTGTGTGTTTCTGTACGCAACAGGAAGGTTAATGTGGGCTCCATTGTGACCACAAATACAAAGTTATTAAGGATGAATCTCTCAGCAGCATGGCTGTGGCATGGGGTCCATACTAGTTTTAAGATTGGCTTGCCATGGGTTCAAACCTTCTGTTCAGCGAATTATGCTATTTGCCTTTTAGCTTTCTTAATACTGTACAGTAGAGCCCCACTTTACGGCATTTTACCTTACAGTGTTCTGCTAATATGGACATTTTAAATTATGACCAAAACTCTCTATATGGCTCCTCCCACCCGACTTTCTAACACGATCACCATGGGCCACCCAGTTTGTTTACATTCTCTGTGAGCACGACTCTCCATTATGTCTGGAAACTTTCCAAAACTAAATGTTTTAAAGATATTTCACATTTTATATACTCTGATAATTATACTTATGTGTACCTGTACCTAAATAAACTTACACACTCTGTTGGTGTGCAGGTACATGTTAAAATCACTAAGAGTGTCTTATTAGTCTTGAAGATGCCATATTAATAACAAAATAATAATCACTCTGAGGCGCAATAAACATCATATATTACGTTAATATAGACATTTTGATTAATCTATCTATGATATTTTTTCAAAATTATGTAATAAACACACTACATAACACATAAACATGATAAATACACCCAAAGTAGAATAAATTACCATAAATATGAGAAGTTTTTCCAGTTGTTTTGTCAAAATGTCAGAAAGAATAATGTTTTCTCTAATTCAACACCAAAGAAAATGTGTACACAATAGCATTACTGGGGGTAACTGTAGAAAATTATTCCTTTTGTATGCCTTCACTCAGTGTTATTCCTTCTAAAAAACGTGTGTTACATGAGAATGGGAGTGTTGCTCTTCATTTATTCTACTTTACTAACATGGAGACAACTTGTACAGAATGTACGGTGTTTGTATTATGGTATAAGATTCACAGACATGAGAATGAACGTGTAGCAACTAAAACCAGACACGTTTATCTGCTTGTTTACATACTCTGTAGCTCTGTCCTCTCTCATTTACTCGTTCATCTCTCTCGTTCATTTGTTTTTATATCGTTTACTCGCCTCTCACCCTACATTAAGACTATAAATATTTTAAGGTAAGTATTGAGTGTACTGCATATACATATTCATTTTATCGCTCTAGGGCACTTTAAATGTTGTAATACAGGTGCCCTCCACATTCACAAGCGTTAGGGAATCAAGAACCTCGCAAATGTTGAAAATTCACGAAAGTTTGGTGCATAAATATATTGTAGGGAAACATAAAAAGAGCATTTACTTAGCCTAACAATACTGCTTCCTTAACCTATTGAACCATGAAAAATCATAAAACACATGAAAACATCATAAAATACATGTATTGTATATATATACATGTTATGGTTTAATAACAAATGTAATATACAAACAAAACACTTACCACTCATAAGGTTAGGCGGACGAACTCTGATGACTTGTGATGATGATGACAATGAAAATGATGATGATGGTGATGATAGCCATGCAGTTACTGATGACAGTTGAATGGAAGTGATTATATGGAGTGTAACTGCATGGCATGATAAGTCTAGTGTGTGGATTCTAACTCTTCACTGCCAGTGTCACTGCTAATAATAGGTGGTTGATCATCAACATTGCTAGAGTCAGAGTTAGCAATAGGAGTAGTGGAAGACTTCCTTGTGAAGAACAGTCTCTTAAACTTATCAAACCATCCTTTACTTGCTAGGAAGTCAGGATAGGTGATGGTAGGACGTTCTGGTTCTGCACTGGTGCTAGCCTCATCATAAACCAACATATCATACAAAGTCTTTCTCTTTGCACGAAGTGCATTGCTGTCCAAGGGATTTCCTTTTCTATTTTGGTCTTAAATCCACACAAATAATGCTGATTCCATCTTAGCCAGCGCACTGTTTCTTACTTGTGACAATTGCTTAGCTGAGGGAGGAGCAGTAGATGCTAGTGCTGCCCTTATCTTTGCCTCATTTTTCTTGATAAAGTGCACTGTGCTTTCGTTTACATTAAATAATTTTCCAATGGCAGAACTGCTCAAATAACCTGCCCTACACTTTTCTAGCAATTTCACCTTCTCCTCCACATTCATGACTTTCTTTGAGCACTTAGGGGTTGGCTCATCAACAAAGGTTGCTGCTTGTTTGGGGGCCATACTTGCACCACCACACAAACACACGTGTACGGTAGGACACACAAACAGCACAGACCAACGTGAAGAGTAACTGGACAATGACTGAGTGAGTGGCGGATTGGCGGGCTGGCTGTCGGCTGAAGGGGTAACAGGGAGGGTAGTAGGGATGCAGCAGGAAGCATGAATATGATTGGGTCGCTGGGCATTCATGAATATTTGAAGCTCGTGAAAGTGGAACTCGCGAATGTGGAGGGCCACCTGTATATTACAAATAGGTGGGATGGCCAGATGGGCTACCATACCTCCCACACCTGACTTCTTACAATAAATACTACTCACCTCTCACCCTACATTAAGACTACAGATATTTTAAGGTAAATAATGAGTGTATTGTACATGAATTTTATCACTCTAGAGCACTTTAAATGTCGTAGTAGGTGGGGTGGCCAGGTAGGCCACGATATCTGCCACACCTGACTTTCTACAAATACTATTCACCTCTCACCCTACATTAAGACCATTAAGACTACAAATATTTTAAGGTAAATAATGAGTGTACTGTATATGGATTTTATCACTCTGGGGTGCTCTAAATGTTGTAGCATATTAAGTGTGAGTGGGTTGCCCAGGAGGACTACCATACCTACCACACCTGACTTCTTACAATAAATACTACTCACCTCTCACCCTACATTAAGACTACAAATATTCTGAAGTAATGAGTATACTGTGTGTGTATTTTACTTTTTATTGTTTTTTAATGCCTAGTTCTACTATTAACTTATATGTTAGTGTAAACTTGTTATCTAGCATTTATGAGTAGAAAAAATGGTGTTCTCCTTTATAGCGACGACCGCTTTCTGGCGGTAGCCTAGAACCTAACCTGCCATATAAGTGGGGCCCTACTGTATACCCAAAATATGTAATAGTAGTTTCCCTCAAAAAATTTAGATAAGTCAAGGAAGATTGATACTACACTATACTGTGACTCACAAAAAAATATACAAGTATAATAATGAAATGATACTAAAAAGCAGAGAGATTTGAAATAGGTAAGACTATCTGATGTTCCAACACATGTAAGTACAGTACAGTATCCCATTTTGCACAAATTTTATACACAATGTACAAGCTCTACATTAATAATACAGGCACCTTTTGCCATATAGGCTATAAGTTTTACATACCTGAGGCTGGTCACACTTGAGAAAATCTGGAAGTTCGAAGTTTATTTCTGTTCCTCGCTGATCATCAAGGCGACTTCTTTGAGCTCTTTTCAAGCCCTCATACAGTTCTAAAAAAAATTGAATATTCCTTTATCATCATGGGCAAAATAAAGTATTCGGATTTACTGTGTACCTTTCACAAACTCATAAGATATAAAATAATTATATAGCCTTCATCCTTCAATGTTGTTAAAAACTCACTAAGCTGAATATGGTATATACAGTAAGTCCTCTCCTAACATCATTTTGTTCATCATTTCATCATAACGATGAAAAAAAAAATCAATTCCCGGCCGGGGCCAGTCTGTGTGAAGTTGCAATGAGTGCTAAAAGTACACTGTGCACCCCTGATGTTTATATCATTAGCCTATGGTAAAATTGATTTCGTTATATGTCGTTTCGCTTAAAGTCACAGTTTCCAAGAACCTATCGACGACGTTAAGTGAGGACTTAGTGTATAGGCATACCTTGCTAATACGGTGCTTTGCTTTAGAGCGCTTCACTAATACAGTGCTTTTCAATTATGCTCATATTTATTATTTTCAGCAGTGATGCAAACATCAGCTGACCAATGCCATTTTGTTACCCACGTTCTGCCTGTTTTAAACATTTGTGCACTTCCTGTCTCAATGTCATATTCTGGCAATTTTCTAAAATTTTCAAACTTTTTACTTGTGTTATTACTGTAATTATTAATTATAGTACAATGGCCCCTATATCAAAAGCTAGAAATGATGCTTTTGGTAGACAAAGAAAAAAGATTACTTCTTTCTTCTTTCAACAAACCAGCCATATCCCACCGAGGTAGGGTGGCCCAAAAAGAAAAACAAAAGTTTCTCTTCATAACTTTAGTAATGTATACAGAATAAGGGGTTACTAGTCCCTTGGTCCGTGCATTTTAATTGCCTCTTACGACACGCATGCTTTATGGACAAAGAATTCTGTTCCACTTCCCCATGGAGAAAAAGGTTACTTCTTGAGATGAAATCTATTCCTGATGAAAATCCAGTGAGCATTGCTTAAATGACTATGAAGCATTTACAACATTACGTTGGCTTACTGGATACAGTAGTGGCAGGCTTTGAGGGGCCTATACTCCGAGTTTCTGACACAGTCATGATAATTATGCAAAAAATATGATTTTAGGTTTTGTTTACAGAAAAATAGTGTAAGTATCTGGGAACATTTTGGTGAAAACCCCATCATAATACAATGTTTCTAAAGCAAATTATAGCTACTTGAAACATGTCAGGTGACGATCCGCCAGGTAAATACACCTACCATCTGACTTACGACCTGCTCGACTTACGACCACTCGACTTACGACCGTGTTTTTTATGCAAAATTTCTGGGAAATAAACAACTATTTGTGTTGTACACAGTGTTTATCCTAAACCTTACAGTATAAAATACAGTACTAACAGCATAAAAAGTAAAGTAAAACATGAAATACCAAAATAAAACAATAAAATAAAGTCATTACAAAAATGTTATGTTGATATTCAGTAGTAAAGTTTGACTTATAACCATTTCGACTTATGACTGGTTTCTCGGAACCGAACTCGGTCGTAAGTCGGATGGTAGGTGTACTTTTCACCTCTCACCCTACATTAAGACCATTAAGACTACAAATATTTTAAGGCAAGTAATGAGTGTACTGTATATGCATTTTATCACTCTAGGGCACTTTAAGTATCGTAGTATATTATGTGTGGGTGGGGTGGCCTGGAGGGCTACCACAGCTAATTTCTTACAGTAAATACTATTCACCTTTTGCCCTACATTAAGACTTCAAATATTTTGAGGTAAATAATGAGTATACTGTGAATATATTTTACTTTTTATTGTTTTTTATGCCTAGTTCTACTGCTAACTTAGTATATGTTAGTGTAAACTGCTATCTGGCATTTATATGCATTTATAAGTGGAATAAAATGACGTTCTGCTTTCTGGCGATGTCTTCTTTCCAGCAGTAGCCTAGAACCTAAACTGCCATGTAAATGGAGCCCTACTGTATAATGATACAGCATGCTACAGAAAAATCCTATATTAACCCTTTGACTGTTTCGGTCGTATATATACGTCTTACGCGCCACTGTTTCTGACATATTTATACGTGTAAATTCTAGCAGCTTCAAATCACGCAGGAGAAAGCTGGTAGGCCTACATGAGAGAGAATGGGTCTGAGTGGTGGGTGTGCACCCTGTGAAAAAAATCTGGGACTCAGTGGTGAACTGTGGGATGCCATCTTGGTAGTCCATTTTCACCATGCCTCGCAGTAAGAAATACCTCACTCCTCGGCAGATTGGAGGTCTTTTGTTCCCAAGTGATAGCTCTAACAGCGATGAAAGTGTCAGTGAAAGTGAATTCCATGGTTTTCAAGTGGGTGTGACCGAAAACAGTGCCCAGGATAACGTAATTAGTGATGAAAACCCAGATGACCCACGACCTTCCACCTCTGGTGCTGGGCGGGCTCGTTCATGTTCACCTGTACCAGGACGAAAGAGGAAACTATTTGCCCGTGTACAAGGCTCAGATGTGAGCAGTGAAAGTGATAGTGATAGTGATTTCAAAGCTATTGAAAGCAGTTCTAGTTGCGACAGTGAGGGTGAATATTCCCCAGTGAAGCAGCAGTATGTACGACGTAGCATGAGGTCTGGTAGTGTGTCACATGATATTCCAAGGGGAAGGAGTAAATCTTGGAGCATATCCCATGGCCCTACACCACGACCTGATAGTGAAGATGACAATATTGTTACGATGGGTATGAATGATGTGAGTGAGGCAGCAGGTGGTGGTGGTGATAGTGATGGTGGCATGAGTCATGTGGCACCAGCAGCGGGCCACGCTACTACCGACGCTGCTGACTCTGCACAACTACAACCAGCCTCACCCAACCCCACACTCCCACAACCTGCACAACCACAACCACATTTCAATATCCAGAACCCACCAGCAGACTGCATCTGGGATTGGCAGGAAGGTGACGAGTTTGTTCCCAGTCCCCATGACTTTGATGAAACACAGAGTGGAATACGGTCATCATGTACACTTGGAAACAATGCTACTGAACTGAAATGCTTTCAGTTATTCTTCGATGAACCCCTGATGGACATTATTGTTAGGGAAACCAACACATACTATGAGTACACCATGGCAAATACAATTCTCTCACCAAGATCACGGCTACACCAGTGGAAGGACACAACTGTGGCAGAGATGTACCTGTTTCTTGCCATAATAATGCTTATGCCACATGTGTATAAGCACACTCACCACATACTGGGCAACAGAATGCCTGATTTCAACCCCAGGTTTTAGTGACATTATAGGTGTGAATCATAGGTGTGAATCGTTTTCTGATACTGTTACGTATGTTACACTTTTCAGACAAAACAAGGCCGGACAGAAGCGATAGGTTATATAAGATCAGAAATGTGTTTATGTACCTGAAATAAAAGTGTTGCATGTCTTTGATTTTATTCAAAGGAACTCTCATTCAAGCAATACATACCAAGCAAGGTATAAAGTTACTTGTACTGTGTGATTGCAAAAGTGGTCTCATTTTGGATATCATTATGTACACTGGCAGTAATACATTGAGAGATACCAGGAAGTTATTGGGTATCTCTGGTGATGTGGCTAGAACAATGATGGAACCATATCTTAGTAAGGGGAATATATTATATACTGATAACTGGTACTAAAGCCCCATACTCAGTGATTTCTTGCGAGCGAACCTGACAGACATGTGTGGCACAGTGCGAGGTAATCGTAAACATATGCCAAGGTTCGACGCTGGCACTCGCAGAGGTGAGGTGCAGGCCTTTGCTGCCAATGACATCAAGGCATTTCGGTGGCATGACAAACGTGATGTCACATTGTTGACATCAGTTCACCGAAACAAAATGGCACACACTGGCAGGCACAATAGAGAGACCAATGAACCCATTCTAAAACCTGCAGCTGTCATGGACTACAACCTCAATATGTGCTTAGTGGACAAATGTGACATGCAGATTGGGTTTGCTGATTGTGCATGCAAGAGTTATAAGTGGTATATGAAACTTTTTTTCCATCTTCTTAATATTTCCATGCTAAATGCTTATAACATATACAAGTTGAGGACCAAAAACAAACCAAAATATGGTGAATTTTGTTTGTCAGTCATCAGACAAATAATCGCCAAGTACCAAGGAGCAACACCTGCAATAGACCAGCGCCCATGAAATTACCAACACAAGCCATCTCGTTTGAGGCCTGGTGATCACTACCCATACAACTGCCTCCTACTGCTTTCAAGAAAAGTGATCAGAAGAGGTGTTTTGTATGTGGACATACCACAAAACGCCCACAAACACGCAGACACTCGTTTTATGTGTGAGGAGTGTCAAGTGCCACTCTGCATATACCCATGTTTCAAAGAGTTCCACAAGCTGCAGCAGTTCTAGGAAAGTGTTCAGTGACTGTACATATGTATATATATTATGGAACAATAGTAATAAACAATGTTTTGTATTGTTTGTTTGTGTGAACAAGTTTTGTATACAACCTAATAGTGATAATGTTCATTCAGTTATTGTGTTGTAAACAATGAGTGTATATTTGAACAATGCACCTTACTTTGGTCTCACAGGCCACATAAGTTACTTAAAAAAGAAAAATATTGGAAAATACAAGAAACCTTCGAATTGGAGTAAATAAAAGAATACCAGGTGGGCAGCATTCGCTGCTGTTGCCATACGCCACTCATTTTCTGCCAACTTTGCACCTCTGTATCTCAGTAAGTACTGATGGCAAAAAAATTTTTTTAGGGCTTAAAACACTCGGTAAAATAATCCTAACATTTTGGTAAGAATTTTTTTTTTTTCCGAATATTTTGCGACATAGAATGACAGTTTCAGAAAGGGGCCTGCAACAGTCAAAGGGTTAACCCTTTCAGGGTTGCCAGGCTCTCTCCCAGACTTGTTCTCAGGGTCACCCAAATTTCAAAAAAAAAAAAAAAAAATATTTTTTCTTTAATGATAGAGAATCTTTTCCAGATCATAATGACACCAAAAGTATGAAATTTGATGGAAAAGTTACGGAATTATGCTCTCGCGAAGTTAGTGGTCTCGACGATGTTTACGCATCGGCGATTTTGCCCACTTTGAGCCCTATTTTCAGCCAATTCCAGTGTACTAGCCAACAAAAATCATAACTACTTCACTAGAACTCCATTTTTTCCATCAAATGAGTACAAGAAACCACCCATTTACCAATTTCAACTATCCAATACAGTGGTCAGAATTTAGCAATTTTGCCAATTTCACACAAATTTCAAAAGATGCCAATTTCCAAATAGGGTCCAGAATAAACAAGAAAGACATTGCTGGCACTAAAATAACATTTCCTCTGTTCATTAGTCATGTCCCCATGCCCCTCTTACATTCTTTTGCTTTCCACTTTGAATTTTTATTCTCAAAAAAAAAAAAATAGAAGATTTACTGTAATGAAAACTACTGCATTAGTGTAGAAATGGTATAAATAATATCAGCGCACTTGTGAAAGAATATCAGACTCACCAGTTGACGTGTATTGGATGCATAGCATGATTTGTTTACTTTTGAACTTTGGCAAAAATCAAAGATTTCTGCTACTTTGAGCTCAATTTCAAGGTACTTTTCATTGTAAAACCAATCAAAGTCATCTCAATTTCTGTAATATGTCTTCCATTCTATAAAATGAGACCAGGAAAACTAAAACACAGTGGACCCCCGGTATTCGATGGCATCGGTATACGTTAAATCCGGTATTCGATACATTTTAACACAAAAATTTTGCCTTGCCACTCGTTAAAAAACCCGCCACACACGATTCGTCCGGGAAGTGTCCACATGAGTGCCAGTGTTTACAAGCCAGCCAGTGTGCTCGCATCTAAGCATACCTTCAGTACATTCCATATTGTCACAGTGTTTTTGGTGCTTGTTTCTGCAAAATAAGTCACCATGGGCCCCAAGAAAGCTTCTAGTGCCAACCCTGTGGTAAAAAGGGTGAGAATTAGTATGGAAATTAAGAAAGATTTTGAAGGATTTGGGGCTAACCCTGAGAAGCCTATACCAGTTGTGGAATCCATTGTGCCTACTTCAAAAATTAAGGAAATGTGTGCAAAAAATGTCGAACTGCAAACCTTTATGGATGAAAATCACCCTAACACAGCTATTGCAAGCCATGCTGGTGACTATTACAATGACAATGTTATGGCTCATTTTAGACAAATCTTAAAGGAACGGCAACAGAGGTCCAATGACTCTCAAGCTGGTCCTAGTGGCATTAAAAGAAGAAGGGAAGTAACCCCAGAAAAGGACTTGCTACCTCAAGTCCTAATGGAAGGGGATTCCCCTTCTAAACATTAATAACTTCGACACTCTCTCCTCCTCCCATTCCATCAATCATCACCAGATCTTCATTAAAGGTAAGTGTCATGTATTCTATTGTTAGTAGAGTACTACTAACTGTGCATGTCTTCTTCAGTTTGTGTGCATTAAACTTAATATTTCTTGTGGTAAATTTCTTTTTTCATACTTTTCGGTGTCTTGCACAGATTAATTTGATTTTCATTATTTCTTATAGGGAAAATTAATTCGCCTTCCGATAATTTTGGCATACGATGAGCTCTCAGGAACGGATTAATATCGAATACCGGGGGTCCACTGTACTATCATAAATACCATATGAAAATACAGTGCAAAGTCGCTGTTTTAAACCAAAAACACTGTCAAATTTTTTTTTTTCTCATTACGCACTGTGTGCTGCAGGATTTTTTTTATACTGCGCACACTGACCACATAGACCCATTCTTTCATATGTAGACCTACCAGCTTTCTCTCACTAGATTTGAGGGCGCTAGAATTTAGGCATACTAGTACATCAAAAACCCTGGTGCGTAAGCCGTACTAGTACGTCGGAAACCCTGAAAGGGTTAAGAAAGTCCTACAGCCATCCCAACCTTCAACAGCAAGCAGCCCTACCATTCAACAGAGATCAACATTAAGGCAAGACTCCATTTTCCCCCTTCAGCCTTCCTCCAATAACTACTTATAAAATGTTCATTCGTCAGTCACCATAAGCAGAGGACAAAAATATTCTAAGGTTAGCAATACAGTACTATAGCTGTAAAGTGAAGTGCTTTACAATGCTTCACTTTACAGTGTTTTTTTTACTACACAGGGTTTGACAAGGTTACGTTAAGGATACCTAGCTTTATTGACAAGCTATTTACAGGTTAAGGATTCCTAACTTTATTGACAAGCTAAGAGCTGTTACCTACATCAGCTCATTTGAAAGCATTTTTATTGTTATGAGACATACAAGTAAGGAAGAGGATGAAGTTGGAGCCACCTGTGGGCCAGCATTTTCATTTGATCAACTGACTTTTATCTCGTTGACTTCATAATGCTGTACGAATGTGTTCCATACTCGAGTCATCCTGGGGATAAATGATCTCAGATGAAGTGATGTTCTGGAGAAGGGTACAGCCAGAGTGAAGTTGCTGCTTTCTGCCCATCTTGTGGTATAGAAGCTTGTTTCACGCTGTCCTCGAAGTGGATCCAAGTGTGGTACTTTGGCAATATTGGCTTTGTACATAACAGTAAGGCCATCCACATCCCTCCTGTGTTGAAGGCTCTGCTGAAATGACAGATCTATCCAGGATTCGTCCAGGCAAGAGATGAGACGTCTTGCTCTGTTTTCTCTCTTTTTCTTTCTCTCTTTTTCTCTCTCTCTTTCTCTCTCTCTCTCTTTTTTTTTTCTCTCTCTCTCTCTGCTAATACAGTGATTTTCAATTATACCTATTCTTCATTAATTCAGACTTCCTACACTACAAGCTAAGGATGAAAATACTTTAAGGTAAGTAACTAATGTGTGTACTGTATATGCATTTTTTAGGCTTAGCTCTATTGCTCACTTAATATATGATAGTGTAAATATGTTATCAGGCTTCTATATGCATATGAAAGTAAAAAAGAAGGTTATTTCACTTTCCACAAAAGCCCAGAACCTAACCTGCAGTATAAGGGGGGGGGGGGAGAACCTGTATTTACTTTTGTATTTTTTTTTTTTTGAAGTCTTTGTGTTATTGCATACTTAACCTTTTCAGGGTTGCCAGGCCCTCTCCGAGACTTGTTCTCAGGGTCGCCAAATTTAAAAAAAAAAAAAAATATTTTTTCTTATGAAAAGATAGAGAATCTTTTCCCAATCATAATGACACCAAAAGTATGAAATTTGATGGAAAACTTACGGAATTATGCTCTCGTGAAGTTAGCAGTCTCGATGATGTTTACGCATTGGCGATTTTGCCCACTTTGAGCCCTATTTTCAGCCAATTCCAGTGTACTAGTCAACAAAAATCATAACTATTTTGCTAGAACTCCATTTTTTCTATCGAATGAGTACAAGAAACCACCCATTTACCGATTTCAACTATCCAATACAGTGGTCAGAATTTAGCAATTTTGCCAATTTCACACAAATTGCAAAAGATGCCAATTTCCAAATAGGGTCCAGAATAAACAAGACATTCCTGGCACTAAAATAACATTTCCTCTGTTCATTAGTCACACCCCTCTTACATTCTTTTACTTTCCACTTTGAATTTTTATTCTCACAAAAAATAGAAGATTTACTGTTATGCAGACTACTGCATTAGTGTAGAAATGGTATAAATAATATCAGCGCACTTGTTGACGTGTATTGGACGCATAGCATGATTTGTTTACTTTTGAACTTTGGCAAAAATCAAAGATTTCTGCTACTTTGAGCCCAATTTCTAGGTACTTTTCTTTGTAAAACCAATCAAAATCATCTCAATTTCTGTAATATGTCTTCTATTCTATAAAATGAGACCAGGAAAACTAGAATACTATCATAAATACCATACGAAAATACAGTGCAAAGTCGCTGTTTTAAACCAAAAACACTGTCAAAGTTATTTTTTCTCATTATGCACTGTGTGCTGCAGGATTTTTTTTTTATACTGCGCACACTGGCCACATAGACCCATTCTTTCATATGTAGGCCTACAACTTTCTCTCACTAGATTTGAGGGCGCTAGAATTTAGGCGTACTAGTACGTCAAAAACCCTGGTGTGTAAGCCGTACTAGTACATCCGAAACCCTGAAAGGGTTAACAAATGATAGTGTAAACATGTTTTTAGACTTTTATGTGCACCGGCAGGTGAAGAAAAAAAAAAAAAGGCTGTAATTCACTTTATTTGCTTTACAGCAGTGGTCTGGAACCTAACCCATCGTATTAGTGAGGTACGCCCATACATTTTTTTTTTTTTAACAAGTCGGCAGTCTCCCACCAAGGCAGGGTGACCCAAAAAGAAAGAAAATCCCCAAAAAGAAAATACTATCATCATCATTCAACACTTTCACCTCACTCACACATAATCACTGTTTTTGCAGAGGTGCTCAGAACACAATAGTCTAGAAGCATATACAGTGGACCCCCGCCTTACGATATTAATCCGTTCCTGAGAGCTCATCGTAAGCCGGAATTATCGTTAGCTGAATTAATTTTCCCCATAAGAAATGGAAATCAAATTTATCCGTGCAAGACACCTCAAAGTATGAAAAAAAAAATTTTTTTACCACATGAAATATTAATTTTAATACACACAAACTGAAGACATGCACAATTACTACTCTACTAAGAATAGAATACATGACACTTACCTTTATTGAAGTACTGGTGATGATTGATAGGATGGGAGGAGGGGAGTGTGTGGAAGTTATTGTTTAGAAGGGGAATCCCCTTCCATTAGGACTTGAGGTAGCAAGTCCTTTTCTGGGGTTACTTCTCTTCTTCTTTTAATGCCACTAGGACCAGCTTGAGAGTCACTGGACCTCTGTTGCACAACAAATCTGTCCATAGAGCTCTGCACCTCCCGTTCCTTCAAGATTTGCCTAAAATACGCCACAACATTGTCATTGTAATAGTCACCAGCATGGCTTGCAATAGCTGTGTTAGGGTGATTTTCATCCATAAAGGTTTGCAGTTCAACCCACTTTGCACACATTTCCTTAATCTTTGAAGTAGGCACAATGGATTCCACAACTGGCATAGGCTTCTCAGGGTTAGCCCCAAACCCTTCAAAATCTTTCTTAATTTCCATACTAATTCTCACCCTTTTTACCACAGGGTTTGCACTAGAAGCTTTCTTGGGGGGATAAGGTGAAATGTACCAAATGTATGCCTGGATGCGACCGCACTGACTGGCTTGTAAACACTGGCACCCACAGGGCAGCTGAGGCCACATATGGGATGCGTCCCAGACGAATCATGTAAGGCGAGTTTTTTATCGTGAGTTGAGGCAAAATTTTTGCGTTCAAATGCTTCATATGGCGGATTTAACGTAACGCGATGCGTTTGTAAGGCAGGGGTCCACTGTACTTTTAAAGATACACAACATATCCTTCCAAACTGCCAATATCCCGAACCCCTCCTTTAGAGCGCAGGCATTGTACTTTCCATTTCCAAGACTCAAGTCCGGCTATATAAAAATAACCAGTTTCCCGAATCCCTTCACTAAATATTACCCTGCTCACACTCCAACAGATCATCAGGTCCCAAATACCATTTGTCTCCATTCACTCCTATCTAACATGCTCACGTACGCTTGCTGGAAGTCCAAGCCCCTCGCCCACAAAACCTCCCTTAGCCCTTCCTTCCAACCTTTTCGAGGACAACCCCTACCCCACCTTCCTTCCCCTACAGATTTATACGCTCTCCATGTCATTCTACTTTGATCCATTCTCTCTAAATGACCAAACCATCTCAACAACCCTTCTTCAGCCCTCTGACTAATACTTTTATTTACTCCACACCTCCTAATTTTCACACTCCGAATTTTCTGCATAATATTTACACCACACATTGCCCTTAGACAGGACATCTCCACTGCCTCCAACCGCCTCCTTGCTGCTGCATTCACAACCTAAGCTTCACACCCATATAAGAGTGTTGGTACTACTATACTTTCATACATTCCCTTCTTTGCCTCCATAGATAACATATTTTGTCTCTACATATACTTCAATGCAACACTCACTCTTTTTCCTTCATCAATTCTATGATCAACGTCATCCTTCATAAATCCATCCGCCGACACGTCAACTCCCAAGTATCTGAAAACAATTCACTTCTTCTATACTCCTCCCCAATTTGATATCCAATTTTTCTTTATCGAAATCATTTGATACCCTCATCACCTTACTCTTTTCTATGTTCACTTTCAACTTTCTACCTTTACACACATTCCCAAACTTATCCACTAACCTTTGCAATTTTTCTTTAGAATCTCCCATAAGCACAGTATCATCAGCAAAAAGCAACTGTGTCAATTCCCATTTTGTATTTGATTCCCCATAATTTAATCCCACCCCTCTCCCGAATACCCTAGCATTTACTTCTTCTACAACCCCATCTATAAATATATTTAACAACCGTGGTGACATTACACATCCCTGTCTAAGACCTACTTTTACCGGGAAGTAGTCTCCCTCTCTTCTACACACCCTAATCTGAGCTTCACTATCCTCATAAAAACTCTTTACAGAATTTAGTAACGTACCACCTATTCCATATACTTGCAACATCTGCCACATTGTTCCGCTATCCACTATCATATGCCTTTTCTAAATCCATTAATGCAATAAAAACTTCCCTATCTTTATCTAAATACTGTTCACATATATGCTTCAATGTAAACACTTGATCTACACATCCCCTACCCACTCTAAAACCTCCTTGCTCATCCGCAATCCTACATTCTGTCTTACCTCTAATTCTTTCAATAATAACCCTACCGTACACTTTTCCTGGTATACTCAGTAAACTTATTCCTCTATAATTTTTCCAATCTCTTTTGTCCCCCTTCCCTTTATATAAAGGGACTATACATGCTCTCTGCCAATCCCTAGGTACCTTCCCCTCTTTCATACATTTATTAAACAAAAATACCAACCACTCCAACACTATATCCCCCCCTGCTTTTAACATTTCTGTCATGATCCCATCAGTTCCAGCTGCTTTACCCCCTTTCATTCTACGTAATACCTCACGCACCTCCCCCACACTCACATCCTGTTCTTCTTCACTCCTAAAAGATGGTATACCTCCCTGGCCAGTGCATGAAATTACCGCCTCCCTTTCTTTGTCGACATTTAAAAGTTCCTCAAAATATTTTTGCCATCTACCCATACATATCTAAGCAAATTATGGGGGTTAACAAGCACTGTAAGATGTTAGTGTTGAAGTATACAAACATGATTATCATCAGGCTTAGTCACTGTCTGCTGACACATGGATAATGTTGATGTAAGTTTGTGGAGCATGAAGGGTATATAAGGAACTGCAATGTGAAAATTAAAATCTAGTGGTGTTGACTTCCTCTCAGGTTTACAGGAAAGAAAGGAGGGGAAGAGATGTAGCCACCCGGACACATGTACAAGGGATGACCAGTGGCAGCTCATCCATAGGAGCTGCAGTATCCCCAGGTGGTCACTGCCAGACGTATGACTTCATCAACCTTATGCTAAAAAAATTTGCAACTGACAAATATATTACAGGAAAAATTTGTTATATGTTGTTGTCAATGTATTTATAAGATAATTTTTTATTTTTTTGTTGAAACGAGATAAAAAATTATTAAAAATAGATGTTAGGTATTACTGGTGTTACATCTGGCAGTGAGGAACTACATTCGATGCAGCACACACCCAGTTGCAACTGGTCTGTTTACATTGTGTGTATGCGCATTGTAATGTGTGGCATGTATTGGTGTTGGGGCCCTTTAAATTCTTTTCAAGAGCATTAAATTTAATTAGCATTTGATAAACAGTGGCAGTGGAAACTAGAGTAAACTCAGTTAAATATTTACAAAGTATTAACTTTTCGCAGTTGATTTTCAATAAAAAAGTAAAGATTAAATAAAAAGGACGACATACACCAGTTTTATCCATTCTACAAAAATATACAAACAGGAGCAAAGAATATACGTGCCAGTTTAGCGCTAGTGTTTACTGAAAAGTGAATGGCTTTGTGGCTTTGACAAAAAGAATGCTTTATTCTGTTTTCCATCTAAAAAGTGGCATGACTGACTTGAGGCATTTACCACAAAAAGTAATGAAACATGAGCAGTCAACCTAGCATATAAATAACGTTATTGCTTTGTCAATGCTGGGTGAAGTGAACAATGCAGCTCAAATTGATTCAGCATATAAAATTTCGATAGCGAAACACAATTTCAAATAGTTGTAACATCGTTACCTCAGCTAGCCATGTCTCCACCAGCAGAACTGTGACGACCTCTACGGGTACGAATATGTGAACGCTTATCACTATTAAATTTAGTTTAATTTTATTATTTTAATAACGTTTATTATGCTGTTCTATGAGGCTTGCAGTCACACAGTCCCCCCCATTCTATTTTTTGATGAGCCGCCACTGGTGATGACCAATTGTTGTGGCATTGTCAACAGGGTTTGCAATGCTAACACCAGACAAGCCTGACCCATGGCCGGGCTCCAAGAGTAGCAAGACTCTCAAAACTCATCAAAGGTCTATCAAAGGTACACCACCAACTTTAAGAATGGGAAAGGGGTTTGAAGAGTACTTGCCAGTCAATTTCTGTACCTTATTTTCAGACTGTACACACAGAGGTAGTGGTAGTGACAGTGGACACATAAGCTTGCCAACAAGAATGTTTTGCCGCCCAGATAATGTGACGTGCAATTGTTCTCACTTGTTTAAAAGCTATGAAATGGTCCACAGAACAGCATGAGAACAGTCAGAAGACAACTGGGAACATATTTCCAATATGTTTACCTGAAGTTTGGGGAATTGCAATTGATAACAAAGGTAATAGTTATTATTAAATGCATTACATTACAGGAATTTGGATATCCTAGTATGTATAAGAACATAAAAAAGAAATACTGCAGTAGGCCTATTGGCTAAGGCTAGGCAGGTCCAACTCTCAAACCCAATCACATATCTGTTCAACCTATATTTGAAGGTACCCAAAGTTCTTGCCCTAATGACACTATATGGGAGTTGGTTCCACTCACCTACAAATCTATTTCTAAACAAGCATCTCCATCTATTCTTTCTTATCTAGGTTTGTTCAACTTCAATCCATTGCTACAAGCCCTGTCTTGGTTAAGATGCTTTTAGCATGTTAATAATGTTCCCATATATTTATTCATTTTTCATTTATACATTTCAAAAATATCTTCCCTAATTCTATGGCTTTCCCAAGTTCAAATTCAGCACCTTCAGCTTATCTTCATAGAAAAGATGTCTAATAAGTGGGATCAACTTCATTATCCTTCTCTGTATCCGACAAGATTTTCCTTTCAAAACTTGAATGCCAGATAACCAGAATTTTACTATTTTATATTCATTACATAATTACAGTAATTATAGGTAGTAGGTTGGTAGACAGCAACCGCCCAGGGAGGTACTACCGTCCTGCCAAGTGAGTGTAAAACGAAAGCCTGTAATTGTTTTACATGATGGTAGGATTGCTGGTGTCCTTTTTTCTGTCTCATGAACATGCAAGATTTCAGGTATGTCTTGCTACTTCTACTTACACTTAGGTCACACTACACATACATGTACAAGCACATATATACACACCCCTCTGGGTTTTCTTCTATTTTCTTTCTAGTTCTTATTCTTGTTTATTTCCTTTTATCTCCATGGGGAAGTGGAACAGAATTCTTCCTCCGTAAGCCATGCGTGTTGTAAGAGGCGACTAAAATGCCGGGAGCAAGGGGCTAGTAACCTCTTCTCCTGTATATATTACTAAATGTAAAAGGAGAAACTTTCGTTTTTCCTTTTGGGCCACCCCGCCTCGGTGGGATACGGCCGGTGTGTTGAAAGAAAGAAAGAAAGAATTACAGTAATAAAAACTCACCATCATTTTCCTGTTTGACATTAGTAGGATTGTTCCCTCTTCGTTTGGGGACAAGGGCATGGTCAGGGTGAGTCATCATTCCCCGCACACTAAGGTTCTCATGGACACTGGATCTGTTGCATGGCTTTCTAGGTTTGTTACCAGTTTCCTATGACAAAAAGTTAAGAAAGAAATGAAAGTTAAATTATAAAAATAATAAATTCTATAATGTTTATTATGCTCTAAAGGTTTTTTAAATAAAAGCATTCATTTACTATAAAGCTGTGACAATATATATTTTTTACTTAATTAGTCGTCTTTCACTAAAGAAGGAGTGACCCCAAAAAAGGAAACAATTTCACCATTATTCAGTCAATTACTGTCTTGCCTGAAGTGTGCTGACATTACATCCCCACCCCTCCTTCAAAATACAAACACTGTCCTTCCCATTTCCAATACTAAATGCTGAATCTTTTCATAAATGTTACTTCACTCACACTTCAACAGCACATTTAGCATTAAAAACCACTTTTCTCCAATCTAACATGCTCACAAAAGCTTGCTGAATTCTCAAGCCCCTAGCTGTCAAGCCTTCCTTTACTCCTTCCTTCCATTCCAAGTTTATATACCCCTCTCCATCCTTTCTAAATTCCTGAACCACCTCAATACTGCGGTCCTTCGAATTACAGTGGACCCTCGGTTATCGGCCGTAATCCGTTCCAGAAGGTCGGCCTAAAACCGAAATAATATTTCCCATAAGAATTAATGTAAATACAGATTTAAATGCTCTCCATGTCATTCTACTTTAAATGGATCAAAGTAGAATGACATGGAGAGCATTTAAATCTGTAGGAGAAGGAAGGCGGGGTAGGGGTCATCCTCGAAAAGGATGGAAGGAAGGGGTAAGGGAGGTTTTGTGGGCGAGGGGCTTGGACTTCCAGCAGGCGTGCATGAGCGTGTTCAATGATAAGAGTGAATGGAGACGAATGGTATTTGGGACCTGACGATCTGTTGGAGTGTGAGCAGGGTAATATTTAGTGAAGGGATTCAGGGAAACCGGTTATTTTTATATAGCCGGACTTGATTCCTGGAAATGGGAAGTACAATACCTGCACTCTAAAGGAGGGGTTTTAGGATATTAGCAGTTTGGAGGGATATGTTGTGTATCTTTATATGTATATGCTTCTAAACTGTTATGTTCTGAGCACCTCTGCAAAAACAGTGATTATGTGTGAGTGAGGTGAAAGTGTTGAATGATGATGAAAGTACAGTGGACCCCCGCATAACGATGGCATCACATAGCGATTAATCCGCATACCGCTTACTTTAATCGCAAAAATTTTGCCGCGCATACCGATTAAAAACCCGCTCACCGATTTTCGTCCGAGACGCGTCCAATGTGCGCCCTCAGCCAGCCTCACATGTGCCGCCCGTGCCATTGTTTACCAGCCAGCCTCCGCGGTAACATCCAAGCATACACTCGGAATATTTCGTATTATTACAGTGTTTTCGGTGCTGTTTCTGGAAAATAAGTGACCATGGGCCCCAAGAAAGCTTCTAGTGCCAACCGTACACCAATAAGGGTGAGAATTCCCATTGAAATGAAGAAAGAGATCATTGATAAGTATGAAAGTGGAGTGCGTATCGCCGACCTAGTCAAGTTGTACAAGAAACCCCAATCAACCATCGCTACTATTGTGGGCACCAGAAAGACAATCAAGGAAGCTGTTCTTGCCAAAGGTTTAACTGTGTTTTCGAAACAAAGATCGCAAGTGATGGAAGATGTTGAGAGACTCTTATTGGTGTGGATAAATGAAAAACAGCTAGCAGGAGATAGCGTCTCTCAAGCGATCATTTGTGAAAAGGCTAGGAAGTTGCATGAGGATTTAATTAAAAAAATGCCTGCAACTAGTGATGATGTGAGTGAATTTAAGGCCAGCAAAGGTTGGTTTGAGAGATTTAAGAAGCGTAGTGGCATCCATAGTGTGATAAGGCATGGTGAGGCTGCCAGTTCGGACCACAAAGCGGCTGAAAAATATGTGCAGGAATTCAAGGAGTACATAGACAGTGAAGGACTGAAACCTGAACAAGTGTTTAATTGTGATGAAACAGGCCTGTTCTGGAAGAAAATGCCAAGCAGGACCTACATTACTCAGGAGGAAAAGGCACTCCCAGGACATAAGCCTATGAAAGACAGGCTTACTTTGTTGATGTGTGCCAATGCTAGTGGTGATTGCAAAGTTAAGCCTTTATTAGTGTATCACTCTGAAACTCCCAGAGCGTTCAGGCAAAAGAATGTCCTCAAGGATAATTTGTGTGTGCTGTGGAGGGCAAACAGTAAGGCATGGGTCACTAGGGACTTTTTCTATAACTGGTTACACCATGCATTTGCCCCCAATATGAAAGATTACCTAACTGAAAAGAAATTAGACCTTAAGTGCCTCCTGGTGTTAGACAATGCCCCTGGTCATCCTACAGACGTGGCAGAGCGACTTTATGGGGACATGAGCTTCATTAAGGTGAAGTTTTTGCCTCCTAATACCACTCCTCTCCTGCAGCCCATGGACCAGCAGGTTATTGCAAACTTCAAAAAACTGTACACAAAAGCTCTGTTTGAAAGGTGCTTTGTAGTGACCTCAGAAACTCAATTGACTCTAAGAGAGTTTTGGAGAGAGCACTTTAATATCCTCAATTGTGTAAACCTTATAGGTAAGGCTTGGGAGGGAGTGACTAAGAAGACCTTGAACTCTGCTTGGAAGAAACTGTGGCCAGAATGTGTAGACAAAAGGGATTTTGAAGGGTTTGAGGCTAACCCTGAGAATCCTGTGCCAGTTGAGGAATCCATTGTGGCATTGGGAAAGTCCTTGGGGTTGGAGGTTAGTGGGGAGGATGTGGAAGAGTTGGTGGAGGAGGACAATGAAGAACTAACCACTGATGAGCTGATAGATCAACTTCAAGAGCAAGAGGCCAGACCTGGGGAAACTGGTTCAGAGGAGGGGAGAGAGAAATTGAAGAAGTTGCCTACTACAAAGATAAAGGAAATCTGTGCAAAGTGGCTTGAAGTGCAAACCTTCATGGATGAAAATCACCCTCACACAGCTATTGCAAGCCGTGCTGGTGATTATTACACTGACAATGTTGTGAAACACTTTAGGCAAGTCATAAAGGAACGAGAGGTACAGGCCACTATGGACAGATATCTTGTGCGAAAGAAGTCCAGTGACTCTGAAGCTGGCCCTAGTGGCATTAAAAGAAGAAGGGAAGTAACCCCAGAAAAGGACTTGCTACCTCAAGTCCTAATGGAAGGGGATTCCCCTTCTAAACACTAACACTCTCTCTCCCCTCCTCCCATCCCATCAATCATCACCAGATCTTCAATAAAAGTAAGTGTCATGTAATTGTGCATGCCTTTTTCAGTTTGTGTGTATTAAAATTAACATTTCATGTGGTAAAAAAATTTTTTTTTCATACTTTTGGGTGTCTTGCACGGATTAATTTTATTTCCATTATTTCTTATGGGGAAAATTCATTCACATAACGATTATTTCGCATAACAATTACCCCTCTTGCACGGATTAAAATCGTTAACCGGGGGTCCACTGTATTTTCTTTTTGGGATTTTCTTTCTTTATTGGGTCACCCTGCCTCGGTGGGAGACGGCCGACTTTTGAAAAAAAACAAAAAACAATTAATCTGTTCCAGACACCTAAAAATATTAACAAAAAATACATTTTTTAAAGGTTAATTATAGTTTTACATACACAAAACAATGAGAACTAAATAAAATAAATAAATGAACATTTAAATCACTATTACATACCTTTATTGAAGACTCTTGTTGGCTTATGGAAGACAGGGAGGAGGAGAGAGGGAGGACTGATTATTGTTTGGAAGGGGAATCTCCCTCTATAAGGACTTCAGGTATCAAAGCCCTCTCTGGGGTTACTTCCCTCCCTGCCTGCTACACTCCTTGCTTTCCTCCTACACTCCCTACTACACCCTGCCTCCCTTCCACACTCCCTGTTTCCTTGCTACACTCATTGCCTCCCTTCCACACTCCCTGTTTCCCTGCTGAACTCCCTGCCTCCCTTCCACACTCCCTGTTTCCCTGCTACACTCCCTGCCTCCCTTCCACACTCCTTGTTTCCCTGCTACACTCTCTGCCTCCCTTCCACAGCATATGTGTAAAGAACCTAGGATAACCCAAAAAAGTCAAACAAAGTGACTTATTTCCACTGGAGTCTTGCCTCCCTGCTACACTCCCTGCCTGCCTGCTGCACTCCCTGCTTTCCTGTTACACTCCCTGCTAAACTCACTTTCACAATATTAGCTTCCTTGATATTTGAATGAACGAGCAGAAGTGTCCTCACTTGCCCAGAGACCAGCCAGACTGACTCGCGAACGCAGGAGGCGGGTTGACGCGTCCCATACAGACAATAAGCGAAATAACAGCTGATAACCGAGTTGGCCAATAAGTGGAACAGCCGATAACTGAGGGTCCACTGTACATACTTGGTGACCCCACACACTTCTAATTTCTACACTCTGATTCTCTGCATAATATTCCCACCACACTGCTCTCAAATATATCATCTCCACTCCCTTTAACATCCTTCATGCTGCAACATTCAAAGCCCATGCCTCACATCCAGATGAAAGTGCTGGAACCACTCTGCTCTAGTACATTCCCTTTTTTGCCTCCAGTGATAAACTTCTGTCTTTCCACAGACACCTACACACACCACCTACCTTTTTCCCCCTCATAAACTCCTCTCTTCTACGTGCGGGTTATTTGTGTATAAATAAAGATACCCAAATGTTGCATAAGTGTCTCATTCATTAACTTCTCAGTTTTCTAAAACCATGTACACTAACTATTACTACATTATCATGGTTATAGAACTAACCGGAAATTATCTAACATTATCCATCCCTTAAAACAAAGAAATTAATATGTAAATCATGGTAACCATATATAATACCTTCTCTGGAGCAAGAGAATTCCTGCGACTAAAACCCCCCAAAATGCCAGATGACTTGTCACTACTATTGTCCGTCTGAAAAGAAAAAACATGACAAACTATGTTTTACAGTCTAAACAAAAGCAAAATAATTTTATGCATTTATATTACGACATTTAGCAAATTCAAATTTTTCATTTAACTAATACATGCAAAAAATATATCTTTCAATAGTACAACATATTGTACATGAATAGAGAAATTTTATCTTTAAAGAGCTAATAGAAAACTAAAACATAAGATGGTACAGTCTAATGTACAAATTTGGTTAACTAATTTCAATTCCCAATATTTAAATTAATATGCAACATTTTATGTAAATTTAACATTAGCTAAGTATAGTTCCTTTTTTTTTCTGAACCACAGCAATGTAAATGTCAGCTTTCTACTGCTGAAATATATGAATATACATACTACTTACTCTGGATGATCTAGCATCAAAGTCTAGGATTCCAAGCTCATCAAAATTTTGTTCAGACTTCCCTTTCAGTAAGTCTTCAAATACACGGTTGGTAATTTCATCAAGTGTGCTCCCTCTTTTTTTCTGTCTTCCTGGTTCAAACCCCCATTCTATAAAGTTAAAATTTTATCTTAGTTGAAATATCACTGTAAAATCTAAATGATCTTAAAAATTCAATTATTATGAGTATAGTGGTCCCTGGAGTTACGATTTACCCTCATGGAGGAATTTTGTTTGTAGTTGCAATTAAAAATGGGTGATACAATGTGTACAATGGTATGGACTATTGTGGGTCACAGCCTGGAAAACAAGACTAACCTAATTTGCTTGAAATTCTCTGCATATCCAGGGGTTTCTACATATACAGTAGTATGCCAGTGATGTCAGCTAGGTCTGCAATAGTTGTATCATATACTTGTAGAAATGAAGATTATTAATATTATGCCTGGTCAATAGCCAAGTTTGTACTGTACTACAGTTTGAAGGTATTACGAGTGTTTACACACTAATTCTGGATTATTTACCCTTCATAACTGCATCTGTGTTATAATTACTACATCTTTTATGTTAACAAGTTATCATGGCCCCTAAAATGTGCAGCAAAAAGGACATTTCTCTGAAGATCAAGCAAGAAATTAGTGCATTGGTACATGAGTATCACTTTCCCCAAACAACTATCTCTGATATTATCAACTAAACAGAAATAATAAAGAATATTAAAGTGCTTGACAAATCTAAATTAGTAAAGAAAGGCCGAGAAATTATCAAAGAACTGGAAAGATTGTTGTTATTATGGATACGAGAGAAGCAGATGAACGGAGATAGTGACTATAATTTATATCTAACAGTGTGTAAGGTACAGTAAAATTTGCACTTCTGGTATCTTGGAATGAATTTTGATTAAACCATGTATTTTGGGGTTTCAGTTACAAAAGTTGGAGGTACATATAATATGTCCTCTGGAATGGATCAATATCATAACTCAAGGGAACACTGTATTCTGCAAAGTACTATAATAGAAAACTTAATGACACAAATGCTCTCTAATTCTTACTCATATGTATATAGTATGTAAGAAGATACTTCTGTTAACTATGAACTAATTACAACATATATTTTTTAGAGGTCTCACCCTTGACTTCCTCTTTTGTTCGGACCACAAGTCTATCACCATCCAGCTCATTAACATGGCACTTGAGATTCACACCCTTTTCATCTCCAACCTTCAAAAAAAAAAAACAATATATAAAAATTTAACTTGAACATATCAGTCTCAGTATTATAGATTTAAAATAATTTTACCATAAATTATGCTATACAGTCAAATTCATGATTCAGTGAACCCTCAATTTAATGGACTAATAGGGAAATGGGGATGTATACTAAAGCCAACTGTCTCTTAAATCTGAATTACGAGAATATTTTTTTGTGATTGTAACAATAAGACATTTTTTTAATTTAAAGAGTTAAGCTTGTTAAATCTGAAAGTAAATTTACCTAGTGGACTGCAACAATAACAGATAATGCTGAATTTAACAAACTTTGTCTGCTGAATTGAAACTGTCCTTAATAAAATGGACAATTCTGAGTTAACAAAGGCTGTTCAATCCAAATTCTATTTACCAAGTTGACCATAAGAAGAATAGATAATTCTGGATTTAAGAGACTGTTACTTTCCATTGTTGTCTGGCCACAGATTCTCCATTAAATGTGAAATTCCATTAAAACAAGGATTTACTGTATAGTGTTCTAAATTTATGGATTCAAATTGTATGTGTAATATTAAACGTTTTTTTACATGAGGGTTTTCTACAAATAATTTAAAAAATTCAAGGTTTTTATGCAGTGTCCATTCTGTTTTGGCTTAGAGCACAACCCATAAACTGAAAACTAACCAAGACAGTCAGCCAGGCCCATAGTATGTATATACAGGCATCAACCTCTTCTACTACAGCGCAAACACATACAGGAGACCGTTATTTAACACAGGTTTATTTGGCACGTTTTGGTTATAGCATTGTTGAAAATTTCCAGCACAATTTTATACAACACAACACTTTGTAAAATTAACTTAACACAGTTCGGTTTGCAGGAGGGGAAAATTTTGGAGCGTTGCCCTTGCCCGCGGGATACTTCTGGCTGTGGGTTAGACCTCTGAGTCAACGGAGGAGACCTACCGTTATCCCCTGCCACCCTCTGCCACCCCCACCACCCTTGCCCCAGTCTTTGGTTCATACGCATGTAGAACCATCCTCTTCTAGGAGCTAGCTGTGTTTATTTTTGTTTGTGGATTGAGTTTAGATCTTAAATCTGCCAAGCAATCATGGCACCCAGTAGGCATACAAGTGTGCTGAAAGTGGCAAGAAAAGGTTTAAGTGTTTAAGTCTAGGAGTTACGAAGAAAATCAAGATATCAGACAAGCTTAAGGTGGCTCGTGTGGTGGATATAGTGAGGGCCTATAACCTTAATGAAGCGTCAGTTTGTACAATTAAAAAGAACGAGGTGAATATACAAGCTTGTGTAATGAATAATCCAAGATGTCATCTCATATATCTGGGGCGCTAGCGGTAAGATAAGAATGTATATAGTATATATACATTTGGACCGTTTAGGGGTTAAGCATCACTTTATTCCTGAAATCAAGTTTTACCTGCACAGCAAGAACCTTGCATTCAAGGCTCTCTTCATTCTTGATAATTCCCATACTCATCCACAAGCTTTGCTGGATGTGACCCCGCATGTAAAAGTTGTATTTTTACCTCCAAGTACAACATCTCTAATATAACCAATGGATTAGGGAGTTATTAAGTCATTCAAGTGTAACTACACAAAAAAAGTTATGAAAAACTAGTTGCATCAATGGACTCTGACTGCAACCTGGCAGTAGCAAGCTTCTGGAATAAATTTAACATTGCAGATGCCATCAGCTATGCTAGAAGTGCAAGGAATAAAGTGCCCCAAACAACATTAAATGCAGGCTAGGGAATGTTATGGCCTTCTGTAGTTAATTCTTTCACTGGTTTTCCCTTGCTTGACAGTCAGGTTCAGGAAATTGTTCAGCTGGCAAAGAGACTACCAGGTGATGGTTTTAAGATGTGAATGAGCTCTTATAAGATGATAATGATGAAGACAGAGGTCCAGAAGAAATGTTGGCAGAGCTCGATGCAAAGATGCAACGGAGCCACATAACAGAAGAAGATGAAGAAGAACCTGAAGAAAAACAGTTAATGCTGCAGCAGTTACATGAGCAGTTCCATATTATTGGCAAAGTTGCAGACTTTTTCACTGAAGAGGATCCTGACAAATCTAGAAGCAGTGCTTTGAAACGTCAGCTGTATAATGTACTGCAGGGTAAAAGAGCCCAGAGATCCATTACAGAATTTATGCACACTCCAATACAACCACTGACTTTAGTACCAGAACCTCTACTATCCACTTCTGCTGACAATCAACAACCATCCACCTCGGTCCACTCTCTTCACAATCATTCACTAACACCATTACCCACAATTTAAGGTAAGAAACACTATTATTTCTATTGCATATGCAGTCTTAACCTTTTGATTGTCACAACCCCAAATCCTGAGGTGTCTCCTGGTGTTGCAAAATATTTGAAAAAAAAAAAAAAATTATTATTTTTTTTCATGAAATGATAAGAGAATCTTTTCCCGATGATAATGACACCAAAAGTACGAAAATTGATGGAAACTTACGGAATTACACCCTTGCGAAGTAGCGACCTCAGCGACATTGACGCATCGGCGACTTCGCCCACTTTGAGCCCTATTTTCGGCCAATTCCATTGTTCGTCGACCAAACTCATAGCTATTTCTTTAGAACTCCATTTGTTCTATCGATTAAGCACAAGAAACTGCCCATTTACTAATTTCAACTACCCAATAAAGTGGTCAGAAATTGACAATTTGGTCAATTTCATGCAAATTAAAAAAATTGTCAATTTCAAAATAGGGTCCAGAATGAGCAATGCAGACATTCCTGGCACTAAAATAACATTTTCTCTGTTTGTAAGTCATGTCTCCAGGTCCCTGTTATAACACTTGCCTTCTATTTTGAATTTTTATTCACACAAAAAATAGAAGATTTACTGTTATGCAGACTACTGCACTATTGTAATAATTGTATAAATAACATCAACCCATTCGTGACTGCGCATTAGAATGGCTAGTTGGACATTTATTGGACAATGACATCATTTGTTTACTCTTGAACATCGGCAAAAATCGAGCATTTCTGCCACTTTGAGCTCCATTTCAAGATCCTTTTCATAGTAAAACCAATCAAAAACACTTCTATTTCTATAATATGTTTTCCATTCTATCAAGTGAGACCAAGAAAACAAGAATACAACCATAAATATTATACAAAAATACACCTCAAAGTCGGTGTTTTAATCCAAAAACAAGGTCGGAGTTTTTTTTTTTCTCATTATGCACTGTGTGCTGCAGGATCTTTTTTATACTGCACACTAACCACACAGACCCATTCTTTCACATGTGGGCCTACCAGCTTTCTCCTGCTTGATTTGAAGCCGCTAGAATTTTTGAGTATATATATGTCAAACACATTGGCTCGTAAGACATATACAGTGGAACCTCTACTTGCGAGAGCATCCATATGCGAGTTTTTCCAAATATGAGCAGTCAATGGGTTGATTTTTTGCTTCCATAAGCAAGCAAAATTTCCATAAGCGAGAATAGGTTACAGGGAGGAGAAGGACTCTATGTAAAAGATACTTTGTTGTACAGAAGTGCTGAATTCTATGAATAATATAGTAGAAATCCTAGGCATTAAAGCTAAAAATAGAAATTTGGTAATTATCCTAGTATATAAACCTCCATGAGCAACTGCTGAGGAATTCAGAGATCAGTTAAGGAAGATAGCCAGCTATCTGGATAGGCTAGAAAATCCCACACCAAATATTTTACTCCTTGGAGATTATCATCTTCCTCATGAGCAGAAATCTAAAGCCAAGACAGCAGTGCCTTAGTGTGCGCAACAAGGCCAACAGTTTACTTGGATTTATCTCAAGAAGTATAAGTAACAGAAGTCCAAAAGTTATTTTACAGCTCTATACATCACTAGTGAGGCCTCATTTAGATTATGCTGCTCAGTTTTGGTCCCCTTACTACAGGATGGACACAGACTCATTAGAGAACATACAGAGAAGAACGACTAAAATGATTTACTGTGTAAGGAACCTCCCGTATGAAGATAGACTTAAAGCCTTAAATCTCCACTCTCTGGAGAGGCGTAGAATGAGGGGAGATATCATTGAAGTGTATAAGTGGATGACGGGCATAAACAAGGGAGATATTAATAAGGTACTGAGGGTGGAACCAGGTAAGAACAGAAACAATGGATTTAAGTTGGATAAGTTTAGATTTAGAAAGGACATAGGTAAGTACTGGTTTTCTAACCGAGTTGTAGATGCGTGGAACAGTCTTCCCAGTAGGGTGATAGAGGCTAGGACCTTGGGTAGCTTTAAGAAGAGATTGGACAAATATACGAGTGGGAGGGACTGGGTTTGATTGGTGTCATTGGGTAAGGGAGTTATTTCTTGGGTAGCTTTAGGTAGAGGTCGTTTTGATAAGGACCTGCTTCACATGGGCCAGTAGGCCTTCTGCAGTGTTCCTCTATTCTTATGTTCTTATAACAACATACTGAAGGGAGAGATATGGAAGGAAGTACAAATAAACCCAGTGAGGAGCAGGGGTGCAGTGGGGACAATAAGGGAACACTGTATCAATATCCGGGGTTCCAGACTATTCAACATCTTACCAGAAGATATCAGAAACATGGCTGGAACAAGTGTAGGAGCCTTCAAGAGGAAACTGGACAAGTATCTTCACCAGGTGCCAGGTCAACCAGGCTGTGATGGATATGTGGGAGCAGCAGGCCTCCAGCAGCAACAGCCTGATTGACCAGGCAAGCACTAGACAAGCCTGGCCCATGGCTGGGCTCTGAGAGTAGTAAAACTCTCAAAACTCTTCCAAGGTACATCAAAGGTATACCCCTAGGGGTTCCTGCACCACAGATTGAGATTACCAGAATACATAACTAGTACCACATATGGTTGAAGACAGAGAAGCTGAATGGAAATAAGATGGAAGCATGTGATGAGTGATATACAGCAGAGTATACATATATTTAAAGTCAATACTGGATAATGTGTTTTATGGATATATAAAATTACATATACATGCTCATAACAGTATGTGCCCAAAGCCTATGCAGCAGAATTACATTTGAAAGATGGTAATTACCTTGTGAACAAACATGAGGTCCAGCTTGTATCCATACTTGAGAAGTATAGGTTTAAGGACATCATTGGTTACCTTATTTGGTTTAGCTTTAACACACACAGTCTTGCGGTTCGGCAAGTCTAACCGAAATATTATTCTTTGCTCCAGTCGAACTTCCATACCACCCAAAACTGAACTATCTTCATTTTTATCCAAGAGCTGATGAAGAAAAATAAAGTACGTAACTACATGAATATTCATCTGTGTGTTTCTCCAAATATTACAAGCAGGGCATATATGACTTTCAATGGAAATAAGGCAACAATAAAATTACTAAAAGCTTGTAATTAACAAACTTGTATAACCTGTAAATAATTAAGTGATACCTTATCTGTTTTGTGTTGATAAACATCAAAAGTAGAATAGGCAAGCCCTCGGCGATCTAGAAGCCGAGTCAGTAATGCCTGTATCGATTCATCATTCCTCACGGCCACCACAGAGTTGCTGAGGTCAGGGAGGATTACACGACATCTACTGTACCCTTCACTTCCACTAAGGCTTCCTAATTCACCACTAGTGAGTGACTGTTGGAGGAAACATGTAAAATGTAAAATGCTCTTCAGTAAAACTAAAAGCTGCTTATGGAAAAAAAACAGCTGATTTAACTACACTTTTTAGTCTGTAAACTTTAGAAGGTTCTTTCCTACTTGAGTCCATCTACCACTTTCTCTGAAAAGAAATATTTTCCATTGTCTTTTCTACATCACTTCTAGGTTAAATTTGTTCTCCACGTTAATGAGCAAAAAAATTTCTCAATGAGGTTTTCATATATTTTCAAAAATTTGCAATTTATTATCATATCTCATATATTCAAGTTATCTGATCAGCTTTTAATAATTTGTGATACTGTAGTTGAGTTAATGCCAAGGTTTATACTGTTATCATTAAAGGCTGTACATTCCTAATCTGGGAAGCAGCAGACATGTTAAAAAAAAAAAAACATACTTCTTTGGACAACGCTCTTCTTCCTAAGGGTAAATCAGAGGAATTGAGAGATGTGCGACTGCCACTGATATCTGAACGGATACTCGACGAATCAGAAGTATTACGTTGATTTTGTTTCTTCCTTCTCCTGTACTCAGCTTCTCCTCTGTCTTTGCTCTTGCTGCGATCCTTGCGATTCCACGGTAATAATGATTTTCGACGACGTTCCTCTGCATCTGATCTGCTTTTTTTCAACTGTAGAAATAAATTAGTGACTGTAGAGTATATCAAACTTGTAAAATCATTAAATGACAATTCTGCACATGAGTGGTGTTAGTAATTCTTTGCATAAATGTAATGTTGTTTCTTTGAATGAACATACTAATGCTTTACGATTCTGTGCATGAAAATAATACTTCACAAGTTTTCTTAAGTTTAAGCAGGCTTTAAAAAATTGAAGAGTACAGCAGAACATTATTAAATAGTATTATAAAACAGTCACACTCTTTCTTCATTCATTTCACATGACTATATTACTGAAGTGTACAATGTCCTCAAGCTTACATACCACAGACTTTTACATTATCATTCCTTATTCTACCTCTTATTTTCAAACTTTACATTTTTCACTGTCACGTTAAAAGTTTCACAATAGTACATTATGGTTAGAGATACTATCAGTCTACACAGTTCTCTGGCTGCATTCTAAGTACTGTCTCTGTCTCTAACCATGGCATGTACTACACAAGCCACTATACTTCCTTGCATCAAACTTAATTACATACCATTCCCCAAGCACTGTATGAGCTGTAGTGGTTATGAACTTACTAACTTTCACTGTGGCATAGTCAAGGGTACCAACTGTTGAATAATTACTAGCATTACTACAGAACTGTATTTCCAAATACAGTACATACTAACATACTGTACATCTCTCCCATTTGCATTTAAATTTCACTTACCTTAACATGCGAGTCTTCTTGTGCAATTCTAAGATCAGGGTCAAGACTGTCATCACCAGGGTAAGGCAGAGTTTGACCTCTCATGTCCCGAGATACACAGTCTTGATACAAGCTTGACTTCAAGAATCGAGAGTAACTGTCAAACTTCATAAGATTGAAAATCTGTTTTTGGGCCTGCAGGAAATATAAACACTGCATTACATACAGTACTTCTAAAAGCTTAAAATACAAAAACACTACAAAAATGCTTAAATGAATGTATATACCACCTCAACAATCTTTCCTCAGCCCTCTGAGGAATCCTGCACCTCATCCTAATCTCCAAACTACGAATTCCCTGCATAATATTTACACCACACATTGCCCTCAGACATGACATCACTGTCTCCAGCCCCCTCCTCACTGCAACATTCACAATCCATGCTTCACACCCATATAAGAGTGTTGATACCACTATACTGTCATACATTTCCCTTTTTGCCTCCATGGATAATTTCTTTGTCTCCACAGATGCATCAACACATCACACACCCTTTTCCTCTCAGCAATTCTGTGGTTCACCTTATCTTTCACAGACCCATCCACTGACAAGTCTACTCCCAAATATCTGAACTCATTCATTTTCTCCATAATCTTTAGAATCTCCCAAAAGCACAGAGTCATTGGCAAAAAGTAACTGTGATAAGTCCTAATTTGTATCAGATTCCATATATTTTAATCCACACCTCTCCCTAACACCCTAGCATTCATTTCTTTTACAACCCCATCTATCACTGGTATCAATGTTATGAAAACAGAAGGAAGTGGGCCTGGTGTCCAAAGACTGACCAATATATTGCATTAGTGACCAAGAATTGTTCAAATTGTTTTAAGAATTTTCAGCCAATTTCATCTCCTGTACTATCTTGGTCAAGCATGGGGAAACTATGGTCTAGAGTGCATACAGACTATGCAGGCCCAGTAGAGGGCAAATATATTTTTTAGCAATTGTGGATTCATTTTCAAAATTCTTAGATGTTGAAGTCACTAGTTCCATGACATACACACTTGCTGCAGAAATCTTTTTGTAATTTTGATAATGTTTTATACTTTGTATCACAAGAACTGGAGGCCTTCTTCATTAAGAATAGTACTGAACATGTTACTCCAGCCTCATACCATCTATCATCAAATGGTCTGGCAGTAAGGACATCGAAGGAAGATTTACACAAATTTGCAAAAGGATCTCTCAATATCAGAATATGTAGATTTTTGTATAATTCACAGGTAAGATACCAGCAGAAATGATGTTTAACAGGAATTTTAAAGTCCCAGTTTCGGCTGTCAAATGTCATGTTAGGAAAGACAAGTCATTGTCTAACACGGCTACTGGTGAACTTCAGGGGGACGAGAAGCAATTTCAAGCTGATGATGCTGTGTGTGCAAAAAAGGGATTTGGTAGTATGATATGGAAAAGGCATACAGATAAACTCATACCAAGGTTTAGAAGTGACAGAGAGCAAACACTGGTCCCAACAGTACCAGAAGCTGGTAATTCCTGGCCAATATAGGAACAGGGCACCTTTACAGTCAGAACTGCCCAGAACAGATAATACTGGTAATAAACTTATGGATCAGGTTAGTATGCAGGAAGACCCTCCTGGGAGGTTTGATAATGACAACAGCAGTGTGAGAGGAGAGTTTGTACCTCAGAACAACACGAAACCTCCATATCTCAGGTATTCCAGAAGAGTGGTCAACCCTCTGGATAGGTTGGATTTATAAGTTAATCTTTGTATTGGAATGATATAACCTGTTTTGATGATACTTTATAATGTAATTTAGAAGGGGTGGAATGTAAGGTGTTGGGAGAAGTGAAAGAATTAAATCCTATGTTATTTTGTTTATGCTTAATCATCTTTTGTTTCTGTGTTACTGTTATCTGGGGAACTTGAGAGAGTACAGTGTTGTTGTTACTTGGTCTTTTATTACCCCTCACAACCATAACTGGGATGTCAGACTCCACTAACAGGTTTATGACCTGGAACAAATACAGTGTCACCACATACATACAAACTCATTGCCTGATGATGAATGACATCAAACTCAAATTGGGTGACTACATAGCATAGTTTAAAAAAAAGACTGTAGCTGAATGACATTAGAGAAGGGTCTGTGCACTGGGCCCAAGAAAAAAAGACAAAATAATAGAGTAAATTCAACAGCTATGACATGCACTTTTTTAGAATAGACATGTCATATTTTTACAACATGGCAATCAAAGAGGAAGCTGATAAATTTAATTTAGTAAGCCATAATGAGAAGCTTAGGGAGGGAATGACAAAGCACCATGACATAGCACCATACATAAATTAGAGTCCATTTTAGAAACAGAACCTAAATCTTGGTAGTTTTCTTATGACTGTGTCAGTACAAACAATATTACAATTGTCTACATACAACAAAGACCAAATTTTACAAGACTGAGTCAAAGTAAGTTGATGAGGAACAGCATAGTGCTGAGTAAACATCATAGGACTCCTTTAGCTCAAACACAGTAAGGAGGAAATGCTTTCACTAACTGAAACACAAACACATCTGTCATCAAGAGGTCTTCAGAAATAGTGGTCACAGACTCAAGGCCAAAATAATGCACTTGAAACATGATGGGAGATCACCAAATGGCATCATAAGCCTTTTCTGGGTCAATCATACATTTAAATTAATGAAATCAAGATAGTGATCACCAGAATGATTATACCAGTAAAAGCCCCATGCACTGAGCTTTAGGCAAATAGCTTGAGCATAACTGGGGAAGCACCAAGGTACAAATTTGTGAAAATATTTTGCCAAAGTTATGGAATAGTAATAGAGTGAGCTGAGAAGATGGAAGCAACAAAAAGACGTAACTCATCACTGGAAGAAATGTTAGTAGTAAAGAAGAGCAGGAAAGTATGTAATAAGTGCTCAGTCTGTAAACATAATGTAGAACTTAATTTCTTTTCAGCTAAAAAAAAGCTATGAAAGAGGAAGCTACTCTGCATTCTCATTAAAGAGACCAAGCAAATAAATTTTGATAATTTGTAAAACAACAATTATCACCTGATCAAATAAAAACTGATTTGGAGAATGAAGGCCTTCCTCAGCATCCTGTCTTGCTTGAGAGTCCACATTTACAGGTTCTGGGGCACCACTATATAAGTGTCTCTCAAAGATCTCTTTTGCCATGGCCTGAAGTTCATCAGGGTTGGAGACCCTCTTATATCGTTCACAAGCCGTCCAAAAGTATATGTTTTCATGACTGTATTCTTTTTTTAAAAACTCCTATTGGGGTATAAAATGAATAATAAATATAAATAATTTTAGATATTCAATTAAAGGAAAAATATGGATTCCTCCTATATATAGATACAATACAGAAATATAGTTCATTTGTTTAAAGTACAGATACTAAAAAGTTCAATATTAAAGTACACGTTACCATTTACAATAAAAACAAAATGTATTGTAACTAACAGCAAAGGTATGCAGTCCTGCAGGATCTTCTAAGAGCTTCTCAAAAGATGTTGCCCAGGCACCAACTCTTCCAACATCAATAGCACGCTCTGAGGACACACTTCCTCCTACAGACTCACCATCCAAGAGGCTGTGTGGTGCTGATATCTGTGGAGAGCAACACTAAAATAATGAACACATACAAATACTTTATTGCTAATAAACACTCCACAGCCATCTTGAGGCTATTTCAGGGACCACTGCCCACACAGCCCAGTTTCAGACCAGGTCTTCCCATTGATGACCTGATCAATCAGGCTTTCATATACATATAAAAGTATTGGTACCACTAAACTCCAACACATTCCCCTTTTTGCCTCCAAATTCAAACTTCTTCTCTGAGGATGAGTGTCACCAATAGCATCAGAGAGAGAGAGAGATAGAGAGAGAGATAGAGAGATAGATAGAGAGATAGAGAGATAGAGAGAGAGAGATAGAGAGAGAGAGAGAGAAATAGAGAGATAGAGATAGATAGATAGATAGATAGAGAGATAGATAGAGAGATAGATAGATAGAGAGATTGATAGCTAGAGAGATAGATAGATAGATAGAGACAGAGAGATAGACAGAGAGATAGAAAGACAGAGAGATAGACAGAGAGATAGAGAGACAGAGAGATAGAGACAGAGAGAGAGAGACAGAGAGATAGAGACAGAGATATAGAGACAGATAGAGACAGATAGACAGATAGAGACAGAGAGATAGACAGATAGAGAGACAGAGATAGAGACAGAAAGAGACAGAGACAGACAGATAGAGATAGAGAGAGACAGATAGAGACAGAGATAGAGATAGATAGATAGAGAGATCATATGCGTGAGATCATATATACCCAGGATGACTCGAGTATGGAACACATTCGTACAGCATAATGATGTCAACGAGATAAAGTCAGTTGATCAAATGAAAATGCTGGCCCACAGATGGCTCCAACTTCATCCTGTTCCCTACTTGTATGTCTCATAACAATAAAAATGCTTTCAAATGAGCTGATGTATGTAACAGCTCTTAGCTTGCCAATAAAGTTAGGAATCCTTAACCTGTAAATAGCTTGTCAATAAAGCTAGGGATCCTTAACCACCTTGTCAAACCCTGTGTAAAAAAAAAAACAGATAGAGATAGAGAGATACATATATATTATAATATATATATTTATATATATATATATATATATATATATATATATATATATATATATTATATATATATATATATATATATATAATATATATATATATATATATATTTTTTCAACAAGTCGGCCGTCTCCCACCGAGGCAGGGTGACCCATAAAAAAAGAAAGAAAATCCCCAAAAAGAAAATACTTTCATCATCATTCAACACTTTCACCACACTCGCACATTATCACTGTTTTTGCAGAGGTGCTCAGAATACAACAGTTTAGAAGCATACACATATAAAGATACACAACATATCCCTCCAAACTGCCAATATCCCAAACCCCTCCTTTAAAGTGCAGGCATTGTACTTCCCATTTCCAGGACTCAAGTCCGACTATATGAAAATAACCGGTTTCCCTGAATCCCTTCACTAAATATTACCCTGCTCACACTCCAACAGATCGTCAGGTCCCAAGTATCATTTGTCTCCATTCACTCCTATCTAACACGCTCATGCACGCTTGCTGGAAGTCCAAGCCCCTCGCCCACAAAACCTCCTTTACCCCCTCTTTCCAACCCTTTCGAGGACGACCCCTACCCCTCTTTCCTTCCCCTATAGATTTATATGCTTTCCATGTCATTCTACTTTGATCCATTCTCTCTAAATGACCAAACCACCTCAACAACCCCTCTTCTGCCCTCTGACTAATGCTTTTATTAACTCCACACCTTCTCCTAATTTCCACACTCCGAATTTTCTGCATAATATTTACACCACACATTGCCCTTAGACAGGACATCTCCACTGCCTCCAACCGTCTCCTCGCTGCTGCATTTACCACCCAAGCTTCACATCCATATAAGAGTGTTGGTACTACTATACTTTCATACATTCCCTTCTTTGCCTCCATAGATAACGTTTTTTGACTCCACATATACCTCAACGCACCACTCACCTTTTTTCCCTCATCAATTCTATGATTAACCTCATCCTTCATAAATCCATCCGCCGACACGTCAACTCCCAAGTATCTGAAAACATTCACTTCTTCCATACTCCTCCTCCCCAATTTGATATCCAATTTTTCTTTATCTAAATCATTTGATACCCTCATCACCTTACTCTTTTCTATGTTCACTTTCAACTTTCTACCTTTACACACATTCTCAAACTCATCCACTAACCTTTGCAATTTTTCTTTAGAATCTCCCATAAGCACAGTATCATCAGCAAAAAGTAACTGTGTCAATTCCCATTTTGAAATTGATTCCCCATAATTTAATCCCACCCCTCTCCCGAACACCTTAGCATTTACTTCTTTTACAACCCCATCTATAAATATATTAAACAACCATGGTGACATTACACATCCCTGTCTAAGACCTACTTTTACCGGGAAGTATTCTCCCTCTCTTCTACACACCCTAACCTGAGCCTCACTATCCTCATAAAAGCTCTTTACAGCATTTAGTAACTTACCACCTATTCCCTAAACTTGCAACATCTGCCACATTGCTCCTCTATCCACTCTTATCATATGCCTTTTCTAAATCCATAAATGCAATAAAAACTTCCCTACCTTTATCTAAATACTGTTCACATATATGCTTCAATGTAAACACTTGATCTACACATCCCCTACCCACTCTGAAGCCTCCTTGCTCATCCGCAATTCTACATTCTGTCTTACCTCTAATTCTTTCAATTATAACCCTACCGTATACTTTTCCTGGTATACTCAGTAAACTTATTCCTCTATAATTTTTACAGTCTCTTTTGTCCCCTTTCCCTTTATATAAAGGGACTATACATGCTCTCTGCCAATCCCTAGGTACCTTCCCCTCTTTCATACATTTATTAAACAAAAGTACCAACCACTCCAACACTATATCCCCCCCTGCTTTTAACATTTCTGTCATGATCCCATCAGTTCCAGCTGCTTTACCCCTTTTCATTCTACGTAATGCCTCACGTACCTCCACCACACTTACATTCTGCTCTTCTTCACTCCTAAAAGATGGTATACCTCCCTGGCCAGTGCATGAAATTACCGCCTCCCTTTCTTCCTCAACATTTAAAAGTTCCTCAAAATATTCTCGCCATCTACCTAATACCTCCCTCTCCCCATCTACTAACTCCCCTACTCTGTTTTTAACGGACAAATCCATACTTTCCCTAGGTTTTCTTAACTTGTTTAACTCACTCCAAATTTTTTTCTTATTTTCATTAAAATTTCTTGACAGTGCCTCTCCCACTCTTTCATCTGCTCTCCTTTTGCACTCTCTCACCACTCTCTTCACCTTTCTTTTACTCTCCATATACTCTGCTCTTCTTAAAACACTTCTGCTTTGTAAAAACCTCTCGTAAGCTACCTTTTTCTCTTTTATCACACTCTTTACTTCATCATTCCACCAATCACTCCTCTTTCCTCCTGCCCCCACCCTCCTATAACCACAAACTTCTGCCCCACATTCTAATACTGCATTTTTAAAACTATTCCAACCCTCTTCAACCCCCCCACTACTCATCTTTGCACTAGTCCACCTTTCTGCCAATAGTCGCTTATATCTCGCCCGAACTTCCTCCTCCCTTAGTTTATACACTTTCACCTCCCTCTTACTTGTTGTTGCCACCTTCCTCTTTTTCCCATCTACCTCTTACTCTAACTGTAGTTACAACTAAATAATGATCTGATATATCAGTTGCCCCTCTATAAACATGTACATCCTGGAGCCTACCCATCAACCTTTTATCCACCAATACATAATCTAACAAACTACTTTCATTACGTGCTACATCATACCTTGTATATTTATTTATCCTCTTTTTCATAAAATATGTATTACTTATTACCAAATTTCTTTCTACACATAGCTCAATTAAAGGCTCCCCATTTACATTTACCCCTGGCACCCCAAATTTACCTACTACTCCCTCCATAACATTTTTACCCACTTTAGCATTGAAATCCCCAACCACCATTACTCTCACACTTGATTCAAAACTCCCCACGCATTCACTCAACATTTCCCAGAATCTCTCTCTCTCCTCTACACTTCTCTCTTCTCCAGGTGCATACACGCTTACTATAACCCACTTTTCACATCCAATCTTTATTTTACTCCACATAATCCTTGAACTTATGCATTTGTAGTCCCTCTTTTCCTGCCATAGCTTATCCTTCAACATTATTGCTACTCCTTCTTTAGCTCTAACTCTATTTGAAACCCCTGACCTAATCCCATTTATTCCTCTCCATTGAAACTCTCCCACCCCCTTCAGCTTTGTTTCACTTAAAGCCAGGACATCCAGTTTCTTCTCATTCATAACATCCACAATCATCTCTTTCTTATCATTTGCACAACATCCATGCACATTCAGACTTCCCACTTTGACAATTTTCTTGTTCTTATTCTTTTTAGTAATCTTTACAGGAAAAGGGGTTACTAGCCCATTGTTCCCTGCATTGTAGTTCTCTTTTACAACACGCATGGCTTACGGAGGAAAGATTCTTATTCCACTTCCCCATGGATATAAAAGGAAAAGTAATAAGACCAAGAACTATTAAGATAAAATCAAAGAAAACTCAGATGAGTGTGTATAAATAAACGTGTACATGTATGTGTAGTGTGACCTAAGTGTAAGTAGAAGTAGCAAGACGTACCTGTAATCTTGCATATTTATGAGACAGACAAAAGACACCAGCAATCCTACCATCATGTAAAACAATTACAGGCTTTCATTTTACACTCACTTGGCAGGACGGTAGTACCTCCCTGGGTGGTTGCTGTCTACCAACCTACTACCTTTAATATATATGTATATATATATATATATATATGTGTATATATAATATATATATAATATATATGTATATATATATATGTATATATATATATATATATATATATATATATATATAGGTAGTAGGTTGGTAGACAGCAACCGCCCAGGGAGGTACTACCGTCCTGCCAAGTGAGTGTAAAACGAAAGCCTGTAATTGTTTTACATGATGGTAGGATTGCTGGTGTCCTTTTTTCTGTCTCATGAACATGCAAGATTTCAGGTACGTCTTGCTACTTCTACTTACACTTAGGTCACACTACACATACATGTACAAGCACATATATGCACACCCCTCTGGGTTTTCTTCTATTTTCTTTCTAGTTCTTATTGTTTATTTCCTCTTATCTCCATGGGGAAGTGGAACAGAATTCTTCCTCCGTAAGCCATGCGTGTTGTAAGAGGCGACTAAAATGCCGGGAGCAAGGGGCTAGTAACCTCTTCTCCTGTATATATTACTAAATGTAAAAGGAGAAACTTTCGTTTTTCCTTTTGGGCCACCCCGCCTCGGTGGGATACGGCTGGTGTGTTGAAAGAAAGAAAGAAAGATATATATATATATATATATATATATATATATATATATATATATATATATATATATATATATATTATAGGTAGTAGGTTGGTAGACAGCAACCACCCAGGGAGGTACTACCATTCTGCCAAGTGAGTGTAAAACGAAAGCCTGTAATTGTTTTACATGATGGTAGGATTGCTGGTGTTTTTTGTCTGTCTCATAAATATGCAAGATTTCAGGTACATCTTGCTACTTCTACTAACTTAGGTCACACTACACATACATGTGCAAGTATATATATACACACACCCCTCTGGGTTTTTTGCTATTTTCTTTCTAGTTCTTGTTCTTGTTAATTTTCTCTTATCTCCATGAGGAAGTGGAACAGAATTCTTCCTCCGTAAGCCATGCGTGTCGTAAGAGGTGACTGAAATGCTGGGAGCAACGGGCTAGTAACCCCTTCTCCTGTATATATTACTAAATTTGAAAGGAGAAACTTTGGTTTTTCCTTTTGGGCCACCCCACCTCGGTGGGATACGGCTGATACATTGAAAGAAAAAGAATAAATGTATATATACACCTACCATCCGACTTACGACCTGCTCGACTTACGACCACTCGACTTACGACCACTCGACTTACGACCATGCTTTTTATGCCAAATTTCTGGGAAATAAACAACTATTTGTGTTGTACACAGTGTTTATCCTAAACCTTACAGTATAAAATACAGTACTAACAACATGAAAAGTAAAGTAAAACATGAAATACCAAAATAAAACAATAAAATAAAGTCATTACAAAAATGTTTTGTTGATATTCAGTAGTAAAGTTCGACTTACGACCGGTTTCTTGGAACCGAACTCGGTCCTAAGTCGGATGGTAGGTGTGTGTACTCACCTATTTGTGGTTGCAGGGGTCGAGTCCTAGCTCCTGTGTGTGTGTGTGTGTGTGTGTGTGTGTGTGTGTGTGGTGTGTGTGTGTGTGTGGTGTGTGTGTGTGTGTGTGTGTATTATATATATATATATATATACAGTGGACCCCCGCATAACGATGGCATCGCATAGCGATTTTTCCGCATAACGATTACTTTTATCGGAAAATTTTTGCCCCGCATACCGATTAAAAACCCGCATACCGATTTTCGTCCGAGACGCGTCCAATGTGCCCTCAGCCAGCCTCACATGTGCCGCTCCGTCCCATTGTTTACCAGCCAGCCTCCGCGGTAACATCCAAGCATACACTCGGAATATTTCGTATTATTACAGTATTTTCGGTGCTGTTTCTGGAAAATAAGTGACCATGGGCCCCAAGAAAGCTTCTAGTGCCAACCCTACACCTCAAAGGGTAAGAATTACTATAGAGATGAAGAAAGAGATAATTGATAAGTATGAAAGTGGAGTGCGTATAGCCGACCTAGTCAAGCTGTACAAGAAACCCCAATCAACCATCGCTACTATTGTGGGCACCAGAAAGACAATCAAGGAAGCTGTTCTTGCCAAAGGTTCAACTGTGTTTTCGAAACAAAGATCGCAATTGATGGAAGATGTTGAGAGACTCTTATTGGTGTGGATAAATGAAAAACAGATAGCAGGAGATAGCGTCTCTCAAGCGATCATATGTGAAAAGGCTAGGAAGTTGCATGACGATTTAATTAAAAAAATGCCTGCAACTAGTGATGATGTGAGTGAATTTAAGGCCAGCAAAGGTTGGTTTGAGAGATTTAAGAAGCGTAGTGGCATCCATAGTGTGATAAGGCATGGTGAGGCTGCCAGTTCGGACCACAAAGCGGCTGAAAAATATGTGCAGGAATTCAAGGAGTACATAGAAACTGAAGGACTGAAACCTGAACAAGTGTTTAATTGTGATGAAACAGGCCTGTTCTGGAAGAAAATGCCAAGCAGGACCTACATTACTCAGGAGGAAAAGGCACTCCCAGGACATAAGCCTATGAAAGACAGGCTTACTCTTCTCATGTGTGCCAATGCTACTGGTGATTGCAAAGTGAAGCCTTTATTAGTGTATCACTCTGAAACTCCCAGAGCGTTCAGGCAAAAGAATGTCCTCAAGGATAATTTGTGTGTGCTGTGGAGGGCAAACAGTAAGGCATGGGTCACTAGGGAATTTTTCTATAACTGGTTACACCATGCATTTGCCCCCAATGTGAAAAATTACCTAACTGAAAAGAAATTAGAACTTAAGTGCCTCCTGGTGTTAGACAATGCCCCTGGTCATCCTACAGACGTGTCAGAGCGACTTTATGGGGACATGAGCTTCATTAAGGTGAAGTTTTTGCCTCCTAATACCACTCCTCTCCTGCAGCCCATGGACCAGCAGGTTATTTCCAACTTCAAGAAACTGTACACAAAAGCTCTGTTTGAAAGGTGCTTTGTAATGACCTCAGAAACTCAACTGACTCTAAGAGAGTTTTGGAGAGATCACTTTAATATCCTCAATTGTGTAAACCTTATAGGTAAGGCTTGGGAGGAAGTGACAAAGAGGACCTTGAACTCTGCTTGGAAGAAACTGTGGCCAGAATGTGTAGACAAAAGGGATTTTGAAGGGTTTGAGGCTAACCCTGAGAATCCTGTGCCAGTTGAGGAATCCATTGTGGCATTGGGAAAGTCCTTGGGGTTGGAGGTTAGTGGGGAGGATGTGGAAGAGTTGGTGGAGGAGGACAATGAAGAACTAACCACTGATGAGCTGCTAGATCAACTTCAACAGCAAGAGGCCACACCTGAGGAAATTGCTTCGGAGGAGGGGAGAGAGAAATTGAAGAAGTTGCCTACTTCAAAGATTAAGGAAATCTGTGCTAAGTGGCTTGAAGTGCAAACCTTCATGGATGAAAATCACCCTCACACAGCTATTGCAAGCCGTGCTGGTGATTATTACACTGACAATGTTGTGAAACACTTTAGGCAAGTCATAAAGGAACGAGAGGTACAGGCCACTATGGACAGATATCTTGTGCGAAAGAAGTCCAGTGACTCTGAAGCTGGCCCTAGTGGCATTAAAAGAAGAAGGGAAGTAACCCCAGAAAAGGACTTACTACCTTAAGTCCTAATGGAAGGGGATTCCCCTTCTAAACAGTAAGAAGATATTGCTCTCCCCTCCTCCCATCCCATCAATCATCACCAGATCTTCAATAAAAGTAAGTGTCATTTAATTGTGCATGCCTTTTTCAGTTTGTGTGTATTAAAATTAACATTTCATGTGGTAAAAAAAAATTTTTTTCATACTTTTGGGCGTCTTGCACGGATTAATTTTATTTCCATTATTTCTTATGGGGAAAATTGATTCGCATAACGATTATTTCGCATAACGATGAGCCCTCTTGCACGGATTAAAATCGTTAACCGGGGGTCCACTGTATATATATATATATATATATATATATATATATATATATATATATATATATATATATATATATATATATATATATATATATATATATATATATATATATATATATATATATATATATATAAAATAACAACACTGCGACTAGCCAAGGATTCGAACCCATGCTGCTTTGGCCTGCCTCATGATGGGTGAAAACTCATGATGCCTTAATCCACTGGATTGTTTGGTCCAGTGGATTAAGGCGTCATGAGTTTTCGCCCACCATGAGGCAGGCCAAAGCAGCATGGGTTCGAGTCCTTGGGTAGTCGTATTGTTGTTATTGATCAATACCACTCATTCGAGGGCACAATAATATAATATATATATATAATATATAATATTATAGGTAGTAGATTGGCAGACAGCAACCGCCCAGGGAGGTACTACCGTCCTGCCAAGTGAATGTAAAACGAAAGCCTGTAATTCTTTTACATGATGGTAGGATTGCTGGTGTCCATTTTTCTGTCTCATAAATATGCAAGGTTTCAGGTACGTCTTGCTTGCGGGTTCAATCCCGGCCGGGGGTATGGTTTACTTCTACTTACACTTAGGTCACACTACACATACATGTACAGGCATATATATATATATACACACATCCCTCTGGGTTTTCTTCTATTTTCTTTCTAGTTCTTATTCTTGTTTATTTCCTCTTATCTCCATGGGGAAGTGGAATAGAATTCTTCCTCCGTAAGCCATGCGTGTTGTAAGAGGCGACTAAAATGCCGGGAGCAAGGGGCTAGTAACCTCTTCTCCTGTATATATTACTAAATGTAAAAGGAGAAACTTTCGTTTTTCCTTTTGGGCCACCCTGCCTTGGTGGGATACGGCCGATGTGTTGAAAGAAAGAAGAAAGATATATATATATATATATATAAAGAATATAAAATATATATATATAAATATATATATATATATATATATATATATATATATATATATATATATATATATATATATATATATATATATATACAGTGGACCCCCGCCTTACGATATTAATCCGTTCCTGAGAGCTCATCGTAAACCGAAATTATCGTTAGCCAAATTAATTTTCCCCATAAGAAATACAGTGGACCCCCGCATAACAATATTATTTCAATCCAGAAGTCTGTTTGGGTGCCATTATAGACCGAATTTGTTCCCATAAGAGATATTGTGAATTAGATTAGTTCGTTTCAGACCCCCAAAAATACACCTACAAAAGCACGTACAAAAATACACTTACATAAGTAGTAGAGTTGGGAGCTGATCGTTATGCGGGGGTCCACTGTAATGGAAATCAAATTAATTCGTTCCTGACACCACAAAGTATGAAAAAAACAATTTTTTTACCATGTGAAATATTAATTTTAAATGTATACACAAACTGAAGACATGCACAATTACTACCCTACTAAGAATAGAATACATGGCACTTTATTGAAGATCTGGTGATGATTGATGGGATGGGAGGAGGGGTGAGTGTGGAAGTTATTGTTTAGAAGGGAAATCCCCTTCCATTAGGACTCGAGGTAGCAAGTCCTTTTCCTGGGTTACTTCCCTTTTTCTTTTAATGCCACTGGACCTCTGTCACACAACAAATCTGTCCATAGAGCTCTGTACCTCCCGTTCCTTTAAGATTTTCCTAAAATGGGCCATAACATTGTCATTGTACAGGTTGCCAACACGGCTTCCAGTAGCTGTGTCAGGGTGGTTTTCATCCATAAAGGTTTGCAGTTCAACGCACTTTGCACACATTTCCTTAAGCTCTTTTTTCAATTCCATACTAATTCTCGCCCTTTTTACCACAGGGATGGCACTAGAAGTTTTTTTGGGGTCCATGGTGACTTATATTGCAGTTATAAGCACTAAAAACACTGTACCAAATGTATGCGTAGATGCAATCACACTGGCTGGCTTGTAAACACTGGCACCCACGAGGCAGCTGAGGCCACACGTGGGATGCGTCCCGGACGAATCACGTAAGGCGAGTTTTTTTTATCTGAGGCGAGGCAAAATTTTTGCGTTCAAATGCTTCGTATGGCGGATTTAACGTAATGCGTAATGCGATGCATTTGTAAAGCGGGGTCCACTGTATAATTTTGACTAGGATGATGTAACACTCTCCGTGAATTATAGGTTACGAATCTATTTAAAAAAATTGCCACCTATGAAGGTATGAACAACAGACCTTGCCAATTTCTGTATCAGAATGTGCCGAAGGATCCTGCTGGTGGCCACCATTGTGTCTTGAGCTGTTGAAGTGCCGGCGGAGAGAGTTGCTTCGTGTCCACTTCTTTTCAACACCACCATCAACCTAAAATTTTAAAAATAGAGGGTTACTAAACTTTGCTCAATAATTTCTTAACTTCCAACAGTCTAAATTCATACAGTTGTGTATTAATTTACTCCTTAATTTGTTACAATACTGGCTCACTGAATTTTTAACAGCTCTGGCTTTTACTTATCAATCACTTGAATTTTTGAGGTACCATACTGTAAAAGTCATTCATTACTATTGTAATTCACCAACGTGCCCAAAAATGTTTTCTGAAAATTTCATTATTATTATTACTAGTCTAGGTTATGTATCAAAATGACAACAAAATCGTATTTTATATTCTTTTCAATCAAATACAGTAGGTATATGCTGGCCTTAACTTACTCATTCTTTCAACAAATCAACTTTTATCAAGTTACAAATGGTATATAAAAATGACAGGCTGAAGAATAAGACATTATGCTCCAAGGGTGATGGACTAATTACATTAGCTACCTCTCCAGTTTCTCTACTTTATATTCCACCAATGCTAATGTCTCTGTAATAGTCTGATGAAGCTTGCAGCTTAGGCAAAACATTTAATCAGTAAAGATTCTTTGTGTTGTCCGTGTGTCTTACTCTTCAACTTTTATCATTCTGGATTTTAATTGTTCACTTAACTCATGGATCCTGCACTCACCACTTCTCTTTACCTTCCCACAAAACCAAACTCACCGCTAAATGTTCCAAGGACCTGCTAGTGGCTGCTGGAGGCTTTCCTGGATCTAGGCAAGCTGCCATAATCATGCTGAGTCTCTTGTCCTTCCTAAAGGACTGCCCTTGTAAATTTGAATCACGACGGATGGTTACAAAATGTTCCAAGGGCAAACTTTTGTGCCCATCTACCATTTCTTCTACATTTGTAGGAGGATCATCACCCAAACAACTACTATTTATTGATGCACAATCCGAATCACCAATGTTTGAGCGGTGACTACCCTTACGACAACTCTCACACTGTCCTGTATCCTCACAATCAACATAATGAAGTGGAGATTCAGACCTTATTTCTGGGGAATCAGAGTGATTTTCTTCCGTACTGTCTGGGTCCAGAGTTTCGTCACTTGAAGAGAGGCCATCATGGATGGTTTCCCTTACCTCAGAGATGCTAGGTAGGTTATCCATATTCTTCTAATTATTTTCTTAATTACTGGAATTTCAAGTACTGTAGTAAGTACAGTATAACTACAATACATAAAAATTCTTTTTATTGCTTCATTGTCCAAAGTTGGCTTTTGAAACTTTCGTATCATGAAGTATCTAAAATTATTAATTTTAATGAAGAGAAGTGCATCATATGTAGCTTTCAGTTGCATCCATTTCATTTCCTCTGCTAATACAATATTAACCAATGTACAACATTGCACTGCAGTAGTAAAGGCCATTAAATTATTATGGAACTTGCAAATTCTGAGCAATATTGTATCAGGTTACAGGAAAATGATACATTATACTGCACTGTGCATCATTGTGAAATACGTAAATACAGAATTCTGTACTTTAGATTTTTAAAATACTTCCATTTTCCAAACAAATTTATTGTCATATAAGAGCTGATGAAAATAATATATATCCACCAACGGAATACATAGAAAATGTACCCCCAAGCAAGGGACCTAATATAAATTTAAACCTTCCGAAATTTCATAAAATTAATACTATGTAACAAGAGTCAAAACAGCAGCAAAAAAATAAAAAATTACAAGGGGCAGGATACAAGAAAAAATCTACTAAAAGTTGAAACCTAAATAGGTAACTTAGCAGTGGTTTGAAAGAACAAACCATCAATGATGTGCCCAGTTTATGTAAAATTCATTGAAAAGTCTGTACTCATACATAAGAGGTAAAAATCACTAGAACAACTAAGCACAAGACGTCTGTTAGATACATACACGACAGTTCAGCAATTTTCCAGCATGGTAATAACTATAAATATAATAACTGGGAAGCTACTTCCATGATACAATATAGAACAAACTGTCTACTTTATACGAGTGCTAAATCCTTGAGCTGGACATGATTGCTTATTGCTTAACATCTCGATTCCATCATCTATCTCAAAAGGTCAGTGGAAACCTAATGCTCTTTCCTTAAAGCCATCTGTTACTGTGCCTGCCTCTGTATAAAACCATCTTTTGCACCTTTTTTTTTTTTAAGTCCACTCTTGCTCCTCTTCATCCTTCTCTCGCTGCTTTACTTTATTCCTACTCTTATTTTTATGCCCAATTCTTGCTTTTTTCCTCCTCATTATCCTTATCCTCTTACTTTAACCCCTAATCTCTATAGTCAATTTTATTTAATCTCTATCACTATCGCCAGCTTTTTTTAATTCCCATCCCCATCACATGCCTTTTTTCTTTAACCTCTCTGTGGTCCAAGACTTCAATTTACTACCAGCAGATATCCCAAAAAATAATGCCGGAAAAAGTGTACAGGTTCTCAAGAGGTAAAGAGATTACTACCTTCACCAAATCAACCAGGTTGTGATGGATAAGTGGGGCCAGCAACAGCCTGGTTAAACAGGTAATCAACAGAGAAATCTGGCCCCAGGCTGGTCTTCGAAGGTATAAGGACTCTCAAAACCAGTCACAGGTAAAGTTCACTTTGCGAACTGCCTCTCCCTGAACCGGATTTTGACATGATGAGGTCCTAAACTATGTCAAGTTTAATTAGTTCTATACCAAACATTCAGATTTATTTTTCAATGAATACTGGAAAATTTTACCATTTATTTTTTCTTAGTTTATGCCTAAAATCGGCAACAGATTTCTTTGTATCAGTACAACAGAATGACTTATTATTACTGTAAATTTACCTGAAACATTTGCACTGGAGACCGTTGAATATATTTTAGTTTTTTCTGAATATGGCGTTGCATTAGTCTGGCCTGAGACAAAGTGCATGGTCGTGTTAACAATCATTTCTACAATGTCAAGTGGATTACAGTAATGTAAGGTACATTGGCTGAGTCGAATGCAATTACAATTTTCTGGGCACAAGCCCAGTATTCTCTACAGACAAACATTATCATGATTATTTCCCCGAAATCTTTTCAGAAAGAAGAAAAAAAAATTACATCATAACTGTGACAGGCCAAAGCATACTACAATTTCCCTTATATATATATACGAACAAAATGTATCTATTATGAAAACACACTAACTAAAAGTACCACATTAACAACAAATATCAGTGCCACAAAACAGCAATAGCTAAGAAACGTAGGACAACGCCAATGAACAGTCAACAGCACAAGCGAATTACATACAAGCAGCAAAATTCACGAGATTCTCGTATAATCTTGCACAAGCCATCGACAAGCCTTATGTAAACTCTACCTTCTCGTCGTCTGATGAGGTCACTTGCTCCTCGTCCTTGCTTGCACTCTTTGAAGTGCTCGAGATAAAACGTTTTCTTGATCTTCCTTTACGGAACTTCGAGGTTTTAGATGACGATGCCATGGATGAATTCATATTGGAAGACAGTGCCGAAGGGCTGGGAGACTTTTGCTTGAGGGAGCGGTCGTGAGGTAGTCTCTTCAGTCCAGGAATCACGTTTCGCGTCTTAGTGTCAGCAGCCGCCTTTTTGGTTGGTCTTGTGGTCCCGATCCTCTTGAACATGAGAGACTCCCCTCCATCTGTGTTGACCCCGAAAAACGCTTTGAGAGACGTGACACTGCTCATGAAAGTACTACTCGAGCAAGGATCACTTTTTCTCTTCGACTCCGCTATTTCCACCATGCTCTCGGGCCGATGTCCGCTATTCCTCTTAAAAGATTCACCGCCCCTTCTTTTGATTATTCCTTCCAGATCATTGTGTTCCAGTGAGGTGAATGATCTCACGAGGACATGCCGATTAGGCAAATCTTCTGCATGCATGGCACACCTGATGGGTGTAGCTACCAGCATGCCTGACCTGCCGGCATGCTCCATCAGAAATGCTGAGGAACCCGGTTGTGTTTCTTTGGTATTCTTCTCAGAGATCTTGGGCGCTGATTTCTTATGTCGCAACATTGTGTACACCTAAAAGTTCGTGGTGTCAACATTTAGAAATAAACACACGCAAATAATTCTGAAAATGCGACATTTTTAATTACATTATAGACCCAGCTTTGTTATAAGGGTTACTCGCTCACTGAAAAGCACACGATGACGACCTACAACTGATGGAAGGATGTCACATGAACCAACATATAATGAGTGCTAAATTAGGTATCATACGGAATTAACCAGTCACATATCTCGTTTAAATTATATAAGCCTTCAACACAAATTACTAATGAAGAGGCATAACAACGAAGATGAGTAGGGAGGTTGGGGGGGGGGGTGCTTGGGAAGGATATGTTTATGACAAATCCCAGTGAAGCAGTTTGCATATACTCACTCTGGACGGTGTGGGTATCACTTAATCACTGTAGTACACACCAGCATGTGTAATACAGCAAACGCTAATCACCAGTCCTCAGTGCTAAATGTTTCACGGGTTTAGAGTTTCTTGCTAATATATTGACAATAATGACCTGCATGCCAACCTGATCAGTTAGCTTCCACACACCGGCTTGGCTAACTGGAAATGATTTTAAGGATTTTCTTCATATTTTCTATTATATCCACATTAAACACTTGCATATTGTCGGAATAAGTTTCTGTATAATTGGACAAGTTTTTTTTTTTCAGGAGGTGCACGATCAGCCGGTCATCAGGAAAGTCTGGTCTCTCACCGAACTGTGAGAAAAGAACTATGGGAACAGGTCACTATTGCAGCGCGCGAACCGCCAGCAAAAAAAAAAAAAAAAAAACTCACAAGAGTGGTATTATTACTACACCTCTGTTCCCACCTTTCACTACAACAACGGTGTTGCTATGCGGTTCAATTATTCTACTTGTCAGCAGTTGGTAATGTCAACACTGGGAAGCACACGCTTGCACCACACCACCACACAACTCGTGACTAATATGACATTCCGGGACCAGTCCTACACCCACACCAAGACCAGCCCTACATCCACACCAAGACCAACCCTGCATCCACACCAACACCAGGACCAGCCTGACATACACGAACCAGGACCAGCCTGACATACACGCACCAGGACCAGCCATACACCAACACACCAGGACCAACCCAACATACACGCACCAGGACCAGCTCTACACCCACACACCAGGACCAGGCCAACATACACGCACCAGGACTAGCTCTACACCCACACACCAGGACCAGGCCAACATACACGCACCAGGACCAGCCCTATATACACGCACCAGGACCATCCCTACAAACACGCACCAGGACCATCCCTACAAACACGCACCAGGACCAGCCCTACATACACCATAGCCATCCACATGTACACACTGCAACCAGCCCCCTACACACACACACACACACACACACACACACACACACACACTACGCTGGCATTTAAAACAATAACTAAAAAAAATCACAGTACAAAGTTATCAAGAGGCTGGAATTTGACTTGGCGGAGCTAATTCGATAACAAAATAGTCAAAGATTTTGTTTGCACCTTTCACATGGTTGACAGTACCAGTTTTTTTATACATGTCAAGTGTTTAACAACATTCACTATAAATTAAAATTAAAGATCAAATCCTATTCCTGATGTGAATATTCCTGCGCCAAGCACCATTAGTGTTAGCAGACATCTCAGTGCGAAAGAGTGATGTCACCGAGTATTACAGGTATGGTATGGGAGGAGATATTTAAAGTAGTAGCAGGTTGGGGGGGGGGTGGCTGTACCACTGTCATAGTGATATTACAAGTCTGCACCGTGTTATGCTACAAAGGTCACAGGCACAGCTCTCCCCCCCCCCCACCACACACACACACACTGTACCATAACGCGCCCGCAGTACGTCCACCACTCGCAGTAAACACCACGCAACGCTGAGATATAATTTATCTTAATCCAACCACGCAACGTGAGATATAATTTATCTTATCCAGATTATTTTATCAAGGGGCGTGTTTTCGAACTTATATGCAGACCAAGATGTACATCCTTGGAGGAAGTCGCGTAGCACTGGAGACACAGGAAGTGATAAGTGTCCTGCTACTGAAGCCGCTGTTGCTGGAGTGCTGAAGCTGTTGTTATTGCTGCTGTTCCTCCCGCTGGAGGTGTTGCTGCTCGAGCATCTGATGTAGTGGGCTTATTACTACGTAAGTAGGAGGACCTGTATGTAAACGACAGCAGCAGTAAATGAAGACAAGGACCAGCCTCTGAGTGGCTCGTCAGGTGGCAGCAGTGCCAGGAGCAGGTCTAGGCCAGAGGCAGAAGCAACACAGGTGAGTGCCACCAGGTGAAGTAGTCGAGCAGTCACTGTAACTCCTGGTGAAACAGGGATCACTAGAACAGCAGCTGACACTCTGTACTATCACAGTATTTCCTCTCAAATCTGGGATTTCCCGTCACTTATCGTCTTCACGCAGACAACGCACTCCTCAAGATTTTGTTTAAATGACTTTAAGAAACATACTTGCTATAGCTACAATAACAATGTTTTCATTTACCAGAGAAGGATACGTTTTATAGTACTGCAGGCCTAGTAAATTAGTTATTTAACCGGAAAAACAGACAACAAGCCAAAGGAGATGACAACGACGCAGTAAACAGTTTAGGCCTTTATTATAGCAACGTTTCGCTACAGAAAACTTGTATTGAGTTATAACTTGATAGAACTCTCACCGAGAGAAAAGTTATAACAAAAGGTTAAGGTGTTTCATGCGTCTTCGTCATCTTGACTTTTAACTCTTGCAGTCATCACCAATGGGGTCCACCACCACTGCCACAGCAACAACAATCAAGTTCTGTGCTATAATCCACTTTCAGTGCTACTTGAGAACCGCCAGTACGTGTAAAAAAGAAACGATGTGAAATACCAAGTGTAGGCTTGGCCTCTGGCCGAGAAGCACCTGGAGGGGAGGTGCTCAGAACTGAGCACCTGCAACAAACTATGTTGGCACTTGGAGACCTGGTGCTCTCAGCAGCACCTGGAGGGGAATACCGACAAGATGCTAGGGTAGCACCTGGAGTGCAGCACACACAAAAGGCTTAGGTAGCTCCAGAAGGGCAGGTGCTCTGGGAGCACCCACCAGCCGCCGCGAGACGCCAGCCTAAACTCCCTCGCCTCACACAAGACATCGACCTTCGTATCACCACTTATCTCTGCTTACTGCCTCGCTCTTATCTCTCTGCTGAGTTACCAAGGCTCACACACCACATACCTCAAAACAACACTTCTAGCCACCATCTGCCTCTACTGTGCCTCACAACACACACTACTTCCACACTGCTCGCCTCCACATAACATACCTCCTCCACACACCCTCCACAATGCTTACCTCCATACACACACACACAAACACACACACACACACACACACACACACACACACACACACACACACACACACACACACACACACACACACACACTGTACACCTTGTACTTCAGGCTCATATTGAAGTATGCATGACCAGTACGGAACCCACACCGGGTCAAGCACGTCAAGAAATTAGGAAAAGTGCAAAGATTTGAAACAAGACTAGTCCCAGAGCTGAGGGGGATGTCCTACGAGGAGAAATTAAGGGAACTCAATCTGACGACACTGGAGGACAGGAGAGAGAGAGGGGGGATATGATAACGACATACAAAATTCAGAGAGGAACTGGCAGAATGTTTCAGTGATGGAACATAGCAACTGAAAGTTAAAAACTCAGATGAGCCACAGAGATGTTATAAAGTGTTTCTTCAGTCACAGAGTTGTCAGGAAGTGGAACAATCTAGAGCGTGAAGTAGTGGAGGCAGGATCCATGCATAGCATTAAGAAGAGGTATGATAAAGCTCATGGAGCAGGGAGAGTGGACCTAGTGGCGACCAACGAAGAGGCAGGGCCAGGAGCTGTGACCCGATCCCGGCAACCAATATGAGTACACATAGGTGAATGCGCACACACATACACACACACACACACACACACACACACACACACACACACACACACACACACACACACACACACACACACACACACACACACACACCTACTACTACGCGCACACAAATACGCCTAGTGTCTATCGACAAGTGCATCTCACAATTAGTAACCACCTCCAAACCACCCGCCTTTGCACAGTAAAAAAAAAAATGCTACTAAGAGTATTAAGAAATGGGACCAAGATTTATGACTCGATACCTGCAAACACAACTGGATGAATACACTCACTTCTGCACCACCCTGTCACATCGCACGTACCTCTCACACCACTTCCATACTACACCCACCTCCCACAACACCCATCTTTCCATACGTTAGTGTGTCTTTTATATTTTTGGACAAAATTGCATTTTTAATACCAAGTAACTGAATCAATAAATTCAAAAGCTTGCACGACATTTTACTGATCTGAAATCATTACACATTTGAATATAAAATTATACACTAAATGCAAACTATTGGAACATAAAGCTCGTATTCATTATAAAAGTCACAGCTATAAAGCGTCTTCTTACCTACCTGGTGTCTCCCCGGACAACGTTCCGGAGATCAATCTCGCGGTCCAGTCTTAGACCAGGCCCTCTGGTTAACACTCAGCTCAGCTCACCTTATCAGGAATGGTTTGCAGAGCTTTGTCAAGTTTCCTCTTGAAGACGAAGATTTGTTGGTGATTTCCCTTTATTCATTAGTATACTTTTTACACCCTGACTGCGTCTCCTGCTCTTTTTAAATATTGTAATCGATAACACTGAAATTAACAACACTGCTATTTCTTAAATAACCCCTAACCCTGTGACGTTGATTGTTACCGCTAGCACAACCGTATACTCTGCTCCAGGTCAACACTTATGCAACTGTGCATTCATCAAAAATCGCAGCAAAAAGTATCAAGAGATCTTAAATATTTTATAAAGCTGGTGTCTAGACAGGCATCTTTACCTTTGAGCGGTTTTTACTATCGGCCCAGACTAAGATCAGACCTCCCTGGTGACAGTCTGGTCACCAGACCTCCCTGGTGACAGTCTGGTCACCAGACCTCCCTGGTGACAGTCTGGTCACCAGACCTCCCTGGTGACAGTCTGGTCACCAGACCTCCCTGGTGACAGTCTGGTCACCAGACCTCCCTGGTGACAGTCTGGTCACCAGACCTCCCTGGTGACAGTCTGGTCACCAGACTTCCCTGGTGACAGTCTAGTCACCAGACCTCCCTGGTGACAGTCTGGTCACCAGGCTCTTGCTGGCTTTCTTGCCAACATGTTCGTTACAGTCTCTTGATACCACACTTAATAATAATTATTATATTATTATAAAGAATAATAAGAAAAAATCTTAAACCCGGAAAAGATAATTAATAAAACAGAGTAAAAGCTAAACAAGCACAAACATAAACATTGAATCGCAAAGAATAAAGCTCACAATATATAGTAATTAGAACAAGTGACAAGTAACTCAAACATGTCGGTCTAGGACGGGCTGGAATGTCGTCTAGTTTCATCTCCAGTTTGTGATTTAAGAGAGTTTTTGAATCACCTTCGTGATGGAGGAAGGATCAGCTGCAAGTATCATGATGACTGGTATAAACCTTGGTAACAAATGCCGACAAGTTGGTTTAGAAAGACACGTAAGCAAACACTATAACATATTTATTAGAAAACGTTTCAGTCCTGGGACCTTGATCACTTCTAACCGTTAGAAGTGATCAAGGTCCCAGGACTGAAACGTTTTCTAATAAATATGTTATAGTGTTTGCTTACGTGTCTTTCTAAACCATCATGATGACTGTTGATGTCACAGTGACACTACACTTGTGTACAACACGGGAAGCTTCAATATCGCCAAAGTTCTAGCTAGACTAATTTAAAGTAGTCAGCGCACAGTTGTCAGCTGACGCTACTAACAACTGACCTCCACATTATATATTTCTCTGTTTTAATGTCTGTATTAGATTGATTAAGCCTTCTAGTGGGCGAAACGTTTCCATAATAAAGTCACCTCACCTTAAATGAGTCTTATACATTTGTTGACATTAAATACGTGCTTCTTAACACTGCTCCTATTGCTCCTATATCCTTGTAAATGTAAAACAAATAACATTGCCAGAGGCTACCATCGTGCCCCCACTACAATCCATCAATCTTGATGGGTTGAACACATCGACTCCAGGCTGAGGGACTGAGCACCCCAAACTTCTCATCTTCCAACTTTTTCTGCATTTGACTGAAGACACCACTGATTGGCGAAACTTTTCCAGAGTGGAGATACCCAAATGTTGAACAAGTGTCTTATTTATCAACTACAGGCAGCAAACAGAATACACACATTCACAATAGTTCCCTTAAGTTATAAGATATCAGCGTGCAAATACAAGGACCACTTTCCAATACCACTTAAGCATGGTATCAATGTGCAGACACAAGTACCACTCCAACACAACTTAATTCAAGAACCCAGATCACCGAGCCAAAGTGAAAGACAACCCCAAACAATAAAATAAATAAGTGAGAGCTTCATCCTAAGTCAGACACCAACACCACCACCACCACCACCAACACCACCACCACCACCACCGGTACGTACACCGAGAGATGTACATGCAGTGAGAGGTGTAGATACCCGTGCAGGTGGTGTTGAGAGATGTACATCTATCGACATACACACCTGAGTGTATATACACCACTCGGTGTATATAAAATACACCGAGTGGTGTATATACACTCAGTGTATCTACACTGAGTGTATATACACTTTCAGGGTAGATATATGAGTGTATCTACCCTGAAAGATAAAGTACATCTCTTGGTGTATATACTACGCTCAGAGTGCCGCCATCTTTTCTGGCAAAATTAGATGAAACGGCTGACACAAAAAGCTGTTTATTGCGCAGCGTCAGTCAACC
>NC_091304.1:21585274-21600274 GCF_038502225.1 Cherax quadricarinatus | reverse complement strand
GCTTTCAGGGAGAAGGCTTACAGCTTTTCATCTCATCCCCTGCATGCATCAGCCTTACTAGAGATTTTAACAATGCAAGGAATTCGCAAGAGCAGGCGAAATATACACAAACAGCCAGAGATCAGTTGTTTGTGTATATTTCAACGTGTAGCGCAAGCTGCACGCCAAGGTATTGTCCAGTGTGGGTAGATTGGTGTAGCACTGCATACCTTGTTCCAAGGTTCGTAGGTTCCAGTCTCCTTCAGCCAGAGATTAGTGTTTGTGTATATTTTGCCTGCTCTTGCGAATTCCTTGCACTGTTAAAATCTCTAGTAAGGCTGATGCATGCAAGGGATGAGATGAAAAGCTGTAAGCCTTCTCCCTGAAAGCTGGCTGCCTTGGATCAACGTGTAGCGCAAGCTGCACGCCAAGGTATTGTCCAGTGTGGGTAGATTGGTATAGCACTGCGTACCTTGTTCTAAGCTTCGTAGGTTCGAGTCTCCTTCAGCCAGAGATCAGTGTTTATATATATATATATATATATATATATATATATATATATATATATATATATATATATAATAGTCCTAGTAACGGCATTATGCCGAGTGAGTGCCCCCACAATATGCCATGACGAAAATCAAAAGACTACCATACAGGGGGAGGGGTGTCTTTTTTCGTCGGTGCTTTATGCCAGGCAGCAGCCGTTAGCATGACATCACGGCCTGCCGCCACACTCCACAGTGAATCCTCTGTGCTCACGTGGCTGCTGTGGTGAGAGGAAGTGTTGCACTTTTGTCTCTTATCCGCCCCATCTTTTGTCCGGTGTTCTCTTTGGTTTTGGGGCTATACATGTTTGATTATGGGTAAAATGAAGTCTTTAACACCTGAAACTATAGCTCAAATCATAGGGCTTCACAAACCTGGCCACGAGACGAAAGAAATAGTGGAGAATATTAGTGTGTGTGAGCGTTCAGTAAGAACTGGGTGCAGCGTTTCAAGGCTGGTGACGGTGTCGAGTTACTGTCTGCTAAACCTTGGCCTGGCCCCTCGAAGAAAACATCTGCTCGTACCTTAACTGTGTTAAAGAAGCAGTTAGAGAGTACACCTAAGATAACTACTAGAGAATTGAAAGAAAAGAGCCCACATCTTCTCTCAGAGGTGTCTGTAAGAATTGTTAACAGACGTGTGTCAGAACTGGGCTACAGCAGTCACCGCCAGGTTAAGAAACCGATCCTCTCCAAGCCACAGAAGAAATGTAGGCTGGATTATACAAAGAAATATCTTCACTGGAATCCTCAACAGTGGTCTGAAGTACTTTGGAATGATGAAGCAACCTTCATTATCACCTGTAACCGTGGTGAACACGTGTACCGGCTCAGAGGTAGTGACCCGCTAGACCCACCCTACACCTGTGGGACCACCAAACACCCAGACTCTCATGGTTTAGAGGTGTTTCAGTGTTCAGAGTGTTGGTGAACTCATTGTGCTTCCCAAAAACCAGTACATGAACCAGTATAATTACCTGGAGTTGTGTGACAATTTACCTGAGGCGTTTGACAAGTGTGGGGCTACAGTTTTTATGCAGGATGGTGCACCGTCTCATACTGCCAAATCTGTAGTTCAGTGGCTTAAGGACTGTGAAGTGAGGTTCTTTAATAACTGGCCAGGCAATTCCCCAGACCTAAACCCTATTGAGAACCCCTGGTCAATAGTGAAATGAAGTTTACTGGGCAAGGATATCAGTACCATCCTGCAGCTGGAGGCTGCTCTACATGAGGCATGGAATAATATACCTCCCTAAACCCTCAAGAATTTGTGTAAGAGTCTTCCTACATGGCTGAGGAACGTAATTAAGCATAAATGACACAGCACCGAGTATCAAAACCTCAGTAAGTGTGCAGATATATATATATATATATATATATATATATATATATATATATATATATATATATATATATAATATATACACACACACACAGCTACAGTGACAGTAAAATGTAGATGGGATACAAGGATAATGGAAACAGAAGTAAGAGAGAGGTGAAGGTTTATAAACTGGAGGAGGAGGCAGTTAGGGTAAGATATAAACAACTATTGGAGGATAGATGGGCTAGTGAGAGTACTAGTACCATCTAAATTACGTCCGAGCTTGGTTCCGACCGGTCGTAAGTCAAAATGGACACAAGTCGAACCTTAGAAAATTGCCGACATACTGAGTAGGGCATAATGTCAAACCTTTGCTATATAAAGTACCTACATAGTATCGTATGTTACTTTTTATTAAATATTTTACTACTGTATATCAACATCACAGTTACTGTAATGATTTTATTTTGTTTTATTTTTGTATTACATTTTTTACTTTACTTTTTATGCTTTTAGCACTGTGTTTTACACTTTAAGGTTTAGGAGAAACACTTCAGAAAGCATCACATTCTCTTTTTTTTTTTTTTTTGCCGATAATCTTCTAACCAAACACTGAGCATTTTTTCCAACTCGCCAATTGGGGTTTCACGTTTCTTTGTGATAATTGTCGACTTCATAGGGGCGGAAGATTTCACTACTTCTTTGATGCGTTCTTTATCTTTAAGTATTGTCGACACAGGGGAATGGGAGAGCTGACGATCTCGAGAAATGCTGTTGACGTTTTTTCCATCATAATACTGTTTAATTACTTTCATCTTCTGGTCGAGAGTAAGAGCCTTTCTTGCCTTCTTGCCACAAGCTCCAGTGCAAGATTCAGACTTCCTCTTAGGAGCCATGGTGAAACTTACTGTCCAGGTACATATATACAGCATAGTACAGTTAATACAGTATGATGTTGCTGATAGAGCAATGGGGTAGATGATGTATGGGTAAGTTTAAGAATGTAGTGTTGGAGTGTTCAGCAGAAGTTCGTGGTTACAGGAAAGTAGGTGCGGGAGGGAAGAAGAGCAATTGGTGGAATGATGATGTAAAGAGACTAGCAAGAGAGAAAAAGTTAGCATATGAGAGTGTTTTACAAAGTAGAAGTGATGCAAGGAGGGAAGAGTATATGGAGAGAAAAAGAGAGGTTAAGAGAGTGTTGAAGCAATGTAAAAAGAGAGCAAATGAGAGAGTGGGTGAGATGTTATCAACAAATTTTGCTGAAAAATAAGAAAAAGTTTTGGAGATTTGATAGTTAAAAAACAGGAGAGAGTTATTTAAGGAGAGTTAGAGGTATCGGGAAGATGGAGGGAATATTTTGAGGAATTGTTAAATGTTGATGAAGATAGGGACGTTGTGATTTCATGTATAGGGCAAGGAGGAATAACATCTTGTAGGAGTGAGGAAGAACCAGTTGTGAGTATGAGGGAAGTGTGTGAGGCAGTGGGTAGAATGAGAGGGGGTAAAGCAGCTGGGATTGATGGGATAAAGATAAAAATGTTAAGAGCAGGTGGGGATATAGTTTTGGAGTGGTTGGTGCTTTTATTTAATAAATGTATGGAAGAGGGTAAGACACATAGGGATTGGCAGAGAGCATGCACAGTTCCTTTGTATAAGGTACAGGGGAATAAGTCTGTTGAGTATACCTGGTAAAGTGTATGGTAAGAATTATTACTGAAAGAATTAAGAACAAGATGGAGAGCAGGATAGCAGATGAACAATGAAGCTTAAGGAAGGGTAGGGGGTGTGTAGACCAAGTGTTTACAGTGTTTACAGTGGAAAAGGAGTATAACAGGGTGGATAGGGGGGCAATGTGGCAAATGTATGGAATAGGAGGTGGGTTATTGAAAGCGGTGAAAAGTCTTTACGAGGATAGTCAGGCTCAGGTTAGAGTATGTAGGAGGGAGATTATTTCCCAGTAAAAGTAGGCCTTAGACAGGGATGTGTGATGTCACCATGGTTGTTCAATATATTTATAGATGGGGTTGTAAGAGAAGTGAATGTTCTGGTGTTGGCAAGAGGTGTGGGGTTAAAGGATAAAGAATCTAACACAAAGTGGGAGTTGTCACAGTTTTTTTTTTTTTGCTGGTGATACTGTGCTTTTGGGAGATTCTGAAGTTGCAGAAGTTTTTGGGTGAGTTTGGTAGGTTATGTAAAAGGAAATTAAAAGTGATATAGGAAAAAGGTGATGAGGATAACAAAAAAAAATTAGGTAGCGAAAATTTGGATGTCAAATTGGAGGGAAAGAGTATGGAGGTGAACGTATTCAGATATTTGGGAGTGGACGTGTCAGCAGATGGGTCTATGAAGGATGAGGTGACTCACAGAACTGACGAGGGGAAAAAGGCGAGTGGTGCACTGAGGAGTCTGTGGAGACAAAGAGAGGAATGTATGAGAGCATAGTTATACCAATGCTCTTGTATGAGTGTGAGGCATGGGTTGTGAATGTTGCAACAAGGAGAAGGCTGGAGGCGGTGGAGAAGTCATGTCTGAGGGCAATGTGTGGTGTGAATAAAATGCAGAGAATCCATAGTTTGGAGATTAGGAGGAGGTGTGGGATTACCAAAACTATTATCCAGAGGGCTGAGGAGGGGTTATTGAGATGGTTTGGACATGTAGAGAAGGTGGAACGAATAGAATGACTTCGAGAGTACACAAATCTGTAGTGGAGGGAAGGCGGGGCAGGGGTCGGCCTAGGAAAGGTTGGAGGGAGGGGGTAAAGGAGATTTTGTGTGCGAGGGGCTTGGACTTCCAGCAAGCATGCGTGAGCGTGTTAGACATGAGCGAATGGAGACAAATGGTTTTTTAGGACTTGACGTGTTGTTGGAGTGTAAGCAAGGTAACATTTATGAAGGGATTCAGGGAAACCGGCAGGCCCGACTTCAGTCCTGGAGATGGCAGGTACAGTGTCTGCACTCTGAAGGAGGGGTGTTAATGTTGCAGTTTTATAACTGTGTAGGCATGCCTCTGGCAAGTCAGTGATGGAGTGAATAATGAAGGTTTTTCTTCTTTTTCGGGCCACCCTGCCTTAGTGGGAAACGGCCGATGTGTTAAAAAATCGCAAACCAAGCGATACAGGATGTTATTCTATTCCCCCCGTGGTTGACACACACACACACACACAAACCTGAGAATAGCGTTCCGATACCTCAGTAAGGAATCGTTCAAGACACTGTACACTGTGTACGTCAGGCCCATACTGGAGTATGCAGCACCAGTTTGAAACCCACACCTGGTCAAGCACGTCAAGAAATTAGAGAAAGTGCAAAGGTTTGCAACAAGGTTAATTCCGGAGCTCAGGGAAATGTCCTACGAAGAAAGGTTGAGGGAAATCGGACTGACGACACTGGAGGACTGGAGGGTCAGGGGAGACATGATAACGACATACAAATTACTGCGTGGAATAGATAAGGTGGACAGAGACAGGATGTTCCAGAGAGGGAACACAGTAACAAGGGGTCACAAATGGAAGCTGAAGACTCAGACGAGTCACAGGGATGTTTGGAAGTATTTCTTCAGTCATAGAGCCGTCAAGAAGTGGAATAGCCTAGCAAGTGACGTATTGGAGGCACGTACCATACATAGCTTTAAGACGAGGTATGACAAAGCTCAGGAAGCAGAGGACCTAGTAGCGATCAGTGAAAAGGCGGGGCCAGGAGTTGAGCCTCGACCCCTGGAACCACAATTAGGTGAGTGCACACACACACACACCTAGGACAAAATGGTAACTAACACACACACACACACACACACACTAGTGTAACGTATTGTAACAACGTTTCGCTCAAGGAGAGCTCTATCAAATCGAGCAAAATGTTATTATAATGAAAGTTTGTGAGCACAAGACAGGTGAGCACTGAGGTACGAGAACTCTGGCCTCCACAGGTTGTGGTCTCTTCATTCTCTGACGACTTACAAAGCACTAGAACCCTGCGACAACTTAGGGTTTTAATTAAAAAAAATTCATGTCATATTTCCCATTATTTCAGCTATCCTGACAATTTTCTACTGGTAATAATACTTTACTGATATTGTATTTTGGTACAAATATACCAAAATCCTAAATTCATTAGTCGCAGCTCGAATCATATCCATAATTCGTTCCAAATCACAGACTAAAAGTCACAGTAAATTTTTGACGAAAGGCTCCAAAGTGGTTTGTTGGGTCCTTTGCCAGACACTCAGGTCGCTGCTCAAACCTCACCACCGCCGTAAAGTGACCTAAGTCGGAAGTCACAGCCAGCCAGAACACCTAAAAATAATAGAGAGAACTTTCACTGTTCATATAAATTCAAACATCTAGATTACTAATGTCTGAGGTCACTTGAACTGTCCTCCATTGAAAGCCAGCCGAGAAAGGTACATTAAAATTTAAACCTGGAAAATTCTAGAGGAACTGGCCCTAAATATGCACACCGAAATTTCTCCTTAGGAAAGCATGAGGCTTGGCCTGATCGACCAGGCTAGCCATAGCAGCCTGGTTGATCAGGCCATTAACTAGGAGGCCTGGCTTGGAACCTGGACGTGGGAGCGATAACCCCCGGAATCAGGTACAGATAGAGCACGATAGCGTGAACTAGTATCAAGAGTTGCACAGGTAGACGAGAAGACTCCTGGTAACCAGCTCACTTCCTCATAACGGGATAGTAACGATCACTTGGCGCTGTTGTGCTCGACGCCCACCTCATGCGGGTACACCACTGGCGGTGCTGGCTCATATCTCTGATGACTTGTTAAACGTCTATAATTGTACTTATTTTTAACGCTACCAATTCGTCACAGATTAGGCACAAACATGAAGACTACTAACGCCAACTAGCAACCCTCCTTACCAGGTGCATAACAAGCGTGTTGTTTCAAACTATTTAAACATTTGGCAGCGTGTACTCCGCTGCCAGATGTTACCCCTATGTCACCTGTTAATGTAGTTTTAATTTATTTAGATTAAATGAAATTAACATAATGCAAATAAAGTAATAATGAATTTCGTGCAGCTTGCACCGTTCAGATGATGAGAATTAAAATGTGCAGGAAAACGAAAAGTATTATGTTACGACATGACAGGTGTTTATCAGGTAAAGACTTAGACAGTTGGCACCGCTGTCATCATCAGATTGCACCACTTTCACCGTGAATAGATGGATGCTGCCACCTTCATCCTCAACAGATGGAAGCCTCACGACAGTGTCAACTTACGTTATATTTTTGTAAAATTTAGATAAACTATAATGTTCTTGGGCGTAAACAAAACCTCAGAACACCAGGAGTCACCTACTGTTAGGGCTGCTGCCCCCGCTGCTGCCGCCACCAGAGATACAGGAGGCTGCGCATATGGGCGGCGATGGCATCACCCTCAACATCAACAACAACAAAACCACAATAATAACTCAGGAAAGACACTAAATCTGTAGGGTAATCAGGAAGTAATCAAGTTTGATCCGAAGATAAGCAGGGAATCTGCAATTCTTGGAATCAGGAATTACAGACAACCCCCTACCCCAGAACGAGACGAAGGGAGAGGAGGGGTTAGTGGAATTAGAGGTTTTCCCAATACCTAGTATCAACACTACACTGAGGCACACTTCACAGCTTGCCAGTTCACAGAAGGGGATGTTACACTCCTCACACTCAAGCTGTTAAAGTGGAGGGTTACCAACGCTTCGCTCACAGCAGTGTGAAAGTAGTACTGTTGTTTTCCTGATTAAAGATATGTTAAGCAAGGAAAAACTCTTTATTTTACCAGATTTCACCCCATGGTTGGGCTTTATTAAGTAATCAATAAATGTCACCTATATATGATAAAGCTCCTTTGTTATAAAGGACACTATGATAAAACTCCAACGTGGGTTATGGAATAAATGAAAATAGTCAGGAAAGAAGAGTGTCTTGTAACAGGTCTGTCAGAGGAGTCTCGTGACACAGGTCTGTCAGAGGAGTCTCGTGACACAGGTCTGTCAGGAGAATCTCGTGACAGGGTCTGTGTCAGATGATGACTCGTCTACGGGTAACATCCAGTGGCCTAACCTAGCTAGGTTTCACACCTCATGCAGAAAACGGAAAACTACATAAGTTATCACGGTGTGCAGTCTTCAAGATACCGCTAAGCTATCACAATGCAGTTTTCAAGCTACCGCTAAGTTATCACAGTGCAGTCTTCAAGCTATAGGTCAGTAGGAAGGGTGGTGAAGTAGCGATGTATGTCAGAGATAATTTAAATTGTTGTGTTAGACAAGATATAAATTTAGAAGCATCAGCCACTGAATCTGTTTGGTTACAGCTTCTTGAGGGCCGTGAAAAACTAATCTTGGGTGTGATTTACAGGCCCCCAAACCCTGATAGGGAGTGCAGTAAACTTCTATGGGACGAAATTCGTAAGGCATCTACATACGAAAATGTTCTGCTAATGGGAGATTTTAACTTTAGACACATTGGAGCAATTTCACAGGAAATTTAGAGTCAAGCGACTTTACTGATACGATTCAGGATTGTTTTTTTTTTTAAACAGTTTGTTACTGAACCAACTAGAGGAAATAACCTGCTTGACTTGGTACTTGCCAGCAGGGAATCGCTAATTAATAATCTTGAGGTTAATGATGAGCTTGGGGAAAGTGATCACAAATCACTCAGTTTTAATATATCATGGAATTACCCTAATAATGGCAATCAAGGCTCTGTCCCTGACTTCCACTTGACTGATTTCATAGGACTGAGAAATTACCTGGGTGGGCTGAACTGGAATGACCCGACTATGGGTCAGATAGGTGGTGGTTACCGATATAGCGTTTATCCTAAATGGATAAACAATGGATTAAAACATCTCAATGGTCAAAAGAGAGGCACATATAGGCGAATCAAAAGAGGAGAGGGGCAGTTAAGAAATCAGTATATTCAGTTAGAGAAATAAAAAAGGGAATAAGAAAAACAAAGATTATGAGGTTAAAGTTGCAAGGGAATCGAAGACTAACCCAAAAGGATTCCTTTAGATATACAGAAGTAAGATTAGGGACAAGATAGGTCCAGTCAAAAGTTACTTGGGTCAGCTCACTGACAGTGATAAGGAAATGTGTAGAATTTTTAACACTTACTTTCTCTCAGTTTTTACACAGGAAGACACTAGCAATATTCCAGAAATAATAGATTATTTAGAATAGGACGATAATAAACTAAGCACGATTAGGGTCACAAGTGACATAGTCCTTAAACAAATAGATAAATTACAACCTAACAAATCCCCAGGCCCTGATGAACTGTACTTAAGGGTTCTGAAGTAATGTAAAGAGGAGCTTAGCAAACCTTTGACTAAGCTTTTCAACATATCACTACAAATTGGCATAGTGCCAGGTAAGTGGAAAATGGCAAATGTGATACCTATTTTCAAAGCAGGTGACAGGTCCTCAGCTTCGAACTACAGACCAACAAGCCTAACCTCCAGAGTAGGAAAATTTATGGAATCAATAATTGCTGAGGCAATTCGTAGCCACCTTGAAAAGCATAAATTGATCAACGAATCTCAGCACGGTTTTACAAAAGGGCATTCCTGCTTTATGAATTTATTAACTTTTTTCACTAAGGTATTTGAGGCGGTAGATCATGGTAATCAATATGATATTGTGTACATGGACTTCAGTAAGGCTTCTGATAGAGTCCCACATCAGAGACTATTGAGGAAAATTAAGGCACACAGAACACGAGAAGAAAATTTTTCCTGGATAGAGGCGCGGTTGACAGATAGGCAACGAAGAGTTTGCATAAATGGGGAGAAATCAGAGTGGGGAAGCGTTACGAGCGATGTTCCACAGGGGTCGGTGTTGGACCCCTTGTTGTTCACAATCTACATAAACGACATAGATGAGGGAATAAATAGCGACATAAGCAAGTCTGCCGATGACACCAAAACAGGCGGTCGAATTCATTCTGACGAGGACATTAGAGCACTCCAGGAAGACTTAAATAGACTGGTGCCGTGGTCGGAGAAGTGGCAGATGCATTTTAATATAGACAAATGCAAAATTCTAAACATTGGACAGGAAAATAACCATGCCACATATAAACTAAATAATGATTGTGAAAAGGATTTGGGAGTTCTGGTTAGCAGTAATCTAAAACCAAGACAACAGTGCATAAGTGTTCGCAACAAAGCTAACAGAATTCTTAACTTCATATCAAGAAGCATAAATAATAGAAGTCCTCAGTTTATTCTTCAACTCTATATATCCTTGGTTAGGTCTCATTTAGATTATGCTGCACAGTTTAGGTCACTGTATTAGAGAATGGATATAAATGCACTAGAGAATGTACAGAGGAGGATGAAAAAGTTGATCCTATGTATCAGAAATCTTCCCTATGAGGATAGACTGAGGGCCTTGAATCTGCACTCTCTAGAAAGGCGTAGAATTAGGGGGGATATGACTGAGGTGTATAAATAGAAAACAGGAATAAAGGGGATGTAAATAGCGTGCTAAAAATATCTAGCCAAGACAGGACTTGCAGCAACGGTTTTAAGCTGGAAAACTTCAGATTCAGGAAGGATATGGGAAAGCACTGGTTTGGTAATAGAGTTGTGGATGAGTGGAACAAACTCCCGAGTACCATCATAGAAGCTAAAACGTTGTGTAGCTTTAAAAACAAGTTAGATAAATACATGAGTGGGTGTGAGTTGGTCCTGACTAGCTTGTGCTACTAGGTCTGATGCCGGGCTTCTTCCTTAAGTGACCTGTTCGGACTAGGTTGGGTTATTGGCTTAAGCCGGTAGGAGACCTGGACTTGCCTTGCATGGGCCAGTAGGCCTGCTGCGGTGTTCCTTCTTTCTTATGTTCTTATGTTGTGAAGAAAACACTCGTTGGAGAACAAGATTTTATCGCAATAACGTACCGCTGTGTAGAGCTTTTTCATGACTTGATAAAGCTTTACATAGAGCGAAACGTCGCAATTAAAGCTTGCTGCCAGGCGTATTTTTTCTACTCTCTGGTGGACAGTAGGTATTTTAGACCCTGCCGCTTCTACCTTTATAACCAATGAACTCCAAGCTAAATCCACAGTTCCACGAATGTTCCTTAAAAGAAAACAACGTGACGATGCTCTGAGCACTGGCAACCAAAATAAACTTTCCCTGAAGTAATGTTTACTCCTTGTACACTGCGTGAAGCAACTGACAACTCCGGGTTTCATTCACGAAGAAATATTTTACCATCTTTCCCCCATCTATTTTGATTATACTTGAGTAAACCTCCTAGACCCACGAGAGTCATTCAGCGCAGCGAGTAGTGAAGGTTCCATTCTGATGGTTCTGGTAGCGAGAAAACGTAAGAAAAGAGGTACACTGTATCAGGCGTACTGACCCATACTAGGCAGGTTCTTCTCAAGCCCAGACCTACCCCCTCCCCAAAGCAGTACTCTGGTTACCAGTCTACAGTCTTTAATGCATGTTTTGATGTAATCACATTAGTGGTAACCAAGGCCTAGGTGAACGTAATACAACTATCAATTCTGAATGAATACGCATCATTTTCAATTACTTCAGATACAATATTTCCGTTATTCTGGATACAGTGTTTCTAGTTACTGAACACAGTATTCTCATTCACTCTGGATACATTGTTTTCAGTCATTCCGGATACATTGTTTTCAGTCACTCCGGATACATTGTTTTCAGTCACCCCGGATACATTGTTTTCAGTCAGTCTGGATACATTGTTTTCAGTCACTCCGGATACATCACATGTTATTATCAATCATACCATATATCTGAGTGTAAACATCCTCTCTTCCCACGGAGAGAACTCCGAACCACCAAACTCCTCTGATGCTGGTGAAGGGCGCTTGATCCAAGGAAGTGGAGCAACCCTCTCCTTCTACTATCAAATATGTGCTGTATGACCCCCTGCTTGTTGAATATTTCCTTATAAATGTAATAGTATTAATAATTTACCGCTTGCCTGTCACACATCTACCAATAAAGGAGGTGCCAAACAGGCTGGAGCTGGAGCCAAACAAACCTCCCAACCTACACAAGAGCGCCAGTTTGCTCACCTAACACAGCCCTACTACCCCCACCTCACCAACTCTCCTTCCTCTACCTGTCACTAGTGCCACTCCCTCTACACACCCTGCAATCGTCAGTGCCACTCACCCTCCTGCCAACACGCCACCCTCACCAGTGCCACACCCTGCCTTCATTAGTTCCACACTCCTACCACTGCATTATCATCACTAGTGCCACACCATGACTTCATCAGTGCCACATTTCTACCACGACATTACCACTACTAGTGCCACACTTATATCACTATATTACCGTCAGTAGTGCCACACCATGCGTTCATTAGTGCCACACTCCAACCTCTGCATTATAATCAGTGCCACGCCATGCCTACATCATTGTCACACTTCAACTACGACATTACCATTACTAGTGCCACACTCATATCGCTATATTGTCAGTAGTAGTGCCACACTTCTACCACAACATTACCATCAGTGGTGCCACACTCATATCACTACATTACCATCACTAGTATCAAACCATGTCTTCATCAGTGCCACACTCCTACTACTACATGACTACAACTAGTGCCATGCCAACTCATTACCATTATCGATGTATGTAACGTACATCCATCTTTATCCTACGTTCTGTTGCAGTTACCTTTTGTATAAACGTTACTAAGTCTAATGGATGGCAACAACAAAATACAAAAACAACTGAACAATATCTTCTCCCAAGCGAGTTTATTGGTCAGTGTCACTCATCCTGTGAGTTTATTGGTCAGTGTCACTCATCCTGTGAGTTTATTGGTCAGTGTCACTCATCCTGTGAGTTTATTGGTCAGTGTCACCCATCCTGTGAGTTTATTGGTCAGTGTCACTCATCCTGTGAGTGAACACAATACTAAAAAGACAGTATAGGTCAAGTGTTATTCATCCTGAGTGAACACACAATAAAAGTACAAATCAATAAAAATAGTTGAGAGAGCGCGCTTGCTAATCTAATCTTACACTAGTAAACGCGAGAAACACTTCTCGTTAAGCTAAAACGTAATTTTGAATCGTTATAAAGGGACGTTACTATTCGCACTGGCTAAACGTTGCTCTCCAATACGTTTGGTTTTTTATCAAAATTGGATACATCAACAGTGTGCTGTGACACTATTAAACATGATAGTTATACAATGTAAACAAAAGCTATGTTTCCCTGTTATGTTTCATCAAGGAAAAGAAAGGCTTGAGGGACAGTGCATTATTATTATTATTATTATTATTATTATTATTATTATTATTATTATTATTATTAACAGGGAAGTGCTAAATACTCAAGAGCCATAAAACGAGTGGGACGTAATCAAGAGTGATCCAAAGAAAGGCTGGGAGGTTCCAACTCCGTGGATCAAGCAACCTTGAAGGCGGGTGAGAGGGGAGGAAGGGCACTTCAGACAACAGCCGTCACCTACGGTAGTACAAATGACACCAAGACGACACCAGCAAAATAAATAAACAGAGTAGTAAAGCCAAGAGGGAGTTCCACCCCCCAGGCCTGGACGCCGGAGTAGGAAAAACCCTCAAAACAGGTCACAGGTAAATGACAGGTGAACCCAGAAGATACACTCGGCCAGAGTGAGTGTGAAGGTAGTAAGTGCAAGCACAGCTGTTACTAGCGTCATACACAAACACAAGCTTTTTTATTATTCAACATAATGAGATATATGAGCAGTGTGCTGATACTATATATAATAGTTACTGTGTGAACACTCACAGTGTGCTGTTAGAGGGGACAGTGGACACAGAGTAGGGGACTGCCGAGGCTGGCACTAGAGGTGGGAGGGCTATGGTTGGCACTTTGGGTGGGAGAGGAGTGCAACAGCCCACACTGTTGATGGGGAGCACAGGTGAGTGGAAGCTGCTGCCAACGAGAGAGAGAACGTGTTTTTGTGTACTCACTAAGGAGTGTGTGTATTTGTGTGTGTGTGTGTAGCTCCAGCTCTTGGCTCTGACTCTTCAACGGACTGACGTAGTTGTCTCTTATCTTCTTAGTCTCTATATCTATTTGTGAATGCATACACGAAGTTTGCTACTCTGATCATTCCATCTGCTCACAACCAGTGCAGTAAAATATTGATAAGTAACGTCCCTGTGGCACACAGGCTAGAGGTGATTAGTAGCTAGAAAGAGCCTGTACCCCATCCACCCGCGGCCCTGGCCTTGGTGGCCCCAGTCCGCCCACTGCCCAGAAACACGTAAGGCGCTGAAAGAATAACACCTCGTTTTTGACTAGCGAAAATGAAAATGAAACACGAGTTTTAATGAACGCAGAGAGATGGAAGACTGGAGGGTAGTGAAGGAGGGAAAACATGATAGCTGGAACAGTGGACTAGGTTAAAGGAATCAAGACTCGGTGCTGAGTGTATGAGAATTCTTTTTCGAAGTCGAAGGTTTGTTCTAGTATCAGGAAAATAATTTCTGAGAAATGGTAGACAACTGAACAAATATGTGGGTCGTCTCCTCTCATAGGTTATAGTTTGCTGTACTTGCATTAATTCTCTTCTGCCAGGATTTCCTTATTTTCTTCATCGCCTTAGGTGAGTTTCTTCCATTTCCTGAATGACTTTTGTTCCTGTGGTACGCCTTCTGCACGACATGGAAATTAGTTTCTGCTCTAATTCTAACATTTTTTTTGTAGGTTCAACAAGTCTTCTTCTGTAGAGTTATCTGTGGGTAAGATAGTCGAAGAAGCAAGAGAGAGAGGGAGACGGAGGGAGGGAGGGTGGGTGGGTGGGGTGAGGAAGCGGAGGTGACTGAGAGGAAGGTTCATGTTGGCAACCATCACTACAGTAGTGTTGGCTACACAATACAGTTATCATCACTACAGTAGTATTGGCTACCTACTACAATTATCATCATTACAGTAGTGTTGGCTACCCACTACAGTTATCATCACTACAGTGTGTTGGCTACCCACTACAATTATCACTACAGTAGTGTTGGCTACACACTACAATTATCATCACTACAGCAGTGTTGGCTACACACTACAGTTATCATCACTACAGTAGTGTTGGCTACCCACTACAGTTATCATCACTACAGTAGTGTTGGCTACCCACTACAGTTATCATC
>NC_091304.1:21552774-21577774 GCF_038502225.1 Cherax quadricarinatus | reverse complement strand
TTGTTTCATGTTGCAACATGAAGCAAGTCTAGTTACTGCAGTGTTGGGTAGCCAACACTACAGTGTTGGCTACCCACTACAGCAGTATTAGCTACCCACTGACTACAGTAATGTTAGCTACTGTAGTGATCAGGATAATGTCTCTATGGAAGTATTAAGTGTGTACCGGGTATTATATAAACTCTCGTTTAGAGCAGTTAAACAAAGCAGATGTACCTAATTGGGTTATATCAAAATAAAATATCCAGCTTCCTCTGCCCTCATCCTCCCTCCCTCCCTCATGGTCCACAACCCTCACCATCCCAATAACTCCCCCTCCATCCTTCCTCCCCTCCATCACCCACGGTTCTCTCCCTGGCTCACACCTAAACTTCAACTTCCTGCCTCCTATTTGGAGACTTATAGCCTATTATCCACAAACGCAAAACAAACAAAATTCGCGGCGCACAGTAAGAGGAAAAATAATCAGTTCGTGGTTCTCAAATATAGATGGAGGTACCAACATGAGCAGAGAATTGAAAGAGAGTAAATGAGGAAAAAACAGACATTATCCTGGAGTCTGCCTGGAGCCATTACGGAGACAAAACTTAAACAGGTAATAAAAACAATATTCACAGAAAGGTGCAGAATAACAAAAAAGTAAGGGAAAACAGAGATTGGCTTTGATCAGAAATACTAGAAATTTGAAAAACCTATAGTTTATGCCCAGAAGCCAAGAGATACTGACGGCAGTTTCATCAAACCCACCACCAAACAAGAGGAGGCCAAGGAAACAGATTGATCTACGGAAAGATACGATTACTGTCCTGCTGTACAAGTGAGATTTAAATTGAAGCCTGTTAAATATTTTGCAGTCAGGCAAGACCGGTTTTTCTGTCTCGTGAACATGTAAGATGGCGGGTAAATCTTAAAATTATTACTTCTATTCAGTTTAATTTTGACTTCACCTTCATGTGCATTTCTAAACAACTATTATTCATGTAATATTTCTATTTTAATTGAGGATTCCTAGTCTGATAATGTGATGTAGTTCAGCTGGGCTTGTGAGGTCTCTGGGGAGACCTAATTTAACCAATTATATGGTCACCTTGCCTTGGCAAATAGCTGTCAGAGCCACGCCTTTTCGGCTTAAATCTCAGTTCCTTCATTCGTCACTGGCGTCAGATCTCGGTGTCAGGTCGTAACACGTGGTGCACACCCCACTGTGGAGGGTGCTTAGACCACCATATAAGCCCAAGGAACAGCATGATCGAGAGACTTCGAGCAGAGCTGCTGCTGTGTGCAGAGCTCTGAGCAGGAGATTCGAGAGGAGCTGCTGTTGGGGTGCAGGGCTCCGGAGAAGGCTGCTGAAGTCTCTGGAGAAGACTGTTGGAGACACTGGGCATAGTACTGGCTTGGAGCAGTATTCGTGCTGTGTAGGTCTTGGGACCTGTGGCTTAGTTCCTGTGGACTGTCCTCTGAACTATATTGTAAGTTATATTCATTTTCAAGTTGATTGTACTCCCTGTCTCACTGCTTATATGCACCACCCCATTTATCTAAACACAATAATGTACTCCTGTTCCTAAATATATTATTGTACAAAGACTTAATAATAAACTGTGTTTGAGTAGAATAGTAATATTCACTGGCCCCGTTATTTACTCATTTATTAATTTACTTTTATTTCAAGCAGTGAGAGGGTGAGTAGTGTGGTGGGTAATGAGAGGTGAAGGTGTAGTCACCAGTGACCTGTCACATTACCTACCGCTCGCCGCTAATCACTCGATTCACATCGACTCAGACTCTCCTGCCGCCTTACTCCCCTTACTCCGTTATTCCCCGAGTATCCGTACGTTCCAATACCCCCCTACATGACAATAAGTGTTATGGAAAACTTGAGGAAATAATAGCTAGAACGGTGTATAAAATAAATTCTAATCACAGAATAGAGTGAAAACTAATGTGAAGGACTTGGGAGTGATAAAGTCAGATGCGGGTTTCAGGGACCACAACAGTGTGATTATCACATGTGCGAGTAAAATGATAGGATGTATAATCACATTAAAGAGAACCTTCTAACCAAGGGATGACATGCCAATGATGATCCTCTTTAACTCATTTGTTCTCTTGAGGTTGGAATACTGTACACTAATAGCCCCATTCAAAGCATGCGAGCTTGCAGATCTAGGGAAGGAATCAGTTTAGTCAAGCACCTTATATACAGCGAACGTTTCAAGTACCTTGACTTGAACTCCCTGGAACGCAGGCGAGAAAGGTACATCATAATTTACACCTAGAAAATCCTACTGGGACTGGTTTAAAATTTGCACACAGAAATCACTCCCTGCGAGAGCAAAAGACTCAGCAGACAATGCAATATACCCCCAATAAAAAGCAGGGGTGCCATGAGTACAATAAGAGAAAACACTAAGTGTTCAAGGACCAAGATTGCTGAAGAGTCTCCTGCCCAACATACATAGGGGGATTACCAACAGACAGGTCCTATGAGATGGGGGAGGGGTTCAGCCGGTCTACTGGTCTGGGGCCCGGCTGTGAATCTCTGAAGGAGCCCCATAGCCACAGACGTTTTATCTTATTTTTTTTTTTTTGTAATTTCAAGACTTTTAGTTTATTTAGAAAAATAATTATGTAAAATCCACTTAGACTGGGGGTCTCAACCTGCCCCAAGGGGCCCCAAAGCAATCTTGTTCCGCCTAGTAAAATTTCTCTTGGAGGCCCTGCCAATAAAACCTTGGCTGTCTTCAAGAGGGAACTGCACAAATACCCATAGTGCCCAATCAACCGGGCTGTGGTTCCTACGCTGGATTGCGTGCGACCAGCAGTAACAGCCTAGTTGAACAGGTCCTGATTCACCGAGAGACCTGATAGAGGACCGGGCCAGGTAAACTTCAGGTAGGCTTATACATTTAAAATTTCGTTCGTTGGTGGGGTTTAAAGCCTAGCGACTACATCAGGATCATTAAGGCTGCCCATAACCTTTCTACCACCATAGAAGAATACTTTAATCCCTAAAGTAGGGATTACATTTTAGTGCCTAAAATAGAAAGTAGACTCTCAGCACATACATGCAGAGAGAAATATACCTGAAGGAGAGAAACACTTTGGAAGATGTGACTGCTTTACAAATTACTAAGAGGAATTAACAGCAGACAGGGATAGAATGTGTGAAATGCTGAAGAGAACACAGAGGGAGTCACAGGGATATTAGAAAGTACTTCTTTGTCTCTGCGGGTGTTAGATAAACTCCATACAAAATTTCAAGTGTAGCTAGCCAAAAACTAGTGGCCAATAATACCGGTCATGTAATTTAAGAGGATTAGACACGCTCCGTGCATACGAGCAATTGCCAACAAACCTCTGGCGGTCTTCATGAGGAAACTCGGCCAGTCCCTCAAATCAGTGCCTGACCAGTCGGACTGTGGTTCGTACGTCGGACCGAGTGTGGCCAACAGTAACAGTCTGGTTGATCAGGCCTTGATCTTCCAGGAGCCCTGGTCTAGGACCGGGCCACGGGGGCATCTCCCACTCTCACACAACCCCTGAGATGATTCTTCTCATTTTTCCTGTGACATTTGACCTCATTTTGACTTCAAGAAGATATCTGCCACAATCTTCGCTACTCCACCACAACCTACACTATTTCACCACAACCCTCACTCCACCACAACCCTCACTACTCCACCACAACCCTCACCCTCCTCAATTAACACTAATTTTCTACATGTCTGATACCATTCCTGAAAACCAGCTTGTAAAAAGACAACTGAACAAATCTCCCGAAAAGCTTACAACTTACTTTTTGTCAAGTAACATACAACCCACTGTGTACATAACCAACTGGGAAGGGGACTCGTGCTTTCCACTCCTGAGAGACAACCTGAGACAGAACAAGGGAGCTTCACTAAGGATACAACCAAGTAGGAGACAGAACAAGGGAGCTTCACCAAGGGCGCATAACCTCTAATTCAACTCAACCAGACGGAAACGTGCCTCGAGAAATTATTAACAGATTAAAATTAACTACGACTTTTCTTGCTGGGACTAGCCTGCCAGAAGCTCTGCTCTACGTTATATACTCAGGCCATGAAAAATGACTTCCTGGTGACGTTCATTTTATTAAGCAGTGATAGAAACGGGTGTCAGAAACGGAAGTTGTTGCAATTCAGATTGAAAATCTTCCACGACGAAGTTGTGCATATGATACAACGCCCTACTCAACAGGTAGGATCTAAAACCGGAAAAATCAGGACCAAAGTAGAATCACTCAATGGGATCCTTGTGAGATATGATGAGCAAATATAATTAGTGAGAGTTGACCGTGAAGAGGTAGAAAGAAGAGTTGATACAACTGTTCCTGCCTACTTTCTGTGCTCGGCTGGGGGGGGGGGGCTGCTGTGTGGGCGAGGCGTTTAGGAATAAAGATGCCTAACTGTTATTCTGTTAGTCGCAGTTATTCTGTTAGTGGACAGTTATTCTCTTAGTGGGATGGATTAGTGAAGGACCTGCCTAGTATGGGCCAAGAGGCCTATTGCAGTGTTCCTCCTTTCTTATGTTCTTATTATATCCTTGTTAGGGGTGTAAGGGTGGCAGCTTCCACCTCTGCACTACCACAGCTAAGCTACCGCTGTACCGTCCTGACCATCTGGACCCCACCGTCAGTGTGTTCGAGGCAGTGTATTGCGTTACCTCAACACACACAGCACTCTCCCTCTTCCTCGAACTTTATCTTCGTTCTTCCGGGAAACGGAGCAAGAAACATCTCTCTCACGCTGATACTCGAGAAAAAGTTTGCCCTCCATTCCCCATGCTCGTCGTAGCCTTCAACACTGGAGTCTTTGGCTTCAATTGTCTTCGTATTCCAACGTAGAGTTCTTATAGTGTCACTAGTTATGTCACGAATTTTAGTATTAATCATAACATCCCCTCAGCAGAATATATTTTTCCTTAATGTACACCAGGACTTCCTGTCACTTGCGTCTCCAGCATGAAATGATTACGATTATCCTCTTCAACTTTGTCCTCCTCGAGCCAGAGAAACGTAGACGGCGATTTTATACGGATATTAACCCCCGAGGATTAATAACCTAAGTTAACCCACTAAAAAGCCAAACAGTGTAGCTTATTTCCAATGGAGTCGTTTTTAGGCTCTCCCGCACACCGGTTGATTAATTCCTATGTATATACTGAACCCTAAGTAATGAGCAGCAGGAGTTACAGACAGACCCACACGTCTTTCCTCATATCCAGGAAAAAATATGTTATACTGATGTGTTACAAACTCCAGTCCTGCTGAAGTCTTATATTGGGCATATGCCAATATGTAAGGAAACTACAGACTTTTGAAAGTACTCACCTTTGGAAATACTCAAGGCCATTGTGATATATCATGTAATAAAGTTAATATAATGAGATGTACCGCCATCCGATGACTATTATTCTAACCCCCTCCTCCCTCATTTATTACTGATTATTATATACTTTTCATCTCTTCTTGCAACCGTTCAGCTGTGTTTCTTTGCCTCGTGCCTTGCATCACTTGTCCCAAACCTCCCTCACCACTTCTTCTACCTTCCTATCATACATATCGCCCCAACACCTTTCTCTTTTTTATTTTACCTACGGCTGACAAATTTTATTACCTCGTGTGTACAGCCAGTCTTGTGATGGAATGTAAGAGTTACACGTGCAAAACTCTTCTTACTATGCAACTATCATACAGAATAGTACATCTGATGAAGTACATCTAATTTTGCACACTGCCACAACAACATACTGGAGTGAGAAATATGGGAGGAAGTGCAAAATAAACCCAGTGAGGAACAGGGGTGCGGTGGGAACAATAAGGGAACACTATATCAACATCCGGGGTTCCAGACTATTCAACATCTTACCAGAAGATATCAGAAACACGGCTGGAACAAGTGTAGAAGCCTTCAAGAGGTAACTGGACAAGCATCTTTACCAGGTGCCAGATCAACCAGGCTGTGATGGATATGTGGGGCAGCGGGCCTACAGCAGGAACAGCCTGGTTAACCAGGCAAGCACCACACGAGCCTGGCCCATGGCCGGGCTCCGAGAGTAGTGAGACTCTCAAAACTAATCAAAGGTATATCAAAGGTACATAACTGCTGGGATGAAAATATTTGTGCTAATTTGTGAATACTGAGAAGTAGGATATTTAGTGTTGACAGAAAAGTAAATTTAGGCGAGCAGTTGAATACTCTGAATTTGATTATAAGTAACTATTTGTCAACGAAAGATGACGGTATTAATAATATGATATACGTGTAATTAGTAAGACAAGAAGAGAAAAGGAAGACAATGAAATTATTATGAAAGTAATAAAATTTATTATAATACCATCCCATTGCATGTATACGCCTAAAGAACTACAGTTGTAGCTCTCGTAGACGACTGTAGCTGCACACCTGAGGACAACACATTCACTACAAAAGTGCCACTCCTACCATCCCGGTGGAGTGTCAGTTGTGGCACTCCTCCCTGCCCCTTTCCTTCCCAGTGAGGGGACTTCCGCCCTCCACCAACCCTCTACCTTATACACATAATCCACTTCTCTTCATTTTCACATTAATACATTACATGTATACTAAAGTCACATAAATTAAACATAACTCGTATGTAAAGACCACTATATTTGGACATTTCAATTTACAAACTTTTGCGAACTTGGACAATGAGGTCCACCACGTGAGTGGAAAGCGCGAGTCAACACAACAATGGACTAGTGTTTGAGTGGTGATGCAATATTTACATGAGGGCAGCTCCAGCTTGAGCGTCACCAAGAGACACTACTACACCATCACTGGCAGACACTGCACACACACACACACACACACAAGTGGCAGCAGGGCCTTGCACGCGGCCGCCGGGCCCTGACATACTGACGCTCTCTGGGATCATAGAGGGCCTGGCACTCGCCACCCTAAGGGGGGGGAGGAGGGGATAGGAGTCGGATAGAGGAGAACGGACTCCCGGCGAGTGGGTGGTGTTGGGTGTGGTGGGCGGTAGTGGGTGGGTTGGGCAGTCGTGGGGAGTTGTAGTTTTCACTGACACCACCCAACAGCTGCACCCACCCCTACGCACTTCCACACTCAAACAGAACAAACAATGGTACGAGTCGTACACTGTATTAAACAATCTGAACATACTTAACACCGCAGAAATAATGATCAGGGCCGTCTGACTTACATTTCTGCACATAACATGCATGCACATGACGGCATGACGGTGAAGATACGACATCCAGACAAACACAATTGGGGCAATATATACACCATTGCTGATAACCTAAACCCAGGAGAGGAAGGAAGACAACGTCCTGTTGGGGTTCCCGCTGGGTGGGTTATCGGACGCACCTCTCATACCTTGAATAACAAACATCCCTGCAGAGGAAAACCAACCCGGCACACCATCACTCTTCACCCATCTACCAGGCCCTCTGTTTCTTCTAATACTATTACTACCACCACCACCACCACCCTCTCAATCACTACCATCAAGCAGGTCACTTGTGTCAGGCCTCAGCCACTTCACATTCTATGATAAACGCATAACTGAGAGGCGAGGCCAGGAGCTATGACTGTACCCTCCAAACACAACTGAGTACAGGGATTCTCAACAATATGAACAATATCAGTTTAGATCAGGATGCTCCTATCACTAGCAACTACTGCACCACCACTACCACACTGTTTTGGACGCAATGGAAGATAAACAAAATGTGTGCGGTTAGCACCAATAGCCTGCTCGATCAGGCCATCCATAGGAAGGGGTGGTCTGGGACCGGGCCGCGGGGAAGCTGACCCCCGAAGCAGTTTTCCAGGTAATATGCAGAAACTTCAGAAAAAAAAACTTTAACATTTGCTATCATTTTATACTAGCACACAAAATGTGCGCATAGGGACGAAGCGGCCATATCTTCAAATTATGTAAGAAGCAATGTTGTAGGGATATTGGAAAAAAAATCAGGAGTTTTAAATGGATGGAATGAAATATGAAGAATTATAAAAACGTGCAAGATCAATTTATAACAGATGATAAAACACTACAATCATGAGTTCCATTTCTGTGATTATATATAAATAATCACAGAACAGGTGGGGTTTGAACCCATCGCAAGTGAATCCTCAAACTCACAGGCCAGTGCGTTTGCAGCTTTGATGTGGTGGGTTTCCCCTCAAGGAAGGTTCCTTGATGTTGGTGAGGGGCTCTTGATTTAGGGAATTGGATCTGTGCTCCAGTTCCCCAAATTAAGCCTGAATGCCTTCCACATCCCCCCCCAGGCGCTGTATAATCCTCCGGGTTTAGCGCTTCCCCCTTGATTGTAATAATAATAAATGTGGTGGGTTTCGGGGATATTGTCCCCTCAGCCATTGTGTCAGACAATGCCTGTTAATAAAGGAAATATTATAATAAAAATAATTTACCATATATTGAATGTAAGTAAAAGTTTGTAAGATTTACTTTCCAACTTACTTGTTCCTGAGTTAGAAAGAAAAGAGCAACAATCCTGCCAGGGCACTATCATCCAATGATAGTAGTACCTAGTTGATCAGGCCCTGATCCATCGGGAGGCCTGGTCGTGGACCGGGCCGCGGGGGCGTTGATCCCCGGAATAACCTCCAGGTAACCTCCTTGGATGGTTGCTGTCTACCTCATCTCTTCTCCACCCTGGCACCTCTTTGTAATATAGTTGACAGTAAATAGTCTATTATTATTATTATTATTATTGTGTTTGGCACTATCTCGGTGTCTGCCTCGCCTTGTATTAAAAGCTTCATGCTATGTTTGGCTCCAGGTATATACATGTGTGTTCATATTTGTCTGGTGTCTACCTAGTGGTTCAGGGAACTACTGGCCCCGTGGCCTGGCTCTCTAATCACAACCTATGATCCATGGCCTGATCAAGCAGTCTGTTGGTACTTGCAACTTGCAGTCCGACATAGACATAAGAGCTCAGGTGATCAAGAACTTCTTGAATCAACTTATGAAATATCTATTCAGATTATGAGTACTTTCAAAAACAAGGAAATAGTGCTGCTGGTGACACTTTTCAAATCGTTTGTGCTCTCTTATTTACAATATTGCTCAGTGTGGGCGGCCCCGTACAGGGCAGGGAAAATAACACAGCTGGAACAGATACAGAGATCATTTACGGCTCGCGTAGAGCTCTACTCGAGCTGTGACTTTTCTCACTACCATTCTTACCGCACAGAGTGGTAGTATCAGCCATGTTAGCAGCTAATAGTGCCGGAGACGCTGCACAATGACACCAATATGGCACTATGGTCGCCACAACATAAGTGCGGGCAAAGACGTTAAGGACAAACTGCTTTCATACAAGCTACATATTTAATTAACGCAATTTCACACCACTAGTGACAACTGTGCACATTTCAATGTTTTCTGGGTACTGCATTAACAGACATGTCATCTCTCTTATACCTTGTTTATTTGTGGTTACCTTTAACTCCGATATACCTTTGATGAGTTCCAGAGTTTTTCAGAAACTCCCAGAGTTCGACCTTAGGCCAAGCTCGTCTAGTGCTTGCCCGATCAACCAAGCTGTTGCTGCTGGTGGCCCGATGACCTACATATCCATCACAGCCTGGTTGATCTGGCACTTGGTGGATACTTGTCCAGTTTCCTCTTGAAAACTTCTACACTTGTCCCAGTGGTTCTAACATCTGGTAAATTTTCATTAGTTTATGCAACCTAACCTAACCGAACCCAACTTTACCTAACCTAAAACAAAGAAATTGACTTTAGAAACCTTGTAAGAAAACTGAGGATGGTTTACATTATCAACCACAAGACCAAATCAATCAAGATGCTGGCTCTCACGTTTAATACTGAACCTTGTTAATACTTCAGAAAGAGCCTGGCGGTGTTGGAGTGAGGTGGTCACACTGGCCGCGGCGGCCTCAACCAGACCCGGACACAAATTGAGTGTTCCTGTGCTAGCCACTCCACGCCACGCCACCCCACTTGAGCTTCACAAAACTGTATACCCAAGATTTAGCTGCCTGTCGCACAGGTAAACACCTCTTGTCGAAGGTAACACTCCAATCACTTCTAAACACATAACCAAGCTGCTGATCGTCTTAAGAATTTCAATATGTTAAAGGAGAATCTTATTGCCATTCTGACATATCTAATTTGACAGCTCTTCGAAAACAGTTAAACAATCTGATCATATTAAACAGTATAACCTCATTCCTGTTCGAGACAAAACTAGTACACTACTATGATGATAACTCGGGTTACATAAGTTAGTCATTCCCAGCAGTGTAACATCATAGCTGAGGATACAAGTGTTAACCGCCTCTCCAATTGTTGTTAGTGTCGAATGTTCTCTTATAATACTGCGCTTTCCCTACTACTGTCTCCCTCCCGGCTGCTGTCCCAGATGGATACCTCAGGTAGGTTACCTGAAGACTATTCCGGGGGTCATCACCCCTCATCCGGTCTCAGACCATTCTTCCTGACTCATGACCTGATGAACAAGGCTGTTAGTGCTAAGGCACGCAATCCAACACAGGCACTACAGCCTGGCTGATCATAACTTGAGAGGGTGGGGGGAACTTACTAGGTTCCCGTTTGAAGATAGCTAGGGGTCTGTTAGTAATTTCTCTTATGTACAATATGAAGGGAGGCTTTTTTTTTAAGTCTCGAACCCTTTACATTTATTGATTTATATGTTAGTGTATTTATGTAACTCTTTTCATTAGAAGTATTTGGCACCGTCTGCCGAGACCCTTGCTTTCATAGGGGGTATTTCGGTGTGTAGATTTTGGACCAATACCTCCAGAATTTTACAGGTGTCAACGTAGTTTACACCTAGGATTTCAGGCGTTCCTAACAATTTACACAAGCAGTGAAGGTTCTTTGTACATTTTCCAGCTCTGGAACTGCGAGTGAGATTTACGAATTTCTCTGCTTACTGACTATCCTTGCTGTTAACTGCTGCTGAACCGTTCCTGCAAGCTGACTTTCCTGACTTACTTTCCCTGCTGCTAGATGACTGCTGGTGACTGAGCGATTATCCCCGCTGACTGCTACTTCTAAATGTACTTAAAACACTTAGAAACTTGTAGTGGGATCACACGGTATAGGCGCGGCGTCCTCTGTCAATCTAAAATGACATGCTTAACAAAGACTACAAAAACAATACACAATCCATCCGTTCAGTTTTCAGGATGTACACGACTATTCTTCCACATCCGGCGACAAAAGGTCAGGACATTGACTTTTAGTAACAGTTTTTACGTATCACAACAACAATAATAATAATAATAATAATAATAATAATAATAATAATAATAATAATAATAATTACGCCGGCAATGTTTTGACACACCAGGTGTCAAGATCCCACAAATTGCGGCGCAATTTACACAACTGGATAAATTATTATATTCACACAAAACGTTAAACCCGTATGAGTGATTCTGCCCATCTACAGACAGAAAAACTAAGCTTTGCTTATGAAGACCTAATGAACTGGCTTTCATCCCAAGTGGTAAAATATTACGGGTCCTGGTGATAGTTTCCCACTAGCGGTCTTGCCCCAAACTAGGCCGCGAGTAGGAAAACTCGCGAACCATGTCACAGTTAAATCTCAGGTAATCCCGCACCAAAACCGAATTTAACCTAAAACTATATAGCTTATGCAGAATTTTGTTTTTAAAGTATACATAGACACGTTAGAGCAGGTTGGAATACGTCACTCATTCTAGAGTAAGCTAGGCATCACCTATTAGCTTTAAATCTTCAACAGGGAACTTAATAATTTTCTTGAATCGGTTTCTGACCAGCCGAGTTGCTAGCACCAGCAGCCTCATTGATCAGGCCATCAATTATGAGGCCTGATCTGGGACCGAGCTCCAGGGGCGACCACGTCCGAAATTTACAACAGGTAGGGAACACGTTAATATTTTGTGCAAATTACGGAACTAGTAGGGTCTGAACCCATGGCAAGCTAATCACCGGATGATGGTATTATACAGTGGATAAAGCACTGACCTAGGTTTAGAACTGGCTAGTCATGGATTCAAACCCCATCAGTTCCGCGATTTCTTTGCATTCGTGTTATTACGATTTCATGAATCATTCTGCGCAACTGCTACAGCACACGAACCTGTCAGCCACACAGGTCTAGCATGATGAATCAGGGAAACACTCATGTACTAGTGGAAGGTTCATTGTTAAGCCAAGCGGAGTGGGTTGCTTAAATGCGCACACATTTTAGTATTTTCCAAGAAAGTCCTGATGGCCCTGGCAGACCTCGTGACGTCACCCAGCATACTGCACGACAATATAGTAAAACATATGATAATTAGACGATATTCTTCAAAACTAACACTTACCTTTGATATACCTTTGAAGAATTTCGAGAGTATATCTACTCTCTGAGCCCGGCCATGGGCCAGGCTCGTCTGGTGCTCGCCTGGTCAACCAGGCTGTTGCTGCTAGAGGCCCACTGCCCCACATATCCATCACAGCCTGGTTGATCTGGCACCTGGTGAAGATACTTGTCTAGTTTCCTCTTGAAGGTTTCAACACTTGTTCCAGCAGTGTTTCTGATATCTTCTGGTAAGATGTTGAAAAGTCTGGGACCCCGGATGTTGATAGTGTTCCCTTATTGTCCCCACCGCGCCCCTGCTCCTCACTGGGTTTATTTTGCACTTCCTCCCATATCTCTCACTCCAGTATGTTGTTATGGCAGTGTGCAGATTTGGGACCAGTATTTCTGTAACTATTTATCAATTATTTTTATTTCAAGGTATGCGTATGTCTTTAAAATGCTTATGTGATGTTGAAAGCAGGTTTAAAAGTGGGAAAGTTTCGTTGCCATGTGAGTGGTTTAAGTAGTTCCCGGGCATTATACTGCTGCTTACACTCTTGCCTTCTCTACATCCACCTCTGAACAAAGCTCCAGTTTCCTAAAATATGTTCTCACGTCCGCTTCATGCTCCCTTCAGACTAATTCACCAGCCTCGCCCTACCTCCGCCCATATACTCATCCTGTCTCCATGTGTGCACCCTTCCGCTTATAACAGTGAGTCCTGTTCCAGTAAGCCAGCGATTCCTGTATGTTTATTTTCAAAAGTAGATACACCGCACTGTGGCTACCATCATCTACATGACATTTTACGAGGTCAGAGCAAGAGCTGTTCAACTAGCACATCCATCACGTAGGATAATTTTCCTGTCACATTACATCACACTGGGTTTCATATACGAGGTAATATAATCTCTCGGCCTGAGCTGAGAGACATGGGTAGGCTGATAAGGCTAATACTGTCAAGATTTCTGCTAATGGTCCAGCAGCTACGAGACCATTGAGAGGGGTGAACATTTGAGTAAGACCCTCCTGGAGGTTACCTGGAGGTTATTCCTGGGATCAACGCCCCCGCGGCCCGGTCCATGACCAGGCCTCCCGATGGATCAGGGCCTGATCAACTAGGCTGTTACTGCTGGCCGCACGCAGTCCAACGTACGAGCCACAGCCCGGCTGATCCGGCACTGACTTTAGGTATCTGTCCAGCTCTCTCTTGAAGGCAGCCAGTGGTTTATTGGTAATTCCCCTAATGCTTGATGGGAGGCTGTTGAACAGTCTTGGGCCTCGGACACTTATGGTGTTTTCCCTTAGTGTACCAATGGCGCCCCTACTTTTTATTGGGGGCATTTTGCATCGCTTGCCCAGTCTTTTACTTTCGTAGGGAGTGATTTCTGTATGCAGATTTGGGACCATTCCTTCTAAGATTTTCCAAGTGTAGATTATGATATATCTCTCCCTCCTGCGTTCCAACGAGTACAAGTCATGTGCTTCCAAGCCTTCCCAATAGTTAAGGTGCTTGACAGAACTTATACGTGCAGTAAAGGATCTCTGTACACTCTCTAGATCTGCGATTTCACCTGCTTTGAATGGAGATGTTAATGTACAGCAGTATTCCAGCCTAGAGAGAACAAGTGATTTGAAAAGGATCATCATTGGCTTGGCATCTCTCGTTTTGAACGTTCTCATTATCCATCCTATCATTTTCTTTGCACGTGCGATCGTGGCACTTGTGATCCTTGAAAGTGAGATCCTCAGACATTACTACTCCCAGGTCCCTTACATTACTTTTCCGCTCTATTGTATGGCCAGAGTCTGTAGTATACTCTGTTGTAGTTATCTCCTTCAGTTTTCCATAACGGAGTAGTTGGAGTATATTACATCTGCATTCAGATTTTCTTCCAGTGCATCCAAGGCCATATCACAGTGATCCAGTAGTTGTGAGAGGCAGGAGCGACCTGCCCTGAACCCATGTTGCCCTGGATTGTGCAGATTTTGGGAATCCAGGTGATTTGCAATCCTGCTTCTTAGCACTCTTTCAAAGATTTTTATGATGTGGGACGTCAGAGCTATTGGTCTATAGTTCTTAGCTAATGCTTTGTTGCCACCAACTGTTTTTTTTTCTCTTACGAATGAATTAAGATCTCTCTACATCCAAAACTCCCTCCTGTCTTCTTATATTCATATATCCACTCATTACATTAAGATGATATATATATATATATATATGTCGTGCCGAATATGTAAAACTGGTCAATTAGCAAGAACTCATTTAAAATTACGTCCTTTCTAAAATTTTCTCTTATATATTTAAAGATATTTTTTTTATTAATGATAATGTAAAAATTTATAATTTTGCAACAAAAGAATCTTAGAAAACTTACCTAACCTTATTATAACAAGAACAATTTATTTTAGTCTAACCCAACTAAATATATTTTAGATACGTTTACAATAATTTAATACTAAACAAACAGTGAAATATTTTTTTTTTGTTAGGTTCAAAATGATTATGGCGAAATTATTGCATACACAAATTTTCACTCGTCTTATATGGCAAGATGAGCGTTGCTATTTAAGCCAAAATAGCAAATTCTGCCTATTCGGCACGACACACACACACACACACACACACACACATATATATATATATATATATATATATATATATATATATATCTATATAGATATATATATATATATATATATATATATCGTGTAGAATAAGTAAAACTAGTCAAATAGCAAGAACTCATTTAAAGGTAAGTCCTTTCTAAAATTTTATCTTATACGTAGTAGTTTCGAATCCTGCTGACTGCGATCTTTCTCTGTATATACCCGCTTGTTTCTGTGTGGTGCATTGATATAAAAATCGCTTGGGAGGTCAGAACATACAGGAGGAGATCTTTTTTTTTTATATATTTTTATTTAAGGACACAGTATACAATCTACATGTTGTTATACATAAAACTTAACAAAAAAAGGCTCAACACTGAGAAAAAAGAAGCCTAACTAGGAATGAAACAGAAGAACCTACATATGAGCATTCCTTAACAAAAGCTACAAAACAAAACCTGTTACACTTATGCATATTTTGTATGAAAACTTTATGTACAAAACATTAAGTATACACCAAATCATTTCTCATACAATTGTTTTGTATAGTAACATATTACGTCCATAGATTCTCGATAACTAAAACCCCCTGACAATGTTTTCGAGGAGATAAATCGTACTCCCCACACCTCATATAACCCAAATACACATCATATGGAACTTTGCATACTCTAGGATAAATGATAAATTATAAGATTTTTTTTTTTTTTTTTTTAAGATGTGTGCCTCCTCCCATCACCCACAAGGTACACAGTATGAACAGGTGAAATATACTCTTAATCCGTGTGTATATACGTTCCTACCTCATTAACTTCCAAACAGGAAGGAATACTGAATAGAGCAATGTACAATGCCCACTCTCGTACACAGAACATCTAACATTGACAAAGTTAAATATACAGGAAATACATGAGCCTGGTGCACGCAGGCACCTCGCCCGTACTACAGTTGTTAAATAGGATAGGAATCACAACATTAGTCTCTGGGGCAACAAACAAACCCCGCATCTTTTATAACAAATTTCTTAGCTCATTATTTCCTAAAAATTTTCAGTTTGGTCCGTCTTTGAAAAGTATCGAAAGGACGCCTTGGCGAACCCACAGAAGCAAGAAAATCTTACCAAAAAACCTCCACCTCTCTCACAGAAGTCCCATTTCTATAACAGAACACCCCACCCACACACACAGACTCACACACAGACACGCACACACACACACACCACACGCAACAACACACACTCAACACACACACTCAACACACACACACACACACACACATACACAAAGGCCCTCACACAGACAGGCCTTACATCATGTTATCTCACATACACCACTGGAGCAGCCACCATCACCTCTCTTCCTTACTACAATCATCTCCAAGTACTCATCACTCACCTCCGGAAACCAACTCCTTGCTGCCTTTCCCCGGCACCAACTGTAGCAGTCGTGCCACAGTCAGTCCCTGATAACTCTCCAGAAAAAGAGCAACCCACTGACCCCCATATAAGCTCCTATTCCTACCCACCGATCTATAAAAACTCGCCGCTAAGGCCTTGATCCTGACATTACCCCCACCTCCCTCATTCCCCAAGAAACATACAAAAAATCAACCATTATATACCTTAACGCCCTCGCTACCTCATTAGACACTCCTCCCACGTCTAAAAGTAAAGCCCTAAGGCCCCCCACCCTTCCCCCCCAATAATCCAAAAACACCCCTCAACCACACCCTTACATTTTCCAAAAAAGGACAAAAGTACACCACATGGAAAGAATTTTCCACGTCACCACAATGCGCACATGAAGCATCACTCACATATCCCATCTGCCTCAACACCTCTTTTGACGCCAATGTCCCCATGAGGAATCTGTAGACTACTTCTCTCACCCTTGCAGGCATTCTTAGCTTTCGAAATTCCTCCCATATTACCCTCCAATCATATGTGGGGAAGACAGCCACCCCTTGCAGCGTCTCCCGACAATACTCAACTCTCAACATTGTTCGCATCGCTATTGTGCCGTGCGGACAGGCTGCGCAGTAGCTCCTGATACAACTGGTTTACTGCGCAGTTTTCCTGTTTTGTGCATACAACATGGCGGATCGCATTGGACGCCGGGTGAGCACTGTTTGTGTGGAATTGGTGCGTGGCACGCTTACAGGAACAACCATGCACGTGTTACTGCATGCCATCATCAGTGAGGTATATGGAATACCGACCGAAGAATTATATGGAGTAGCAGTCAATGGTGTGTCGAGAATTTTCATCAAGTTTAAAGACGCAGGATTCTACACAAGCATAGTCAACAAATATCAAGAGAAGAGGCTAGCAGTGAACACTATGGTGGAAGTCTGCTTACATGATGTGTCCAGCTATGTGACGTGGGTGAAGGTACGAAACGTGCCTTTTGAGGCGACGGAGCATGATGTGACGGCGGTGTTTAGCAGCTATGGGAAAATCCACTCAGCAGTGATGGGGGTGTGGCAAAATGGACCTTATGAGGGGCTACCTGAAGGATCATTTACGCTGAAAATGACGTTGAGGCAGCCGATTCCATCATACGTATTTATGGAGGTCTTCCGAACGCAGGTCTACGTGTACTACTCAGGGCAGCGGAAGACTTGCAGATTATGTGGTTCTTTTGAACATATGGCTGCCCAATGCTATAAAAAAGCTGGACGGAGGGAACAGGTACCAGTGATCTTACATCAGAGGAATGCTCTGGAGGTGTCGGAGGAAGGAGTAAGGCCAAACAAGATTCCTTGCCGATGGAGTGACGAAGTGGACAGGGCTGAGGCGACTATGGAGGAAAGTGTAACACTAACAGTTGATAAGGGACAGACGACATCGACGTCTGATGAGGAGGGTACGGGCCAACAGGATGGCTTGCTGGAGGAAGTACTTAGTTCCTTTTTGCATGACGTTGAAGAGGGACAGGTGGATGAAGGGTGTAACCTGGTGCAGGCAACTGTGCAGCAAGATCAGGAGGTTAGGAATACTGTGTGCACTAATGTTAATGTGCACAACGTTGTGGCAGAGGTCCATAGGGCAGAAAAGACAGGTGACGAGGTGTGTGGGGAGGGGAGTTCTCGTAAGAGAACTGCAGGAACGTCTGAGATGGACGATGTTCTTACTCCAGGACAAAGAACAGGAGTAAAATCTTGGAGAAAGGATGTATGTCATAAGGGGAAAGAGGGAAGGGGTAATGTAGGGTTTAATGGTTCTAGGGATAATGAAGGGATAGGGGGGGGGGTGAATAAGCAAGCTGTCAAGAAAGATGCCATACAGCAGGACGGTATAGGAGGGTGTGTGCCAAGAAGAAAGGGTAAACCACCACTATTAAAATAATTCACGATAGTAACTGTAAATGTAAATGGATTGAAGAATGAAGTGAAACGAGTATGGATGGAATGGTTTTTGAGGAGATATAATGTGGATGTATGCTTTATACAAGAACATAATTATAAGATAGGCTGTGCTTTGGCATTAAAAGGTTATAAATTGTATGTAAGTGGGTCTGTTAGGTTAAAAGGGGGAGTGGCAGTGGCTGTGAAGAAAATAGTCCCTTACGTATTATAAAGTGGGAAGAAGGGGGGGGAGGGTAGTGAGGGTGGATGGTGAGTGGGGAGCATCTAGAGTATGTTTCATTGGGGTTTATATGCCAGCAGAGAATATAATCAAAGTAAAAGAGGATTTTGTGAGAGACGTTTTAGTGTATTTTTTAAGGGGTTTACCTCTAGTAACTGTAATTGGGGGGGACTGGAACTGTGTTATAAGGGGGGGGGACGTGGAGCCAAGGGGGGCGGGTTGTGTATTACTGTCGTTACGCAATGTTTTACAGGATGCAGGGGTGAGGGACATGGAGGGGAGTGGGGCTTGGAGAGTGGATTTCACTTTTGTTAGGAGAAATTATTCAGCGAGGTTAGATAGGATTTATATAACGGAGGCAGTTAGGGTAGGAGGGGTAAAAACAGTGGACGTAGGGTTTTCGGATCATAGGGCAGTTTTGGTAGAACTGGATTGGGAGGGAGTGGTAAAGGTATATTCAAGTTTCTGGAAGTTAAATGCGAGGTTGGTGAGGAGTGAGGTGGTGAACGCAGAGTTTAGAGACTGGTGGAGACAATTGTGGAGGGCAAGGGATGGGGTAGGGAGTATTTTGGATTGGTGGGAAAATAGGGCTAAACCTGGTATCGCGGGGTTTTATAAATATAAAGGAAGGGAGGAGGCGAGGTGGAGGTACGGTTTACAGAATTATTTGGAACAGCAGCTCAATGAGTGTTACGCAAGAGATGAGGGGAAGTCTTTTGAAGAAATATCAGGGCTAAGAGGGAGACTAAGGGACATACATAATGAAAGATTTGATGAATTAAGGGTAAGGGCAGGTATGGATGCCGTGCTATGGGGAGATAAACCGTCGGGTAGTGTGTTAAGAAGTTTTCGCATTAGACAACAGGAGTCCACTATAATACTTTTAGAGGTTAGTGACGATTTGGAAGGTTATACTAAGGGGCAAATGTTGGTGACAACTGAGGGGATAAGTAATTATGCGGACTATTGGTTTAAAAGGAAATGGGAAAAAGGTAATTTGGGGATAGTTAATAAAGAAAGAGGAGGGGTGAAGGTCTTGGGGAAAGGTGGGGAGGACAGAGGGGGATTGGAGGGAATAATAAGTATGGAAGAAGTGAAAGAGGCAGTGTTCAATTTAAGTAAGGGGAAAGCACCGGGAATTGATGGGCTTTCCAATGATTTTTACAGAGTGCATTGGGAAACCATAAATGTTTGTTTGGTTCAGATATTGAATTGTATGCTGAAGGAAGGGAAATTGGGAACGTCACAGAGGACGGGTGTGGTCGTGCTTGTAAAGAAAAAAAGCGAGGGGAGCACACTGAGCACGTACAGGGCCATATCTTTAATGTGTACGGATTATAAGATTTTTGCGAAGATTTTAGGGAACAGGATGAAGAAGGTAATAGGTGGTATGGTGCACAAGGGTCAGTTGGGAATTCCGGGTCGTAGTATGAGGGATGGACATAGTCGTATTAGGGAATTTTTGCAGGGTTGTAAGGGTGGTGGAATTTTGGGCATTGATTGGGAGAATGCTTATGACGGTGTGAATAGAGAGTACATGGTTGACACTTTAAGGCTTATGGGTTTTGGGGAGGGAATAGTAAAATGGTTGAAGACCTTGTATGCAGAAGCTACGATTCAGGTGCAAATTAATGGTAGGTTGGGTAGCGTGTTGAAAATGGAGAAAGGTTTGAGACAAGGGTGTCCTATGTCTCAAATTCTGTTTGCATGTATGCAACACCCGTTTTATGGAATGGTTGAGGAAGCAACAACGTTACAGGAGGAGGGGTCGGGGTTCACAGAGGTAGTTGGTTATGTAGATGACACAACAATACTGATCAATGATGTCGAAGGTTTGCGAAAGGTGGAGAGAGTAATGAGGTTTTTTGGAGAGGCGTCAGGCATGCGTGTCAACAGGGCTAAATCGAAATTATTAGAGATAGGAGATTGGGTGGGGGGTAGAATGGGGGTGGAGTTTGGATGGGATGTGACTGAACAGCTGAAAATTTGTGGGATTATCTATATGGCAGATGAGCAAGAGGCTAGACGGAGGAATTCAGAATTGGTGGGAGAGAAAGTTGTACAACGGATTAGGAACCTAAGAGCGAAGGATGTTACTCTAATGCAAAGGGCAATAATAATAAATTCATTGGTTTATAGTAAAGTGTGGAACGTGGCAGTGGTGTATCCTTTACGGGAACAGGAGATAAAGGAGATACAGAGAAGGGTGCTTCATTATATATGGGGTTTTGGACGAGCATGGCTAAGTAAAGAGGTGGTTATGACGAATGTGCACAGAGGGGGAGTAGGGCTTTTGATGCTAGGGCCGAGGGTAAAGGCCATGTATGTTAAACAAAAGTACGTAAGGGAGGGGGGGTAAAAGGGGTGAGGGTTGGGAGGGTGATGAGGGATGTACGACGATGGTGGGGAGGAAAGGACTTGATGGAATGTGAGAATATGCTAAGGGTTATGTTAGTAATAGGTGAGGTAAAAAAGCTCAAGGTGGGAAGGTTGGTAGAGATAAGTAGGAAACCAGAAGTGATGCAAGGGGTGGCGGTATACCCTTTGTATGATTGGGGTACGATTTGGCATGATTTCCAAAAACTTAAATAAATGCCTAGGGTAAGGGAGTTAGTTTATAGGTTTGTAATGGGGATTTTAGCGTCAAAGCAGGCTTTGTGTGTGATGGGTTTGGTAAAGGAGGCGAAATGCGAACATTGTGAGGAATCGGAAACAGCTTTTCATGCCGTATATTTTTGTAGGGAGTTGGGGCAGGTACGGGTGTGGCTGGCTAGTCTTCAAGTTAATGGGTGGGGGCAATGTAGAGCTTCTGCGTGCCCTAACTTTAGAGGTAAGGGGGGTGTCTGAGGTTGTAAAAAGAGCCATTCTGTACATTGTGACAGATTTCTTGTTTTATTCCTGGGGCTTGAAGGAAAAAGGTGGGGGGATTAGGGTAAGGGCAATTGCGGCAGGAATTTATCGCACGGTATGCAGAAATAAACTCATTTATGGTAACAGGTGGGCGACTGCGTTCCCGGAGGCATATAGAAATATAACGGTAAGGGGACTCAGTAATTTGGCTACTTAAGTACTAAGGGACCATTTTCCTTTTCTAGAGCGAATTATGACCATAATGAAGGATATGTAAATGTGGTAGGATTGTCATGAGAGTTGTATGGGAGGGATGACATGTTAGATGTGGTGTAACTGGAGAGTTTTCTTGTGTGTGAATGTTTTAGTTTAACCATGTGTTGAAAGACAAGAGGTCATTGATGATCATAGTTTTAATAAGGTAAATGATCTTTGTCAGTGAGACAACTACAAGAAGGAACACACAAAGCATTGTTAACACACTAATAATAATGTGCTATGTAACATGAGTGTGTAATCTTTGTTATTTTAATAGTGTGTTTAGTTTGTGGTAAGGTGTGGAAATGGCTATTTTGTCACCTTTATTATATTGTAATTTTTGAGGTGTTTAGTATTATGTCTTTGTGTATAAAGTTTAATATACAATATTAATGAGTGTGCAACGAATTGGATTATATGAGAATGTCTTTGTTTATAAAGTTTCATATATAATGTAAATAAGTGTGACATTCTTTGGATTATATTGCCTTTTGTGTTGTAAGATACTGGCTGTATTTTATGGATATAATAAACCCACCTGTATGTACAGGTGTGGGCTGTTTTTAGTTACAGGTATGTTGTGTGTGCTGGTTGGGCACTTTGGAGGGAGAATCAAGCATTTACAGTTGAACGTGTTTTTCTTATGTATAAGTTTAGTGCTGGGATAAGGAATGTGAAGTTGTTTGTTTTTATTATTTAATGGATCACGTTTCTTTGTTTATGTAACCTAAGTATAGCATACATGTATGATGTGTATGGTGTTTTTTAAATAAAAAAAAAAAAAACTCTCACCAGCCTCCCTATTCACAAATGACGCACATCTCGCACTCTTAACATATACCTCAACATATCCTCACACACCTCCAGGTCCCTCCCACTCCACCAACAACTTAAGTCCCTCATCACCTCCCCCACACGCCGCCCCCAGACCCCCCCTCACTGAGGTATCTCACCTTGACGTATATTGCCCTCACTCTGGGTCCCAATGCCAACAAACCCAATCCCCCCTGACGCACCCCAGTCATTACTACGTCACGTCCCAACCACGCCCTCCCATAACTCCATATATACCTTAATGCCCTCCTCTGGATGTCTGTTACATCATAATTTCTCAAGGGATATACTGCCGCCGCTCCCCATACCTTACTGTATACCAACGAATTCACAATCACAGCCCTTTGGTGCAACGTAACATCTCTGGCCCGAAGGCCATGTAGCCTACCCACTGCCCTGTCCCTAACTGCCTCTGAATTAATCTTTCTACTGTCCTGCCTGTCCGCTGTGTACCAAATCCCACAAATCTTAATCTGTTCCACGACATTCCATCCAGACCCCTGACCCAATCTCCCGCCTACCCAGGTGCCCACCTCTAACAACATCAACTTGCTTTTGTTTACCCTCATTCCTGTTACGGCCCCAAACTTCTCGATGACTCTACCCACCCTTGAAAAATCCTCCCTTCCACTAAGTAAGATCGTCGTATCATCAACGTAACCCACAACCCCCCGTCATTCCCCTCAACCCCCTCCCCACACAACTCTCGGTCTACAAGCTCATAAAATGGGTTCTGAACACAAGCAAATAATAGCTGTGAAAGCGGGCAACCCTGCCACAAACCCCTCTCCATACGAATCCCAGAACCCAACCTACCATTCACCTGCACACGCATGATCGTCCCGCATACAATGTATCCACCCACCCTACCACCTTGGCACCAAAACCCAGATCACACAAACTCTCACACAAAAACACCCTGTCCACACAATCATACGCATTCTCTCAATCTACCCCTAGAACCCCCCCTCCACAGCCCTCTAAGAAACCCCTTATGCGCCCATGTCCATCCCGCATACTCCTCCCTGGAATCCCAAACTGACCTCCGTATAAAAGCGAACCGAGAACCGCCCTCATTCTATTCCCTAGAATCTTTGCGAACACCTTATAATCTGCGCACATTAAGGAAATTGCCCGGAAAGCACTCAGCGCCCGCGCCCCTTCCTTCTTTGGTACTAATACTACTATGCCTGTACGTTGTGACTCACCCATTCTCTGTCCATCTAGCATATTTTTCAAAACTCCAACTAAACAATGCCTTATGCACCCCCAATGAGCCCTATAAAAATCAATAGGCAAACCGTCAATGCCTGGCGCCTTACCCATGTGCATGCTGAAGACCGCGTCCGCCACCTCAACCTCACTAATATCAGCCTCCAACCCCACCCTATCCTTTTCTCCTATAGCATTATGAACCCCCCTACCGAAAGACGCCTGCCAGGTGCCCTGCCTCTCACACTCTCCGTTTTCTCCTGAGCCATTCAGCTGCATAAATGCTCATACTCTCGGTGGAGATGAGGACCGCACCTTCTGGGTAATCCCCCACCCCCGCACTAGTCTCTAACTGCAATAACGTGGTCACTCTCCTACGTTCCCTAAACTTACTCAACACATACCCAGTCGGTTTATCCCCCCACAACACATCGTCCAACCCTGAACGAAAACGTATCATGTCAAAACGTTCATTATGAATCTCCTCAATCCTACCTCGAAGCAGTGCTATATCTTCCCCCTCCCCACCCTCCCTCCTGTAACATGCCTGCAACTGTCCCTCCAAATAATTCTGCAAACCATATCTCCATCTCGCTTCCTCACGGCCCTTGACCCTATAAAAATTTGCGATCCCAGGTTTCGCCCGCAACTCCCACCATTCTACAAGCTCCATAGCCCGATCCCTAGCTCCCCAAAACCCATTCCACCACTCCTCAAAACCCGTTCCCCCCCTTCCCCCTGAGCAGCCACACATTCAGCTTCCAATAGCTGGGGTAAATATGCACTGCACCTTCCCACGACAGATCCACTATCACTGCCCTATGGTCCGAAAAACCCACATCAAAAGTCTCCACCCTCCCAATTTCTAATCCCTGCATGACGTAAATCCTGTCTAGTCTTGCAGCATACCCCCTGCGAATGAACGTGTGCTCCACCATATAACCTCCTCCCCCTGCAACATCTACGACACCCATGTCCCTCAACACATCCCTCAGAACACTTAATACACAACCTGCCCCCCTCGGTTCAACATCCTGGCCCCACCAATAATCGTGATGGCAGGCAATCCCCGCAGATGGTACAATAAGTCTTCCCTCACAAAATCCGCTTTTACCCATGTATTGCTCGACGCCGGCACATACACTCCTATGAAACATGCCCTTCTATCACCCCATACACCATCTACCCGCACAACCCTCCCCCCTGCCTCCTCCCAACCCCTGACACGCAAGGGGCTGGTCTCCTTTATCGCTATCGCCACCCCTCCTTTCAACTGCCAA
>NC_091304.1:21520274-21550274 GCF_038502225.1 Cherax quadricarinatus | reverse complement strand
CAGTCTGCCTGAGAGAGGCAAGCGGGATGCCACCACACACCTCAAATGGGGGTGGGTGGGGTAGGCCTCACAGTTTGCAGACAGCATGAGGAAATTCTCTGAAGACAGTTAATAGCTATTATATATATATATATATATATATATATATATATATATATATATATATATATATATATATATATATATATATATATATATATATATATATATATAACAAGGCTGTGACGAATACCATACTTACAGCATACCCGATTTCTTTTTAAGGCTTCGGATGTTTCTTCATCTATCATCAGAATCTTAATATATATTAAAATAAAAATAAAGCGCGATTTTAAACATTTAAAATTTTATCTACAGCAACTAAGATAATTTAATCTATAAGATTTTCAACAGACCTAAATTTACTTACCTTTGTATAAAACTTGCACATTTAAAGTCGAAATTAAGCTATAATTTTTTTTAAATTTCTAGCTTAATTTCATCTTTTTAAAATAGGTTAGTGTTATTAAAGGCATATCAGTCATATAAATTACCTTAGCTGAGTTGCTAAAGTCGTACCATAGATAGAAATTTAAATGTTTTTAAAACTGCTTCACTGATGCTGAAAAAACATCCGAAACGATAATAAAGAAATCGGATATCTGTAGATGAATGGTTCAGAGAACCGACATGTTGATAAATTAGACACATGTGCAACTCTTGGGTATCTTCAATAAAGATACCCAAGAGTTGCACATGTGTCTAATTTATCAACATGTCGGTTCTCTGAACCATTCATCTACAAACCTGTCAGACACTGCAACTTCTTGGGATCTTAATACTTGGGAATTCTTCGCTTGCCTAATTCTTGGGCACGACCTACTTCAACATTGAACAAATGTTACACGACCTATGACTGCTGCACCTGTCCTGCCAACGGTTTATAAGCTCCTTCTCAGCACGTATGCCGTATTCTATTCAAGATTGATGGACTGACCACATCGACTCAAGGTTGAGGGACTGATTACCTCATTCTCCTCCTGTTCTTCAAGATTCTCCTTTGTATGGACTGATGAAGCCACTGTGTGGCGAAACGTTTCCTCAATAAAGATACCCAAGAGTTGCACATGTGTCTAATTTATCAAATCGGATATCCTTTAAAGATGGCATTGTTGATGATATAGTCTCCAATATTGGTCTATCCTAGTGCTACTGTTTGTAGATGTTAGGAGGAACTGGTGTGATTGAGGAGACTCTTGGTATATCCCTGTGAGGGAAAAGTTCAACGCATAGGAGTAGCGAGCGAGTATATGGTAACGATAGTTTGATTGCCGGCTGCTTGTTAAGGTAGAGTCAGTCTAGCTCCCGCTATCCCCTCCCCCCCCTGTCTCCTTACCCCGAAAGGTGACGAGTGGGGCTCCGGCCAAACAGTAATCACTTGACTCGCAGCTCCCAGCACAACTGCAAGTAAAAGCCTCTACTCCTATTCTAGTGAATATATTGGTTGAAAGCTCCACTTTTGACCAGTAATAAACTTAGTCCTTTCAGTTTTAAGCTCCACATGAGACTTTTAGATAATCACCACCTTTTTTAAATATCTTGCACTTATCATAGAGAGTGATTTCTTACGCAGTGTGTAACCTTTGTCTCTTTCCAGCTTGGAATGACAGCTAGGGTCATCTGCCAGCCAAAGGAAAGTGTTGAAGGAGACGGTCTGAAACAGCCCATGAGACGTCATTTATTGATCTACCTACCTGATTACTTAGTCAACCGCAGACGACTACCCCTCATCTTCGCAGTTGTAAAGAACCTGCGTTCCTGTCATCTGGAAAGACTATTCAAGGCTATAGACTGAAGAACTAGGCGTTGGGCTGTCATTCAACACCTGTGACCCCCCCCCCCCACACACATCAGCAACGGCTACAATTTCTACAAGACGGTGTCAACCTCAACCAGACACCCCAGTATAACTGTACATATTAGCGTTGAATTCAAATGTCACTTTTCCATTTAATTTTTCTCTAAATTAGGATACACATTCATTTTTCAATGTTTTATCTTTGCATTACTAAATAATAGTGTTTATCTTTGTGAATTATTTCTTTTTCTATTCATTAATTTTCCTGAGAAAGAGCCAGCTTGGTAATACTGTCTGAAGTTGTTACAGGGCTGAGTAAGCCTTCACAATCCCGCTGCCTTGCTTCATTAATTAAATTTGGGTCGTGAACCCTCAACACTGAGGCCTTCGGGGAGAATCCCTGCTACGAATCAGCTGGAAGCATACGCGAAGTGAGGAATGCAGGGAGTCTGCCATGACTCGTGGACACCTATCTCCCTAGTCAGACTGGAAGAATAGCTTGACCCCATTTCTAGAGTAAAATTTTGTAGACTACTGACTTCGGGAGACTGTCGTATTCACTTAGTTTAGGTTGTCATATGAGGGTACACATCTTAAGAAATATGTTAGCTAAGGCAGGCTCAAGTACTGAATGAGAAGGTACAAGGCGTCATGGGCGTCTAAATCAACTATTCGTTGTTCCAGCTTCATAACAGAGACTTAGATTCCTGAAGAGTGTCGCAAGTCGTTTGCAGGATTCAAGTTTGTGAGGACGGGTGAGGTTGAATTTCACATACTGTTCTAATTTAATTTATATTTAATTAAACTGCTCTTAACTATTAATTTTAGTGAGTTTTTACAAGATAACTAAATTGTGTAACCTACGTGAACAAACAAAACTGCAGACATTTCTCATAAACTAAACACTACTTAATAACTAATGACATGGTAATAAATTTACAAAATATCATCCAACTTTACTGCACAAAATGATCAAGTGAATATTCAAACAGTTTAAGCAATGAATATAATCGCAACATTGTGAACAATGACTAAACACCTGCTGGTTAACTGTAACTACTTACCGTTGCAGGTACAGACGCGGACAAAGTGCTGTAATATAGTGTTTCCACTACCGTAAAGAATCTCATAATTGATGGAACCTGTTTAGGGCTTTATATACGTTCGAATATTCTAGACTTGGAACCTGGAGGAGCCTAGCACTACCAGACAACTGTTGCTGATCTCTATGGAATTTTCACATCAACTTTGCAAGCTGTTACATAATACTACGTACCTTTATCCTGTGCCAGGCTACCCAATTAGGGTACACTACTCACCATCACTCAATTATAAAGTTTGCCAAACAGAATTATTTTAAATATTTTCTTTTTCATGTGGACTGATACAGTAGTCAAGTGAATAAGTAGTTTGTAACATTTTTTTTTTTTTTTTATTTGCACCAAAATTTGCGAAAAATAATTCAAGTTGATCATGTCTAATATTATTTACTATTCTTTATCGTCAGCAATACAATTTACTTTTTCTGTGTTTAGGGTGATTTTCGCAGTTAAAAAATAAATAAAAGTTGCTTGAAGCCAACATTTTTGTCAGTCAATAATTACAATATTTTCATAAACTAAAATTAATTCATAAATTAAATAGCTACATCAAAATAGTAATCGTGGAATCAAGCCTCATTTTGTTCTAAATTTCAGTCTGGAATAATTTAGTATTAACAAAGTGAGTAGGTCACTGGCATTTTCCCCCTTGTCCCTGGGAGAGCGGAGTCCACAGCTCGTTTAATACCAGACTGTTGGAGGTTAATTCCTGGTTGACAAGGCCTCGAGATAAAATAAAAACATGAGGAAAAACTTGATAAGTGCTGTGTTTTATCATAATTCGAGTCGGTATGTAAACATGAACAGAACCAGAAGACACAACACTCAAGGATTCATAACAAAGAAACCCTGAGAGTATTTATCATGTCACGAGATGTGTTCGTGTCTATTAACGAGCTAACACTTTTATAAATTAGACACATGTGCAACTCTTGGGTATCTTTATTGAGGAAACGTTTCGCCACACAGTGGCTTCATCAGTCCATACAGAGAAGAATCTTGAACAGGAGGAGAATTAGGCAATCAGTCCCTCAACCTTGAGTCGATGTGGTTAGTCCATCAATCTTGAATAGAATACGGCATATGAGCGGAGAAGGAGCTTATGAACCGTAGGCAGGAGAGGTGCAGCAGTCATAGGTGGTGTCACATTTGTTCAATGTGGAAGTAGGTCGTGCCCAAGAATTAGGCAAGTGAAGAATTCCCAAGTATTAAGATCCCAAGAAGTTGCAGTGTCTGACAGGTTTGTAGATGAATGGTTCAGAGAACAGACATGTTGATAAATTAGACACATTGAACAAATGTGACACCACCTATGACTGCTGCACCTCTCCTGCCTACGGTTTATAAGCTCCTTCTCCGCTCATATGCCGTATTCTATTCAAGATTGATGGACTGACCACATCGACTCAAGGTTGAGGGACTGATTACCTCATTCTCCTCCTGTTCAAGATTCTCCTTTGTATGGACTGATGAAGCCACTGTGTGGCGAAAGGTTTCCTCAATAAAGGTACCCAAGAGTTGTACATGTGTCTAATTTATCAACATGTCGGTTCTCTGAACCATTCATCTACAAGAGCTAAAACTTTAAGAAATATGTTAATGTTTTAACACCTATTAGATACTGTGATGATATTGAAGATGTAATGGAATAATGAAATTACAAGTGGATTTTTTTATCAATTGTCCCTTAGTTATGTCCATTTTGTTCTGTAATATACTGATGCAGGAAAAAAAGAAAGATGAATATGTTGCAAAAAAGAAAGGTGAATACATTCTTCTAGGAAAGAAGAGGGGCCAAAAGAATTATAATAATGCTGGAACTCATTTATTTAAGATTCTATTTCCTGCACATGAAAATTATCTGGGCAATGTTAACACGAAACAATATATAAACACCCTTACGGTGGTTAGTAAGACACATGGGTAACAATGGTATGGTGATACCGACAAGATGTGGAAAAAGACATTTATGTACAGTTCAGGACATTTATTAGAGGAAACGTTTCGCCACGAGTGGCTTCTTCAGATGTCACTCGTGGCGAAACGTTTCCTCTAATAAATGACCTGAACTGTACATAAGTGTCTTTTTCAACATGGGCAACAGTTAGGCAACTTTATTCCAAAACGTTTCGCCTACAAAGTAGGCTTCTTCAAATCGAGTACAGTAAGTAGGCAGGAGCAGTAGAGATGTGAAAACGATGTAATCAGTTCATCACCCTAAAGTCGAAGATCTGAGGTTGTCAGTCCCTCAGCCTGCTTGCCATGATTGTGACCAGATCTACCTGGAGTTCATTACCTTTGTAACTAGTTCAGCTATCATAACTTTGGGGTTCAGTCCCTGGACCCATTATGTACCTTTGTAATCTTTTGACTACCGCCCACAGGATGGGTGTGGAAAATACTGTATATATTTTCCAGAAATTCAGTATGTATATGTAAATAGATGGCCATACTGTATTTAATAATATTATGTCATAGAAAACGGAAAGCCTGCGTCTGGGCAGAGGAGACTCGCCATCTTGGTTTTGAATTGGATACAACGTTAGTGTAATGGGAAGGAATTTTCGTGTTCTAGAGGTTAAAATTGGGCTGACACCTCTCAAATAGGAGGCGAAATTGTTGGACATGCATTCCTGCATAACTTGAGATATCAGACGACTGGACAAGACAGCTCCAGGAACCTCAGATAAGCTCTCTAGATTTGTGTATAATTCTGGCCAGTGTTCTCATAAATTTAGTTAGTGAGGTTTTTCCGAGTATGATACAACTTAATATCCAGTCAAATTGGTGAGTGATATTAAGATATATTTTCCTTCTGTTATGTAATTGTGTATATATATAACCATTTATTATTTTTAATATACAGTCCACAAATTTATATATTTACCAGTATTCCTGGTGTATGTATATTTCATTTAATTAATAGGTCCAGAGCAACTTGTGGTTATGAGAGTGGTAGGTATCGAAGGGGGACATTTTTGCGACCTAGGTGTCCCAAATTACTACTTGCCTATGTAACATTGATAAATAATAATTATCTTTATCATTTACTGTTATGTACATAATTAGTTACATTCAGATAAATGCAATTTTCCACATTTAATTTGCCCATTGGTCCTTGAACCGGAGGTAATTAGTGAAGTCATTAATTGGTTAATTACTTAATAATTATATGTGAAATGACAGAAGGAGGTGGATGTTAAGTTCACAAATTTACTTAATGTGTAGTGGATTATAATTATTACAACATTAATTTTGATAAGTCAAGTCTGGGTAAGTTTATATTAATTGTATAATAATTTCATAAGACAATTCTGGCCAAGCTTTATATCAGTATGTGTAATTGATAAGTCATGTGTAGCTAATTATTAATGTGTATATTAATTTTGCTATGCCAAATTCTGGCAAGGATTTATTAATTTGTATAATATTAATTTTGATGAGCCAAGTTTGTATTAATGTACATTTAAAATTTATATTATACATGCAATTGCTAAGCTCAAGTAGCTAGAATTTATTTAAAGGTAAGTTGTACTATTTAACTTTATAAAGTGCATAATTTAGTACATAATCAGTGTTATTAAGTTGAATTTAATACATTGCATCATGGCTGAAAATGAAATTAATGTAGAAGACAAACATATGGAATACAGAGCGAAGAAAACATCTCTGCAAGCTAGAAAGGGGCATGTAACAAAAGCATATAATAAATGTTTGGAAATAATGAATCAAGAAACTGTGAATACTGATGATTTAAAATTGTATTTAGATGCTTTAGGTAATAGATATGATTCATACAAATTATATTACAACAAAGATGGAGATTTGTTAGTAAACTGTGTAGATGAGACTGAAGTAGATCTTATGATTAATCAGTATTATGAATTAGAAGAAAAGATTCTTTCTTGTAAAAGTCAGGCCTTGAATAAATTAAAATGTATAAACCAGGCAGTTAATCAGTCTGCTCCAGCAAATATGTCTTTGCCAAAACTCCCAGAACTATGTTTACCTGTGTGTAATCCTGGAGAAAACTGGGAGGAATTTTGGTCAATTTTTAAAGCAGCTGTGCATGACAGGAGTGACCTAGCCTGTGTAACTAAATTATTTTACCTCAAAGGACAGGTAAGAGATGCTCACATACTCATACAAGCCTTTCCCAATGTAAATGACTCTTACAAGGAAGCAGTTGACTTGTTGAAAGTCACTTATGGTAATATAGAACAAAGTAGGTTGGATCTAGCAAATATCATTATCAATTTAAAATCTCCAGATCATACTTACAAAGGTTTACAGCAGTTTAGAGTTAAACTGGAGAGCACTCTCAAAACATTAAATAATATAATCTGAAGGAATCAGACTGGTTATTGAGTGCCATGGTACAGAATAAATTAAGCTGTAAAACACTTGAATGGCTCTCGAATAAATATCACAAAGGTTATTTTGGTCTGGAGGAAATAAGACTAGGTCTACAAGAATTAATTGTTCAGTTGCAGACCAGCCAACCAACTCATTTTAAAGATGCAACACATAATAATTCTGAGGTATCTGTCAAGTTTCATAAAGGAAAAAAATATACCAATAGTAATAATCAAAATTCATCTCCTAAAAAGAGTTGCATAGGTGCATATCAAGTAGCAGGAATCAGAAATAATGATTCTCCACAAGCTAAGAAGAATAAGTACCCTCCTAAGAGTATCCCAGTTAAAAGGAAACCAGTCAAAGAAAAAGACTGTCTTTTCTGCAAGGGTACTCATTTTTCTAAGAATTGCAATGCATACAATTGATGGAATGATAAAGTTGAAAGATTGGAGGAACTTGACAGATGTATCAGGTGTTTGGGTAATCACAATGTAAAGGATTGTTATGCCAAATTAAACTTCTGTTATCAACGTCACAAACGAAGACACCATATAGTCATGTGTAAAGGTCTATATGATAATGTTGATAATAATGATAATGTTGACAATCCTGACACAACAGTGGCTAATGTAAAAACTGCTGTTAATGTTAATGATGGTTTTGCTGAAGTAGCCTTACCTGTGTTACAGGTAAAAATTGATGATAAAAGGCATAAATCAAAAAATGTAAATGCATTATTGGACCAGAGATCCCAGCGTACTTTCATAAAACGAAAATGTCTTGATGGTATGAAAGTACAGATGGGAGATCCCACAACTTTAAAACTATCTGGTTTTCTCTCAGATAAAAGAGCTCAATTGTATGACACTGTTTATGTAACTGTCAGGTTGGGCAATGAGAAAAAACGTGTTAATGCAGTAATTGCAGATAGACTTCCAGAGAAAATATCTACAGTAGGGCTTAGTAAAGCTACAGACTCTCACATAATGTAAATTTAGCACCTTCTGGTGTAAGTGATGATTCTGTAGGCCCAATAAATATTTTGATAGGTAGTGACTATTATGCCTCCTTTGTAAAGGGTATGATAAAGAAATGTGGTGTCACCCTTTTGAAGACTGCAGGAGGCGATGTAATGTATGATAGGATTCCTCGTAATAATAATTCATGACTAGAGGAAACTACAAATACCATAACTGTGTGTCTTACTCATGAAGTCGTGCCCCAGTATAATTCTTTCATCGAGGATGGTGTTGAGCCAGTGCATAAATTGTGGGAATTAGACAGCATTGGAATAAATGTAAATGAAGAGAGTCCAGACGATTCTTTTACTCAAGAACAATACCTGAGAGATGTAAAATTTGAATCTGGACAATACTGGGTATGACTTCCGTGTAGACTGAACCATCCAGAATTGCCCACTAATTACAGAATGGCATATGGACAATTAAAGGCTCAGCTCCGCAAACTGAGTAAGACACCAGAATTGTTAACTGCCTATAATGATATAATTGCTGAGCAGTTAATTAATAAATTTATAGAAGAGGTACCTCCTGAGCAAGCCAAAATTTATGGTCACTATTTGCCACATCACGGAGTGAAGAAGGATTCTAAGACCACTCCTTTGAGGATTGTGTTTAATTGTAGTGCCAGGAAACAAAAATGTACCTAGTTTAAATGACTGTTTGATAACAGGTCCATCATTGATGGAAAAATTAGGAGATATCTTATTAAATTTCAGAGTAAAGAATTATGCCTTAAAGCTTTCCTAAGAGTGGGTTTACAAGAGGCTGACCGGGATTGTACCCACTTCTTATGGCCTGAGAATCCTATTGACCCACTTAGCCCTCTGAAAACCTTTCGCTTTAGGAGCGTATTATTTGGTGCTACATCCAGTCCGTTCCTACTTCAAGCGACGATAAATGCACACCTTAAATGTATGGGAAGTCCATTGAGTAAAGTAATGAGCAAACAATTTTATGTGGACAATTTCCTGGGTGTGACGTCAACTGAAGAGGAACTGTTAATGACTTATGGAGAGGCTAATAAAATAATGCAAAGTGCAAATATGCCTCTGAGAGAATGGAATAGTAATTCGTCCAAATTGAACGACAAAATAAGTAAAGATTACCCTGGAGATGAAGTGCCAAAATGTAGTAATGTATTGGGTTTAAATTTGGATACTGAGAGAGATTTGTTAATGTTAAAACCTAATTACAGTATGCCCAATAAATTAACTAAGAGAGTTTTGCTTACTGAAGTTTCCAAATGTTTTGATCCACTAGGTTTAGTGTCACCCCTTACTATAAGAGGGAAATTATTAATTCAGGAAGCATGGAAACTTAAATGTGCTTGGGATGAAATTCTACCTGAGGAATTCATTAACAGGCGGGATGAATTAATTGGTGATTATGAAAAAATTCCAATGTTGGAGTTCCCATGCCAGGTGGCCAATCCAAATGGGAAAAATGTACTCCACATTTTTTGTGATGCTTCAAAATTGGCATATGGAGCAGTTGCTTATCTTCAATGTAATAGTGTTATTTCTCTTGTTATGTCTAAGGCTAAAGTGTCTCCAATTAAATCACGTGCCTTACCTCAGTTGGAATTAACAGCCATGTAGGTGTCAAATTAGCTAATTATATAAGAAATAAGTTGCAGGAGATAAATATTAGTGACACTGTAATTTGGTCTGATAATGAGGTATCCTTACAATGGATTCGTAATGGAAACAATAAAATTGTGTACGTACAAAGCAGAGTCACTGAAATTAATCAGATGCAAGAGAAGTATAATAGTTTGGGTCAGCATATGTTAACATTTAATTATATACCTGGTGAGGAGAATCCAGCTGATTTCTTGTCTCGAGGTTTACCTTATGCTAAATTTGTAAATGCTGTATCATGGTTTAAAGGACCGAGCTGGTTGGTAAATAAAGCTAATTGGCCTGTACAAAAGGCGTATATTGCTCCTGTTGAAATTACTGTGACCACCGCTCCAATAATTTGTCCTTCCTTAGCCATTGATATAAATAGGTATTCTTCTTTACCCAAACTAATCAATGTAACTAAATTGGTGTTTAAATTTCTAAACAAGATGAATATTTCATATAAGTTTTCACATCCTCTTGAATATTGGATAAAGAGGGTACAGGAGGAAATCTATGGAAATGAGATTAAATTGATGATGGAAAGAAAAATTGCGAAAGGTTCTATAACAGAGAAATTGGGGCTGTATTTAGAGAACAATGTAATTAGGTGCAGAGGTAGGTTACAAAATGCTGAATTGGGTGATTATGCTAAACACCCTATCTTACTGCCCAAAACTCATCATCTAACAAATTTGATTGTTCTAAATGCCCATAAAAATGTAATGCATGGTGGGGTACAAGATACCTTAAATTGTATTAGGGAAACTTTCTGGATTCCACAAGGACGGCAAAGTGTAAAAAAGGTGATTAAATCTTGTGTAATATGTCGCCGTGTGGATGCCAGATCCTATATGTACCCAGGTCCTCCACCATTGCCAAAGGAGCGTGTACAATTAGTGAAACCATTTGATGTAACAGGTGTAGACTATAGAGGTCCAATAATTTTAACAGGTGTCAAATGGTGTTCCACTGAAAGTGTATGTTTGTTTGTTCACCTGTACTGCTACTAGGGCAGTTCATTTAGAAGTGGCACAGGACTTGTCTGCAGAACAATTTATACAGCTGTTTCGAAAATTTGCAGCTAGGAGATCCTGTCCGAGGTTGATGATTTCGGATAATGCCACAAATTTTGTAGCAGGTGCTCAACACTTGATAGAATTAAATAATAGTAACGATGTTCAATCTCTGTTAACCCAGCGAGGGTGTACCTGGAAATTTATTACTCCTAGAGCCCCTTGGCAGGGGGGGGGCTGTACGAAAGACTGATAGGCACAGTGAAGAGGTGTCTCCGCAAAGTACTACACCGGAAGAGAATTAATTTGGAAGAATTCCGTGCAGTGTTAGTGGAGGCAGAAAATCGTATAAATAATAGGCCTCTCTCGTACATGAGTGATACACCTGATGCAGATGTATTAACACCTTCTCATCTAATATGTGGAAGGAAATTGGAAGCTGCCCCTGTCTATAGAGATAATCCGGAAGAAAGTGATGAAGATTACAATGATGCGGCAGTGTTGTGTAATAAATATAAAATGTTAAATAAAGTAATTGATCATTGGTCTAATGTGTGGCGTAAGGAATTATGGTGCGACAGAGGCAGTAAATCGACAGACCATTCAACCAGGTGACATTGTGTTAATTGACACTGAACAACATCGAACATTGTGGCCTCTGGGCAAAGTATTGACATTGTACCCAGATGCACAAGGTGTTGTCAGGAATGTCAAAGTGTTGTGTCATGGCCAGGAAAGTTTACGCGCAATTAATAAATTGATTCCCATGGAATTAGGTGTTCAATCAAGCGTAAATGAAAATCTGAGGGAAAGTGACACGAGTGATATGGAAGATAACGCAGACCAAGTGATGCCGGAAGATGAAATCATAGCAAGACCTACTAGGAGAACAGCCACTCAAGCCAGAACTGGCTGGAATCGTCTCCTAAAGGAAGGAATAATTTGAATAGTTTAGCAACGAACTCCGGCCGGCCGCAGTGTGGAAAATACTGTATATATTTTCCAGAAATTCAGTATTTATGTGTAAATAGATGGCCATACTGTATTTAATAATATTATGTCATAGAAAACGGAAAGCCTGCATCTGGGCAGAGGAGACTCGCCATCTTGGTTTTGAATTGGATACAACGTTAGTGTAATGGGAAGGAATTTTCGTGCTCTAGAGGTTAAAATTGGGCTGACACCTCTTAAATAGGCGAAATTGTTGGACATGCATTCCTGCATAACTTGAGATATCAGACGACTGGACAAGACAGCTCCAGGAACCTCAGATAAGCTCTCTAGATTTGTGTATAATTCTGGCCAGTGTTTTCATAAATTTAGTTAGTGAGGTTTTTCTGAGTATGATACAATTTAATATCCAGTCAAATTGGTGAGCGATATTAAGATATATTTTCCTTCTGTTATGTAATTGTGTATATATATAACCATTTATTATTTTTAATATACAGTCCACAAATTTATATATTTACCAGTATTCCTGGTGCATGTATATTTCATTTAATTAATAGGTCCAGAGCAACTTGTGGTTATGACAGTGGTAGGTATCGAAGGGGGACATTTTTGCTACCTAGGTGTCCCAAATTCCTACTTGTCTATGTAACATTGATAAATAATAATTATCTTTGTTATCATTTACTGTTATGTACATAATTAGTTACATTCAGATAAATGCAATTTTCCACAATGGGTATGGGGTGCATAATAAAGATATTAAACTAACTCAGCCTGGAGAAGAGTTCTGTTCCATAGTCTGAAATAGTCTGAAAAGACAAGCTACAGTGTGAAGCCTTGTATGCTGTCGGAAGGAGAGGTGCAGGGTGGTAGAAGAAAGAATGTTGAAGATTGAGACACTTATGCAACATATGGGAATCTTTATTGAGGAAACGTTTCGCCACACAGTGACTTTATCAGTCCAATACAAATCAGAATGGTGTAAGGAGAGGAGGAGTTTGAGGTAATCAAACTCAAACTGGACTGAACACATCGACTCCAGGCTGAGGGACTGATTACCTCAAACTCCTCCTCTCCTTACACCATTCTGATTTGTATTGGACTGATAAAGTCACTGTGTGGCGAAACGTTTCCTCAATAAAGATTCCCATATGTTGCATAAGTGTCTCAATCTTCAACTTGTCGGTTTTCTAAACCATTTATCACAAGAAAGAATATAGTCACTGAGAGGTCACGTCCCTCTGATCCAATAATTCTAACCTGAAAAAGTTGTCCAAGGTGTTTTCTCTTCTGCACCAAGATGCCATTGTGTTGCAGTGTTTGACAGAGTGAATATCAAAATGGTATACAATACCGACAGGATGGTAGGTAAGACACAAGGGCAACAGTTAGGTAGGTATACAATACCTACCATCCTGTCGGTATTGTATACCATTTTGGTATTCAAACGCCCTTACCCTGGAGGTCTTTGCGGTTTGTTCTATCATTTCCTTACATAAGCTTTCGTATTTATTTAGTATACAGACTAATTACAAGACTTACAAATATTAATCATGCACAATGGAAATGTTATTAATGACATACCCATTCGATGATAACGTCGGCTGGTGATCGCGGAGAGTGTCGCCGCTCTGAGAAAATTTTGCGAGCCACGAGGGATGGAGAGAGAACCCGCCACCACCAGGGTGACCCCCCGGGACTCTTGCCACTCTTCTTGCTGCCCAAAGTTGGTGTGAGTGACCGGCGTGAGCAGCGAGAGCTCTGGAAACTAGAACACTGCAAGTCTCGAGGAAGTGTGCTGCTCCGGGGTGTCAGTCTCTCAAAGCCTCCGCGCAGGGGCACCATGGGAGGTGTATGGGGCGAACCGTCCCAAACCCCGGAGCTGTAACCTGCTTCATAACTGAAGTTTAGGTTCCTGAAAGGAGTTGTGGACTGCTTGCGGGACTCATAATTGAGAGTCAGTATTGGTGTGGTTGATTTTGAGCTGAGGTTATACGTAGAGACAGGTGTGGTGTTGAAAGCGGAGATGGGCACTGTGTGATTGAGAGAAGACATAGGTGTAGATGATTTACAGGGCGTATTGGCAGAGTACTTGATGTTCCTAGGGAGTGTGCCGGATTTAACAGACATGTCTGCGTTGAGAGCTCCTCGGCGTTGCAAATGTTTAGTTCCTCCAGGGGAAATGATTCTGAGCCAGAAGCCAGCATCCCGCCAGGGACCTCCACGCCGCTCGAGGTGTCCTTTCCCAGAAAGCTGCGGCGACGTGGGACTGAAACCTCTAGGTAGAGCAACGTAACCCCCTTGGGGATCCATGGATCCCGTAGTGCCATCGGGTGAGTAATCCTGGAGACAGTAGAGAGAGGCCGAACTTGAGAACTGAGGGTCCAGTTTCCTGTTGAACCGAGGACTCGGGAACACGGCTGACCGCCGCCAGTTTTCATGAACCATGTTATTGTCCTTTTAATTTTCAGCTCACATTAAAAACCATTGCTAAAATGTTTTAATGTTCCAGCATTACTGAGTTTCGTTAACACTCCTGTGGTATAAAACATTATAACTGCAGACCAGGGCATGTGCTATTCATCACAATAATTATTACAAATGATTGTTTCAGCAATTCTCAATATTAACTCCCTCACATAAACACAGCAAACCTCAACATTTCTCTTCACGGTATGCTACAATGTAAAGAATATAAGTAAAACTTAATAATACATAAGATCATATTTTTATTAATTTAGCATCGATGGGACAGTTTAATGTGCAGTTCCAGTCATCCTAAGTACTACCCCGAGACAGTGCCAGTCACCTTGTGAGTACTATCCCAAAGACGTGACCACTCATTCTTTAAACACTACCCACAGAGTGCCAACTATCCTGTGAATACTACCCCTAGAGACACTGGCAGTCATCTTGACTGCCAGTGTTGTATGACTCTTTCAGATTTAGCGCTCAATCTGATTATTATTATTATTATTATTATTATTATTATTATTATTGACTGCCAGTCATCTTGTGAGTGCCACCTTCAAGACAGAGACTAATCATGAATACACTACCCTTAAAAACAGTAAATTTCAACCCACCTAGATGATTCGCTGATAACTGTCAGTTAATCACAGTTCGTGTGTATACGGATTCAGCAGAGTGTACAACCCTGGATAGAATGCGGACGGTCTCAGTAGCAGGTCCTATGCTAAGGCTCGTTAAACATGAACGTCACATTAATCTTCATACAGTGCCAGGCTCAGTTCCACAAGGCGCTCTCCTCGCACCTTTCCTATCTCGTTCTCAAAGCAGATATGAACACTGGAAACAAATTTACTCCACAGAAGAGGCTACCTTTAGTGTGCAAGGCGGATAGTAGCCCTTTGAGAGGTAGAGGATATTTCGATATACCAGATAATCTGCATAGTTCCTCTAGCAATGCTGAACACTGATTCATTCTTATTTCACAGAGAATATCTGGTGTCAACAGGCTGAGGTACAGGCCTATTTTGCCAACACAGTGAGGAGGAACATAGGACTGTCCTATATACAAGCATATAAAAGACATACATGCATAAAAGAACCAAGTTTGTGTGACCACCAAGTCTCGCCACCCGTGTAGAGAGCAACTACAATCAAACAACTGCCATTATTTAATATACAAATTAAAAGTGTGTGTTGTGGAGTGGGTATGTGCAAAGGGTGGTTGTTACAAGGTGTGCGTGGAGGGTGGTTGCTAGGGTCAGCAGTTACCACAGTGTGTGGAGGGTGGTTGCTAGGGTCAATAGTTATCACAATGTTTGTGAAGGGTGGTTGCTAGTCACCACAAAGGGTGGGTATTGAGTGCAGGTCCTCACACTCACGTCCACCACTAAGACAACACTCTTGACTCCTCTGTGCTCGACCACAAGAACCTCCCAGCTGACCCATTCACTAATCTCTTACAACTCATTCATCCCCATGCCGGAACAGCTGAGTCAAATGTTGACTCAGGTGGACTTACGACTGCCTGGTTGTACGAGCGCGCTGGAGAATTACAGGGAGAATGCCAATCTCCACACTCGCTTACATAATATATGCTCTAGTTAGCACTGTTCTCCCTCCCCCCCATGCAAAACATGCCCTTCCGATAAGGCACCAGGAAACGATAATAATGATGATGATTAATGCCGCCGCCACCCAATAAACTCGTCCCTCGGAAAAACATGACGTAAAGGGACAAAAACGCAAACAAATCAAGATTACTCGAGCGTATTGTTTTTATAAGAAGAAAGTGGAGGACTTACAGGCGTGTTCTGATTCCCATACTGGGGGAAACTGTGGCGTAACACAAAGCCGACACACACGCGTCAACACGGTGTGTGGGCAAATTTACAGAACCCGCAATTGACCACTACCCACCTCAGAAAGTGTTTGGTTACTAGGTGCAGGTTGCTAGAACACATATTTCACTAACATCTCATACTAGTGTGGTTGCAGTTGCTTGAACACGTTTCACCAACACGTGTTGCTGAAGCACCAGTGGCGTGGTAGCTGAGTGCGTGTTGCTGGAACACGTCTCACCATCACTTCATACTGGTGTGGTCATTGAGTGAGTGTTGCCGGAATACAAATCTCACCAACACTACATAACAGAGCAGCAGCATTGATCACTTTCTTGCGCCTACATGTATTGGGAATATGACACGACATAATCAGATTTAAAATAATTTATCTTGACGGGAGGTCTAATCTTCCACCCAAATAGTCTCACACAGCTTATTCATTTATTTTCCTCGTGGAATACCGATTAGGATTAGCTGAGCCATGTTACGGAACAAGAGCATGGGAAGACGGCCACCCAGCTCTCTAACTTAAATATCTTTCACGGCTTGTTATTTAAAAAGATTAAGGAATGCATCACCTTAAACAGAACCACACCTGAAAACTTTCAAAAAAAAAGACAAATCAAAATAAATTTTTGCCTTAACATAAAGCTAACAATAATCCAATAAAACTATAACAAAAAAAAAAGTATGTTGGAAGCAGCTTACTGGGCCAAGGGAAACAGTTTGGGAGCGGATGTTTAAGGCAGGAAATTCCCCGCCCCCCAGACCGCTACTCACACGGCTGAGTTTAGGAATGATGCGCGTGAGCTGAACACCCTGCCAGGTCAATTGAGGTCACTTCCTGGCTTGCTCGGGTTACCATCATACTGTGGGAGCGTGTCTTGTAATTCGCGAGGTGAGGCAAGTGAAAAGAAGTAGACTTTTGAACAAAGGTTGAGGAGGAGGGAAAGGCGAAAGAGAAACACGGAAAATTTATGGAAAAACCTGAGTGAGAGAGTAAGCACGACCCAACAAGTGTAGACCGGTCCACCTATGGCTTACAATCACCAGCCCACAGCCTAAGAAGCCCGACACCAACAGGTGTTTTGTCATGGTTGTGGCAGTTAGAGGGGCCGAACAGCCCTTGGCAACACCTGCACCGTGACAGATGTCGCATATATTACCACCGTCCTTGACTATGTAGCTCAGTAGAACAATAAAAGGGCTCTTTCTCGGTACTCACACTGAAAAAAATGTCGTCGAACATTATGTATAGAGGAGTGACCTTACACATTACACACAGTGTCTTTATACATTATACAGTGTCTTTATACGTTATAGTGTTCTTATATAGAAAAGTGTCCTTGTACATTATATATAGTGTCCTTGAACATTATGTACAGAGTGCCCTTGAACATTATGTACAGAGTGCCCTTGAACATTATGTACAGAGTGCCCTTGAACATTATGTACAGAGTGCCCTTGAACATTATGTACAGGGTGCCCTTGAACAATATGTACAGAGTGCCCTTGAACATTATGTACAGAGTGCCCTTGAACAATATGTACAGAGTGCCCTTGAACATTATGTACAGAGTGCCCTTGAACAATATGTACAGAGTGCCCTTGAACAATATGTACAGAGTGCCCTTGAACATTATGTACCGAGTGCCCTTGAACATTATGTAAAGAGTGCCCTTGAACATTATGTACAGAGTGCCCTTGAACAATATGTACAGAGTGCCCTTGAACATTATGTACAGAGTGCCCTTGAACATTATGTACAGTGCCCTTGAACATTATGTAAAGTGCCCTTGAACAATATGTACAGAGTGCCCTTGAACATTATGTACAGAGTGCCCTTGAACATTATGTACAGTGCCCTTGAACATTATGTACAGAGTGCCCTTGAACATTATGTACAAAGTGCCCTTGAACATTATGTAGAGTGCCCTTGAACATTATGTACAGAGTGCCCTTGAACATTATGTACAGAGTGCCCTTGAACAATATGTACAGAGTGCCCTTGAACATTATGTACAGAGTGCCCTTGAACAATATGTACAGAGTGCCCTTGAACATTATGTACAGAGTGCCCTTGAACATTATGTACAGAGTGCCCTTGAACATTATGTAAAGTGCCCTTGAACATTATGTACAGAGTGCCCTTGAACATTATGTACAGAGTGCCCTTGAACATTATGTACAGAGTGCCCTTGAACATTATGTACAGAGTGCCCTTGAACATTATGTACAGAGTGCCCTTGAACATTATGTACAGAGTGCCCTTGAACATTATGTAAAGTGCCCTTGAACATTATGTACACAGTGCCCTTGAACATTATGTAAAGTGCCCTTGAACAATATGTACAGAGTGCCCTTGAACATTATGTAAAGTGCCCTTGAACATTATGTAAAGTGCCCTTGAACAATATGTACAGAGTGCCCTTGAACATTATGTAAAGTGCCCTTGAACAATATGTACAGAGTGCCCTTGAACATTATGTAAAGTGCTCTTGAACATTATGTACAGAGGAGTGCCCTTGAACATTATGTATGGAAGGGTGCCCTTGAACATTATGTACAGAGGAGTGCCCTTGAACATTATGTATGGAAGGGTGCCCTTGAACATTATGTACAGAGTGCCCATGAACATTATGTATGGAAGGGTGCCCTTGAACATTATGTATAGAGTGCCCTTGAACATTATGTATGGAAGGGTGCCCTTGAACATTATGTACAGAGTGCCCTTGAACATTATGTATGGAAGGGTGCCCTTGAACATTATGTACAGAGGAGTGCCCTTGAACATTATGTATGGAAGGGTGCCCTTGAACATTATGTATGGAAGGGTGCCCTTGAACATTATGTACAGAGGAGTGCCCTTGAACATTATGTATGGAAGGGTGCCCTTGAACATTATGTACAGAGTGCCCTTGAACATTATGTATGGAAGGGTGCCCTTGAACATTATGTACAGAGTGCCCTTGAACATTATGTAAAGTGCCCTTGAACATTATGTAAAGTGCCCTTGAACAATATGTACAGAGTGCCCTTGAACATTATGTAAAGTGCCCTTGAACAATATGTACAGAGTGCCCTTGAACATTATGTAAAGTGCCCTTGAACATTATGTAAAGTGCCCTTGAACAATATGTACAGAGTGCCCTTGAACATTATGTAAAGTGCCCTTGAACAATATGTACAGAGTGCCCTTGAACATTATGTAAAGTGCTCTTGAACATTATGTACAGAGGAGTGCCCTTGAACATTATGTATGGAACGGTGCCCTTGAACATTATGTACAGAGGAGTGCCCTTGAACATTATGTATGGAAGGGTGCCCTTGAACATTATGTAGAGTGCCCTTGAACATTATGTATGGAAGGGTGCCCTTGAACATTATGTACAGAGTGCCCTTGAACATTATGTATGGAAGGGTGCCCTTGAACATTATGTACAGAGTGCCCTTGAACATTATGTATGGAAGGGTGCCCTTGAACATTATGTACAGAGGAGTGCCCTTGAACATTATGTATGGAAGGGTGCCCTTGAACATTATGTATGGAAGGGTGCCCTTGAACATTATGTACAGAGGAGTGCCCTTGAACATTATGTATGGAAGGGTGCCCTTGAACATTATGTACAGAGTGCCCTTGAACATTATGTATGGAAGGGTGCCCTTGAACATTATGTACAGAGTGCCCTTGAACATTATGTATGGAAGGGTGCCCTTGAACATTATGTACAGAGGAGTGCCCTTGAACATTATGTATGGAAGGGTGCCCTTGAACATTATGTATGGAAGGGTGCCCTTGAACATTATGCCCAGAGGAGTGCCCTTGAACATTATGTATGGAAGGGTGCCCTTGAACATTATGTACAGAGTGCCCTTGAACATTATGTATGGAAGGGTGCCCTTGAACATTATGTACAGAGGAGTGCCCTTGAACATTATGTATGGAAGGGTGCCCTTGAACATTATGTATGGAAGGGTGCCCTTGAACATTATGTACAGAGGAGTGCCCTTGAACATTATGTATGGAAGGGTGCCCTTGAACATTATGTACAGAGTGCCCTTGAACATTATGTATGGAAGGGTGCCCTTGAACATTATGTACAGAGTGCCCTTGAACATTATGTATGGAAGGGTGCCCTTGAACATTATGTACAGAGTGCCCTTGAACATTATGTATGGAAGGGTGCCCTTGAACATTATGTACAGAGGAGTGCCCTTGAACATTATGTATGGAAGGGTGCCCTTGAACATTATGTATGGAAGGGTGCCCTTGAACATTATGTACAGAGGAGTGCCCTTGAACATTATGTATGGAAGGGTGCCCTTGAACATTATGTACAGAGTGCCCTTGAACATTATGTATGGTAGGGTGCCCTTGAACATTATGTACAGAGTGCCCTTGAACATTATGTATGGAAGGGTGCCCTTGAACATTATGTACAGAGTGCCCTTGAACATTATGTATGGAAGGGTGCCCTTGAACATTATGTACAGAGGAGTGCCCTTGAACATTATGTATGAAAGAGTGCCCTTGAACATTATGTATGGAAGGGTGCCCTTGAACATTATGTACAGAGGAGTGCCCTTGAACATTATGTATGGAAGGGTGCCCTTGAACATTATGTACAGAGTGCCCTTGAACATTATGTATGGAAGGGTGCCCTTGAACATTATGTACAGAGGAGTGCCCTTGAACATTATGTATGGAAGGGTGCCCTTGAACATTATGTATGGAAGGGTGCCCTTGAACATTATGTACAGGAGTGCCCTTGAACATTATGTATGGAAGGGTGCCCTTGAACATTATGTACAGAGTGCCCTTGAACATTATGTATGGAAGGGTGCCCTTGAACATTATGTACAGAGGAGTGCCCTTGAACATTATGTATGGAAGGGTGCCCTTGAACATTATGTATGGAAGGGTGCCCTTGAACATTATGTATGGAAGGGTGCCCTTGAACATTATGTATGGAAGGGTGCTCATATGCTGTGGTTCTTACTTTGGGAAACTTAGATATGACAAAGAACTGTTTTAATAAACAGAAAAGATGGAAGAATAGAGGTCAAGAACGGCACAAATTAAAAGTGAAGACTGGGAAGTGTTTAGAATAGACAGTCATGAGCACATTACCACAGTGAAATACAGTTACTTTAACTTATATTTACAGAAAGAACTGGTTATTCGGTTATTCCGTTTGTAACATCAACAACTTGCCAAACTCGTGGCTAATTCACTGTCATATTGCATAAATTATAATCACAAAGGGAGTAAATCTATTCAAAATATGCTTTTCAAATTCATCAATTTATATTCATAATACATTTCGTATCACTGGCAGTAAGTGTCCGCAAATTTAGACTAAAGAAGAAAGATGCCGACTATTTATAGCGAAAGAATTACTGTCTTCTTCATCAGGAAAGCATTCACGTTAAGCTGACACAGTGTTAGTGTTACCCAGCCTTAAAGTGACCCGGCGTTGGGGGAAATTAATTTTATGGATTTGAAAAAGGATCAAAAACACAAATGCTGACAAATGAGTATAAAAAATTGTAATGCAAGGCAAGATTTTGTCAATCCCTAGAGAAACATCGTTTAGGATAAAGATTTGCTTCGTACTCAGCGCAAACTTGAGAAAAACAAAACTTAACACCGACTCTTAGAGATCAGGCTGGGATGACACCGGTGAGAGAGAGAGGGAGAGAGAGAGCCTAGTTTAGAATGCCTCAATGGACTCTTATCAGCTGGACGAAGGCCAATGTTTGCACGGTGCCATTGTGGTTCCTCTACACTTTACTGACAGTCTGACTCATTAGTAAACAATGAGTCAACTCACATACCCATTCACTGTTTGTGTATGATATTCTCAGTGTGCTACATGTGAGTCACCAGCCTGATGATCAGTCAAACTGATCTCAGAACTCTTCAAAGGGATATATTATAATTAATAGTCCCAGACAAGATACAGAGGATGACTTACAAAATTCACCTATTTTTTTTTTTTTAGCTTTTTTTTCTCCCTTGATTTCGCAAATGTTGTGTCACCTAATTGCGTTGGAATGTGTTGTTATACTATGAGAGAATTTTCGCTCACAGAATGAATGGTGCTGCCCAATAAACTCGCCTACTGGCTACAGGAAGATATCACTCCGAACAAAAATCTTTCCGCCTCTCCCAAGCCGCGCGGTTTCATTTCGATAATTTTAGAATGTCTTGTCACCAACGAACCTTTCAATAACTGTTTATCTTAGGAAAACGACGGTTCCTATTAGGAAAAACTGGCATATTAATATGTTCTGAATTGTTCTTTCTTCACCTGAGCCACATACTGCTTCTTAAGCACTGACATCACTCTGGCAGACTGGACACACACATGACAGAGCCAGAAGGTGCCACTCAACAACCAGACTCTTATACAGACAGGACACACAAAAATCAGAACCAGGATGAGGCGCCACTCACTACTCGGCCAAACTGTCACTGTAACCGAAGCCAGAAAGTATCTGGCTACAAACCTTTGACCTGTTGGAGGAATTGTGAAGCCAGTGGCCAGTTTTTCTCTGAAGGAAATATTTCTTAACAAAGATAACGAACTCTGTTGGCCTTCTCTGCACCCTCTTGGAGGGAGACAGTGAATGAGAAAGAGAATGCCACCACAGGTGAGGCAAGCTGCCTCCAGCCCCGTGATCACAGCGTGGCGGATGCGTGTCAATTCTTGCTTCTGAACTATCATCATAACTCAACCGGTATTCACACTACACGTGTTAATTTTAACGTTGCTAGGGTTCGTGGAGACTCCGCACTGTCTGAAGCATTGCCCTGTTATTTTTTTTAAATTTTCTAGTACGTATATTTATATAACCTAACAAACCAAAATGAAAAATGTAAATACTTTATGAAGATGATAAAAAGTTTACATTTGGAATCACGTGGGAAAAAAAGTGTAAAAAGAGGATGGAAGATCGTGGGTAGGAAGGTAGGAATTGAGGGGCCAAGAAAGGGAGGAGGAGGGCATATGAGAAATGAACGAAGAGAGAATGTGAGAAAGGGATGGAAGAAATGGACGAAGAAGGGATGTAAGAAATGGACAAAGAGGAGTAAGAAACGGAGGCTGGCAGGTAGGAGTGAATTGAAGAAATAATAAATTAAGAGAGATGGGAAATACGAAAGGTGTATATCCAGATCAGTTAGTTTACAGCACTGATACAAATGTCTTACTGACGTGTACTGGCTAGGTCCCTACTGCCTCACCCACCCCGTATACTAATCCCACCTACACCCACTTACTGAGTACATAATAAAATGGCTGATCAAGTGTAATGCTGTTAAGGAAAAGATGAACAATAAGGAGCGGGGAGCCATGATTTAGTTGTGTTGGCGGCGGCGCCACGAGCCAGCATCACCCCAGGGACCCACCACAGTCTCCGGCTACACACACAAGCCCCTCCTTCACCACTCTCAACACAAATCATTTATATCTACAACATACCAGACAAGGCACGTGATCGCCAGAGGTAATATGTAGACAAAACAAAGAGGGATTGCTGGCTGTGGATTTTCCCTAAACAATCTCCTGTTACTACTGAAGCAACAGTTTTAGAAGGTGTAAAGTAAAAGGACACAAGTGCAACTAATTTGACATTTTTATTGTGGCAACGTTTCGCTCTCCAGGAGCGACAGAGCTCCTGGAGAGCGAAACGTTGCCACAATAAAAATGTCACATAAGTTGCACTTGTGTCCTTTTACTTTACATATTGTCGGTAATTCTACCAACTTTCTTACAACAGAGAAGGTCACTAGACAAGCTCACAACTACTTGGTTTTGCTAGAAAACAAACTATTCTCATTATGAAAAGTTAATTTCTTTAAGATTTCTTTATGTAATGTTTTTTTTTAACTTTTCCGATTTTTTCTTCAAAATCGTATTTTCTTTATTTGAAGTAGGTTAAGCTAATTTAGGTCAGGTTAGGTTATGGTAAATTACGTACCTGGAGGTTACCTGGAGGTTATTCCGGGGATCAACGCCCCCGCGGCCCGGTCCATGACCAGGCCTCCCGATGGATCAGGGCCTGATCAACTAGGCTGTTACTGCTGGCCGCACGCAGTCCGACGTACGAGCCACAGCCCGGCTGATCCGGCACTGACTTTAGGTATCTGTCCAGAACTCTCTTGAAGGCAGCCAGGGGTTTATTGGCAATTCCCCTAATGCTTGATGGGAGGCTGTTGAACAGTTTTGGGCCCCGGACACTTATGGTGTTTTCTCTTAGTGTACCAATGGCGCCCCTACTTTTTATTGGCGGCATTTTGCATCGCCTGCCCAGTCTTTTACTTTCGTAGGGAGTGATTTCTGTGTGCAGATTTGGGACCATTCCTTCCAAGATTTTCCAAGTGTAGATTATGATATATCTCTCCCTCCTGCGTTCCAACGAGTACAAGTCAAGTGCTTCCAAGCGTTTCCAGTAGTTAAGGTGCTTGACAGAACTTATACGTGCAGTAAAGGATCTCTGTACACTCTCTAGATCTGCGATTTCGCCTGCTTTGTATGGAGATGTTAATGTACAGCAGTATTCCAGCCTAGAGAGAACAAGTGATTTGAAAAGGATCATCATGGGCTTGGCATCTCTCGTTTTGAAAGTTCTCATTATCCATCCTATCATTTTCTTTGCACGTGCGATCGTGGCACTGTTGTGATCCTTGAAAGTGAGATCCTCAGACATTACTACTCCCAGGTCCCTTACATTATTTTTCCGCTCTATTGTATGGCCGGAGTCAGTAGTATACTCTGTTCTAGTTATTATCTCCTCCAGTTTTCCATAACGTAGTAGTTGGAATTTGTCCTCATTGAACATCATATTGTTTACCGTTGCCCACTGGAAAACTTTGTTTATATCTTCTTGGAGGTTAACCGCGTCCTCAGCAGATGACAGCCTCATGCAGATCCTAGTATCATCCGCAAAGGATGATACGGTGCTGTGGTGTATATCTCTGTTTATGTCTGATATGAGGATAAGGAATAAGATGGGGGCGAGTACTGTGCCTTGTGGAACAGAGCTCTTCACTATGGCAGCCTCCGACTTAACTCTGTTGACCACTACTCTTTGTGTTCGATTTGTTAGGAAGTTGAAGATCCATCTCCCCACTTTCCCAGTTATTCCTTTAGCACGTATTTTATGGGCTATTACGCCATGATCGCATTTGTCAAATGCTTTTACAAAGTCTGTGTATATTACATCTGCATTCTGATTTTCTTCCAGTGCATCCAAGGCCATGTCATAGTGATCCAGTAGTTGTGAGAGGCAGGAGCGACCTGCCCTGAACCCATGTTGCCCTGGATTGTGCAGATTTTGGGAATCCAGGTGATTTGCAATCCTGCTTCTTAGCACTCTTTCAAAACATACTGAACCATAATAAGCAAATTAGAAAAACAAACCGGAACTTGGAAGAATTCGAATTGTTAAAGTCCGGCTCACTATGAGTAGTCACAGTGATGCATGTATTTTCTGGGTCTTTCTAGTTTATATAACTGACGAAGTGAGGCCGTCACGACTTACTCTTCCCTCACTTTATTTATTAACTCTTCCTCCCTCTCTCTCTCTCTCTCTCTCTCTCTCTCTCTCTCTCTCTCTCTCTCTCTCTCTCTCTCTCTCTCTCTCTCTCTCTCTCTCTCTCTCTCTCTCTCTCCCTCTCAATACACGCACACTTCGGAGAATACAAATCTTTAAGATCAGACTAACAGACACAGAGGCGACAGTAATGGAGCCGCGGGTGGGGAAAAGTTCACAAGGGCGACCCAGGGGAGCTGTAGGAGAAATAAGCTAATAAAAGCATCACAGGATGTTTATGTGTATGTCAACACACTAGTAGGGACAGCAGGAGACTAGGGAGGGAGGATGTGCAACACCTCACTCGTATATCTGTTACAGTGACAATAAAGTGTTGCGTGAGAAGTGACAGTGACAACAAAGTGTTGCCTGAGAAGTGGTAGTGACAACAAAGTGATGCCTGAGAAGTGGTAGTGACAACAAAGTGATGCCTGAGAAGTGGCAGTGACAACAAAGTGTTGCCTGAGAAGTGGTAGTGACAACAAAGTGTTGCCCGAGAAGTGGCATTGACAACAAAGTGTTGCCTGAGAAGTGGTAGTGACAGCAAAGTGTTGCCTGAGAAGTGGTAGTGACAACAAAGTGTTGCCTGAGAAGTGGTAGTGACAACAAAGTGTTGCCCGAGAAGTGGTAGTGACAACAAAGTGATGCCTCAGAAGTGGTAGTGACAACAAAGTGTTGCCCGAGAAGTGGCAATGACAACAGTGTTGCCCGAGAAGTGGCAGTGACAAAGTGTTGCCTTAGAAGTGGCAGTGACAACAAAGTGTTGCCTGAGAAGTAGTAGTGACGAATTGTCACATATGTGGTATATATTGACTTGAATAAATCTTTGTTGAAAATCCTGGTATATCTGCTACACATGTAGTGACATCGGCATATTGCTACATGTATGGCAACAATGGGAATATCAGCTACTTGTGTGGCAACATCTGTAATATCTGCTACATATGTGGGTGTGTCTAGTACACATGCAAACCCTGCTAGTACACATGTGGGTCTCTCTAGTGCACATGTGCGTTGCTAGAACGCATGTGTATCGTGTACTCCATATTTATAGGTATGTAAGTTAAGCATACATAACGCTGATTAGACTAACAGAAAGCCACACTCTCAACGATGTGACTGTATATATTTTTCACAACTAATGTTTGCTATCTTGAATCTAGGTTAGGGATGGGACGATACCAAAATTTTTATCGATACCGATACCTTCAAAACCAGCCGATACCCACGGACAGTGATGCTTTGGCACACTCCTACTCCGAATAAAATTACTGAAACCGCCGTAGCTCCAAATAACAGAGGCAACAACAGCTGTGTTGAATAGGTGTGAGTAACGGATATTGCCAGAGGGCCCGCAAGTGTTATCAATCAGCTATACTGGAGGAGGAGAGGTGGCAGTGGCTGCGGCCGGAGACGCTAACAGTCCAACACTGCATCTCACTGTTCTCGCCACAACAAAACTGCACTTGTCCCTCCCTGGCTCACAGTGGTGCAGTTAAAGCTCTCTCCTGCTGCAATATTCTAAACCATATTATTATTAGTAGTAGTATTATATTCTCCGTGAGGCATTACCACTCCTTGCACTGAATGACCCTTGTGGGTCATTCAGTGCAAGGAGTGGTGAAGTTCCGTCATACATCTCAACGCGAAACAGGCTACTTAACACGATGTACAAGTGTAATGCAAATAGGTATGGGCTGGAAGACACATTATATATCGTGTCTTCCTACCAACATTAACAGCCTGGTTGATCAGGCCCTGATCCACCGCGAGGTCCGGTCATGGACTGGGTCGGGGGGGCGTTGACCCCCGGAACAGCCTCCAGGTATACTCCACCTAACTCCCAAGGCACTGTAGCAAAGCCTCGGATTCTGAGAAATATTTTTTAATAGTTTAGTAACAGATCGAGTTGATAAAACTGCGTTTGGAAACTAGGACACTGAGATAAGTGTCAGAGGCCCAAGGCTGTTCAGCAACCTCCTATTATACATAAGGAGGATTGCCAATAGACCCCTATCTGTCTTCAAGAGGAAATTGGACAGATACCTAAAGTCAGTACCTGACCAGCTGAGCTGTGGTTCCTACGCTGGATTGCGTGTGGCCAGCAGTAGCAGCCTGGTTGATCTGGCCCTGATCCACCACAAGGCCTGGTCATGAACCGGGTCGCGGGGACATTGACCCCCAGAACTCCCTCCAGGTAAACTCCAGGCAGGTAAGAGAAGCAGGATGGTGTGGTCGAGGCCTGGAAAACTGGAGAGTTAGATGCAACTCTCCAAGATCAGGACAGGTGGTGTGAGGAAAGGGGGAAGGGGGTATCCATACCAGCTCCAACTAGTCACGCTAGCGACACAAACGAAGTGGCTGAGAGAAATGCAAGTTATGGTAGGAATTAGAACGGTAATCGCGTTGTTGCGGAATTCCTGGTGCAGCCGCGTCAGGAGCGCGTTGAAGGTACGAGTGGGAGCCCAGCAGTGTTAGACGCTGGGTGGTGGTAGGAGGGTAGTGGGGGACCCAGCAGAGTGAAGGTGTGTGGGGGTGGGGGTGAAGGAGGACCAACGTCGGGGTGGGCGGTGGGTTCTTAAGGATTCACCCCTGCCATAACCCCAGGTCCCTCTTCATCTGACACCAGCTTCTCCATGTTTACTTTTAGAAACATCCAAGACACCACAACGGGATAACCAAATCAATAACGAAGCTACTCTCCCTCACATCAAAAAAGAATTTAAGAGACGAAGCGTCGCCTGTGTAGCAAAAACAGAACTATGAAGACCGATGGTCCATTAATGTAACAAAATTTTAAAGCATATAAAACACTGCATACTATTTAATTACAAAATTCACGCCAAGGATTCAATCAGATAAACGGCGAACTACAGGAAAAGAAAGTATTGGTTCAGTAAGAGCGGCTGTCCATCTGCTTTATATACATGAATGTAGGCTGGTAACTGCAAAGGATGCTGGTTCAGTTCCCCGAACGCTTTGCACAATATGTTTATATCCACATGCTGCACCAGTCCTTGCACAAATGAAGAGCTTGCTTCTTGTAAGTGTGGCCTGGTAGGTGGTAGTGATCAGAAAGTGTGGTTTGGTAGGTGGCAGTGATAAGCTTTAAAGTGATAAACTGTGGCTTAGGATGTGGTAGTGATAGTGTGTGGCTTTGTAGGTGGTAGTGACAAGACTATGGAATAAGATTATGGAGCTTAACTTTTCTTCTTCAGGCTGAGGGACTGACCACCTCAATATACTACTTTAAGGTTGGTGAACAACTAACATTTTTGTTTTTCCACTATTGCTGCTGTCTTCATATTTATTTTCCTCTGTACTTAACGAAGAAGAATATCGTGTAGGCGAACCGTCTCAACAATAAAGATACCCAAATGTGCTCATGTGTCTTATTTATCAACTCGTCGGTATTGTATACCATTTTCAAAATTATTTTATATAAATTATTGATACACGAATGCTGCAACCAATACGTCCTTGAAAATCCTAAGTAGATTGGTGGATCAAGACAAGTCCAATATAATGTGATTCTTTATTGACAAGTTTTCACCCATACACTGGCCTTTATCAAGTCACAAACAAATCTACTGTACCTGGGGGAGAGTATATGCATATAAATAGTACGTAAACAGTATATAGTGATTTTTCACATATGGTTATCGCCATATTTCTTAATTTAGGTTAGGTCAGGTTTAATTAAGGTTAGACTTCACTGTCGTCTATTTATAAAAATTAAGCAAGCAATTCTGACATACCACACCACCAATAAATATTACACAGAGGCTATAAATATGATTGAAACTCGGACTGAAAGTAGACCCCCCATAGTCACATAACCACTGTTTGAAGCTTGTCATCCATTTGACTGCCTTAGCAACAGTGAAATGCTGACTTTGACTGAGAGGATGAGCTATGAGAATGAGGTTTCAACTATTTCGTTTATGATGTGTCTTGAAGGCGGTATGTTCAATCACAGGATGAGAGCTGCTGCCCAATAAACTCATCCCGCGGGACAACAATAATAATACAATCAAAACCAAGCGTTAAACCCACAAAGGTCATACAGCGCTGCAAACCCGCAGGTCAAAATTTAATTATCTATTATTGTTGCAGATGCTGCTGACGTTATCCTGCTCCATAATTCCGGTGTTATGACCACCACTGGCCTCCCCCT
>NC_091304.1:21380274-21515274 GCF_038502225.1 Cherax quadricarinatus | reverse complement strand
TGGGGCGTGTGCCCAAAATAAAGCAGGCATTACCCCTTCGAACAGCCGCACTGAACCGCTGGAACAGAAAACTAGCTGCCCTGGGATCCCTAGTTACCCTGATGGGGTCCACCTCTAGTGCAAAGAGTGGGACCCATAGCCACGGAGAAGGGAATAATAAGGCTTCGAGGAAATATATTTAGATATTTGCCTGAAGCCATTTGAATATTCCACTTACCCCTAACACCCTCTCTTTTCGTTTTTTTTTTTTTAACCATTAGGTATATTTTTTCACATAATATGGTACACAATATTTAAAAGATATACTGCTGGTACAAAGATGGCATATAGAGTACATGAGGTTATATATATATATATATATATATATATATATATATATATATATATATATATATATATATATATATATATATATATATATATATATATATATATATATATATATATATATATATGCTGGGTGCAGCATTTCAAGGCTGGTGGCGGTGTCGAGTTACTGTCTGCCAAACCTGGCCTGGCCCCTCCACATAGACATCTATTCATACCTTAACTATGTTAAAGAAACAGTTAGAGAGAAATTCTTTATTTAACACAGTTAAAGTACGAACAGATGTCTATATGGAGGGGCCAGGCCGAGGTTTGACAGACGGTAACTCGACACCGCTACCAGCCTTGAAACGCTGCACCCAGTTCCTCACTGAACGCTCACACATACACTAACATTCTCCACTGTTTCTTTCGTCTGGTGCCCAGCTTTGTAAAGCCCTATGATTTGAGCTAGAGTTTCAGGTGTTAAAGACTTCCTTTTACCTATAAGCAAAGATGTGTAGCCCCAAACCCAAAGACAACACTGGGCAAAACATAAGGCAGATGAGAGACAAAAGTGCAACACTTCCTCTCACCACGGCAGCCACGTGAACAATGAGAAGTCACTGTGAAGTGTGGTGGCAGGCCTTGACATCGTCCTAACGGCTGCTACCCAGCAGAATGCTCTGACGAAAAAAGACCCCCCCCCCCGTATGATAGGCCTTTGATTTTCATCACGGCATTATGCCGAGGCGCTCACACGGCATAATGCCGTGACGAACACAGTATATATATATATATATATATATATATATATATATATATATATATATATATAGGTAGTAGGTTGGTAGACAGCAACCACCCAGGGAGGTACTACCGTCCTGCCAAGTGAGTGTAAGATGAAAGCCTGTAATTGTTTTACATGATGGTAGGAATACTGGTGTCTTTTGTCTGTCTCATAAATATGCAAGATTACAGGTACGTCTTGCTACTTCTACTTACACTTAGGTCACACTACACATACATGTACACGTTTATTTATACACACTCATCTGAGTTTTCTTTGATTTTATCTTAATAGTTCTTGGTCTTATTACTTTTCCTTTTATATCCATGGGGAAGTGGAATAAGAATCTTTCCTCCGTAAGCCATGCGTGTTGTAAAAGTCAACTAAAATGCCGGGAACAATGGGCTAGTAACCCCTTTTCCTGTAAAGATTACTAAAAAGAATAAGAAGAAGAAAATTGTCAAAGTGGGAAGTCTGAATGAGCGTGGATGTTGTGCAAATGATAAGAAAGAGATGATTGTGGATGTTATGAATGAGAAGAAACTGGATGTCCTGGCTTTAATTGAAACAAAGCTGAAGGGGGTGGGAGAGTTTCAATGGAGAGGAATAAATGGGATTAGGTCAGGGGTTTCAAATAGAGTTAGAGCTAAAGAAGGAGTAGCAATAATGTTGAAAGATAAGATATGGCAGGAAAAGAGGGACTACAAATGCATAAATTCAAGGATTATGTGGAGTAAAATAAAGATTGGATGTGAAAAGTGGGTTATAGTAAGCGTGTATGCACCTGGAGAAGAGAGAAGTGTAGAGGAGAGAGAGAGATTCTGGGAAATGTTGAGTGAATGCGTGGGGAGTTTTGAATCAAGTGTGAGAGTAATGGTGGTTGGGGATTTCAATGCTAAAGTGGGTAAAAATGTTATGGAGGGAGTAGTAGGTAAATTTGGGGTGCCAGGGGTAAATGTAAATGGGGAGCCTTTAATTGAGCTATGTGTAGAAAGAAATTTGGTAATAAGTAATACATATTTTATGAAAAAGAGGATAAATAAATATATAAGGTATGATGTAGCACGTAATGAAAGTAGTTTGTTAGATTATGTATTGGTGGATAAAAGGTTGATGGGTAGGCTCCAGGATGTACATGTTTATAGAGGGGCAACTGATATATCAGATCATTATTTAGTTGTAGCTACAGTTAGAGTAAGAGGTAGATGGGAAAAGAGGAAGGTGGCAACAACAAGAGGGAGGTGAAAGTGTATAAACTAAGGGAGGAGGAAGTTCGGGCGAGATATAAGCGACTATTGGCAGAAAGGTGGGCTAGTGCAAAGATGAGTAGTGGGGGGGTTGAAGAGGGTTGGAATAGTTTTAAAAATGCAGTATTAGAATGTGGGGCAGAAGTTTGTGGTTATAGGAGGGTGGGGACAGGAGGAAAGAGGAGTGATTGGTGGAATGATGAAGTAAAGGGTGTGATAAAAGAGAAAAAGGTAGCTTACGAGAGGTTTTTACAAAGCAGAAGTGTTATAAGAAGAGCAGAGTATATGGAGAGTAAAAGAAAGGTGAAGAGAGTGGTGAGAGAGTGCAAAAGGAGAGCAGATGAAAGAGTGGGAGAGGCACTGTCAAGAAATTTTAATGAAAATAAGAAAAAATTTTGGAGTGAGTTAAACAAGTTAAGAAAGCCTAGGGAAAGTATGGATTTGTCCGTTAAAAACAGAGTAGGGGAGTTAGTAGATGGGGAGAGGGAGGTATTAGGTAGATGGCGAGAATATTTTGAGGAACTTTTAAATGTTGAGGAAGAAAGGGAGGCGGTAATTTCATGCACTGGCCAGGGAGGTATACCATCTTTTAGGAGTGAAGAAGAGCAGAATGTAAGTGTGGTGGAGGTACGTGAGGCATTACGTAGAATGAAAGGGGGTAAAGCAGCTGGAACTGATGGGATCATGACAGAAATTTTAAAAGCAGGGGGGGATATAGTGTTGGAGTGGTTGGTACTTTTGTTTAATAAATGTATGAAAGAGGGGAAGGTACCTAGGGATTGGCAGAGAGCATGTATAGTCCCTTTATATAAAGGGAAAGGGGACAAAAGAGATTGTAAAAATTATAGAGGAATAAGTTTACTGAGTATACCAGGAAAAGTATACGGTAGGGTTATAATTGAAAGAATTAGAGGTAAGACAGAATGTAGAATTGCGGATGAGCAAGGAGGTTTCAGAGTGGGTAGGGGATGTGTAGATCAAGTGTTTACATTGAAGCATATATGTGAACAGTATTTAGATAAAGGTAGGGAAGTTTTTATTGCATTTATGGATTTAGAAAAGGCATATGATAGAGTGGATAGAGGAGAAATGTGGCAGATGTTGCAAGTTTATGGAATAGGTGGTAAGTTACTAAATGCTGTAAAGAGCTTTTATGAGGATAGTGAGGCTCAGGTTAGAGTGTGTAGAAGAGAGGGAGAATACTTCCCGGTAAAAGTAGGTCTTAGACAGGGATGTGTAATGTCACCATGGTTGTTTAATATATTTATAGATGGGGTTGTAAAAGAAGTAAATGCTAGGGTGTTCGGGAGAGGGGTAGGATTAAATTATGGGGAATCAAATTCAAAATGGGAATTGACACAGTTACTTTTTGCTGATGATACTGTGCTTATGGGAGATTCTAAAGAAAAATTGCAAAGGTTAGTGGATGAGTTTGAGAATGTGTGTAAAGGTAGAAAGTTGAAAGTGAACATAGAAAAGAGTAAGGTGATGAGGGTATCAAATGATTTTGATAAAGAAAAATTGGATATCAAATTGGGGAGGAGGAGTATGGAAGAAGTGAATGTTTTCAGATACTTGGGAGTTGACGTGTCGGCGGATGGATTTATGAAGGATGAGGTTAATCATAGAATTGATGAGGGAAAAAAGGTGAGTGGTGCGTTGAGGTATATGTGGAGTCAAAAAACGTTATCTATGGAGGCAAAGAAGGGAATGTATGAAAGTATAGTAGTACCAACACTCTTATATGGATGTGAAGCTTGGGTGGTAAATGCAGCAGCGAGGAGACGGTTGGAGGCAGTGGAGATGTCCTGTCTAAGGGCAATGTGTGGTGTAAATATTATGCAGAAAATTCGGAGTGTGGAAATTAGGAGAAGGTGTGGAGTTAATAAAAGCATTAGTCAGAGGGCAGAAGAGGGGTTGTTGAGGTGGTTTGGTCATTTAGAAAGAATGGACCAAAGTAGAATGACATGGAAAGCATATAAATCTATAGGGGAAGGAAAGAGGGGTAGGGGTCGTCCTCGAAAGGGTTGGAAAGAGGGGGTAAAGGAGGTTTTGTGGGCGAGGGGCTTGGACTTCCAGCAAGCGTGCATGAGCGTGTTAGGAGTGAATGGAGACGAATGATACTTGGGACCTGACGATCTGTTGGAGTGTGAGCAGGGTAATATTTAGTGAAGGGATTCAGGGAAACCGGTTATTTTCATATAGTCGGACTTGAGTCCTGGAAATGGGAAGTACAATGCCTGTACTTTAAAGGAGTTGTTTGGGATATTGGCAGTTTGGAGGGATATGTTGTGTATCTTTATACGTATATGCTTCTAAACTGTTGTATTCTGGGCACCTCTGCAAAAGCAGTGATAATGTGTGAGTGTGGTGAAAGTGTTGAATGATGATGAAAGTATTTTCTTTTTGGGGATTTTCTTTTTTTAGTCACCCTGCCTCGGTGGGAGACGACCGACTTGTTGAAAATATATATATATATATATATATATATATATATATATATATATATATATATATATATATATATATATATATATGACAATGGCATGTTATGTTTACATAATAGTCCAGTACGCCTGGAAAAACGAGCCCTTGAAGCAAATACCCCAGTGCAACACACATACGACGCTGTTTCAGATTGAAAACAATTCTTTAAATTCTCTTTCACTCTATGGCACAACAAAAGTGAAATATTAGTATAGGTACAGGTACAATATATTATAAAACGAAAATGGCAAGATAAAGTTATGAACCTCTTTCTGGCTGGCCACTGACAAGCCCTGCTGCTCGTTAGTGATACTTGTAAGTGTACCAGTAAGTGCAGCAAATGCTTAGGAATGAGGTGGATCCAACATCTTTTCTTATAACTACAAATAGGTAATATAAAATGCACCTGATAAAGCACCCATCTCGGATGAGGTTACTTCAGGAACTGAGAGATGAGCTACAATGAGAGACTAAAAAAAAATAACTAAATCTCTAAGAGATAGGAGAACCAATGAGAACATAGAAATAAGATACAGAATACTCTGGGACCAGAGAAAGTAGTACAGTGTTTAAAATGCGTGAAGAATAAAGTCACAATACCGTGACTGAAACAATACACAAACGTCGTCATAAGTTTCTTTCTCCTATGTGCAGGTTATTTGTGTATTAAAATGCGAGGACCTGGAGGATACGGATGACAAGTAAAGAACGCATATAAGCCACAAGGATATTAGGAAAGTTTCTTTTAGTCAGGGTAGTTTATACCTTTACCTTTTATATCTCTATGAAGAGTTTCGAGAGTTTTCCTACTCCGCAGTCCGACTTGGCCAGTGACCGAATTAGGTGAAAAAGTATTGGAGAGAAAACTAATACACAGCTTTAAGATAGGATATGATAGGGAGTGGAAGGCCAGGAATCAGTAAAGCTGATCATTAATAATTTATATGAGAGTACGTGATTTCCAGGTACAATTTCTCAGCTTCAGGTTTCGCTTATGACTGACAAATTATGCCTAACATTTAATTAGAAAGTAGGTAATTAAGCACGTTCTTGTTTGGAAGAGTGGATCTTAGTCTCTTAACTTACTGACTGTGGTATATAGGTTAACAAATCACAAGATCACTAACATAAAACTTGAACGTCATTGCCAGCATCAGTAACAACTCCAGTGCCAGCCTCAGTAACGTAACACTCGTGGCTACAACAAACACCAGTGCCAGCCATAAAAAAAATGAACAAAGTATATTACAGACACAAGCCACATGTTACACAATCTTTTTTAACCTCATTAACGCACTCTCTTACAGCAATTTGGACACATTCGCAATCATCTCATTTTCTCGTTTAAAGCTGCCTCATCCTCCTATACCGCACACCTAACCTATACTTGTTCCTGTAATTAACCTTTCACAACTTTCTATTACTGCCTCCAACACTCGACACACACATTCTTCATAACCTTATGCAAGAGTGCATATGCTCTCAATGTATCCTTTCCCTTCTTTGCCCTTCCCTTCGTCCTGAGGAGAGAGTGTCTTAAACAGATACATTACAAAGGGTTAGAGCACGAAGGGTAGTGAGAGAATGACATCATTATTTGTGCCATATGTGGTGGGAAGGGAAGAGAGGAAGATATCGTGTGAAGGAGGGCGTGCATGATGTCATGTCTAAGTATGTTCATAGTGAAGATAAAGGTCTGAGATAGAACATAATAAAGTGGGTAAACAAAACAAAATCCAGTCTCAGCAAAGTTAAATGTTTAGTAACCCAAGGCATGATCTTAGTATCATTACTATTTCTCATTCTCACACGAATGCAAACCACAGCTTTGCTTCATCATCTGCATACGATAGCAAAGTATGAAAACCACCTTAGCAGAAGAAATAAAAATTAGATATCAACAAAAGTCTTCCAATGATGACAAATTCCAACTGCTTAATTAAGGATGGTAAGAGTGAAGACTTCAAAACAAGCAGATTATAACCCATGTAGAGCATATTATAGAACGTAAGGAACAGGCAAAAGATCTGAGCATAATTATATCAAGAGAGTCTGTCATTTGGAAAGCAAAATAAGGCAAATGCAGCAAAGGGCAGGAAAATGACAGGGTGGATTATAAGAACACGAGAAGGAAATAGAGTAGTAGTGGTAGACGTAATGCTGGTAACATTAACTCTAGCACTACTTCTCCATTTCCTTCTTTCTTCCTCTCTCGGGCCCGTCCCTTTCCCCCTTCACATACACACATACACACACACACACACTATATATATATATATATATATATATATATATATATATATATATATATATATATATATATATATAGATAGATAGATAGATAGATAGATAGATAGATACACTGACTCTCTCACCGTCGTGTGTTAGTGTGACTTGTAAATGGTCCCAGTCGGACCGAAACGTTGTCGTAAGCCTCTCTTTATGTGCAGGTTATTTCTGTATTGTTCCTGTCACGGTATTGTGTCTTTTTGTTCTTTATAACAACCACATTAATTAAGGGAGGTGAAGTAGAGAATGAGAGTCGTAATTTGAACGGATGCAATCTGGTACACTATGAACTGGGTGAACGTGTTAGTTTACGTTACATAAACAAGCAAAAATGTGTCAAATAAGCAACGGGGTGGCTGAGCAGCACCAGGAAGCGTTCAAATCTGCACGAGTATCAGTTGCTGCATGTGCACTCTTTACTCTAAACGATAAATTGAGTGACATTCGAGTAGATGGCGACGAGCCTCCCGCCCCCCGCCACACTCAGTACGAGCATTGCAGCAACCAACCATACCCACATCCTCTCCTTGATATTCGTATTTTTTATTTTCAGGTAATTTATTCTGCCTTCTCTATCACCTCGCACAATTTTTAACAATGAAAATAAATGACCCTCAAAAATAGCCGAAATGAACATAATCTTTCCTCAATAATAAAAAAAAATTAATAACCTACTTTATCCACACTAATGTCATTCCCTGTGATGAGGACTCAGGTTACAAGCGTCAGTCATCACTGAAAGAGGTGTAACATCAGAGCTCAGGTTCCAACAGTCTTAACCGCCTCTCAACTCTTGTAATTACTGCCACTCCTACTGCTGACTGTACCTAAAGCAGACTCACTCTACTGCTGTCTATTGATAAAGCGGACATAAATAGTGATAAAAGAAAAGCACCTAAGCTCTCATCTATAGGTGTACTAAGTTCCATACTGTTTAATATGCAGACATACACAGTGTAAGTGCCGTCGAGGACACATGATCTACAGAGTGACAATAGCATTACACAAATTATCTATACTGATGGTTCTGTCACCTCTAACACTGGGAAAGAGGGAAGCGGTCCCATTGTAATTCAATCTGCTGTAATTAATAACTGGGCTTCCATCTTCCAAACCGAACTATTAGCAGACCTTTTGCTCTCAACCTTTCAGAAGCTACAACGACACAGTTAAATTATCCGACTTCTTACACTCATTACTAACTACATAGCCTAAGTAACATTCTAGTTTCTTAACACAGACAGATAGGCATTAAGTATTTACAAAAGAATTTAAGTCCAACTTTAAAACTGTAGATTCCCTCACATAGGCTTTGGGGACTATGATAAAACCGATATATACACTGGGTAAACTAGCATCAAATACAGAGAAATCTGGATAGAAACTTTGGTTGTCAAACAGAAGTTATAAAAAATATCAGAAAAAAGTAGTAAACGAGCATGAAGAAAGTTGAAGAATGCAGACAGGAACTATCAGATCTACTGTACTTTATGAAACACGTCCAGTAAAACATGCATGCGGTGAAAGCACCAAGATCAACAAATACTTTGGACAGTTCGGTTTGTATGGAAATCTCAGTCATATGAAATGAAAATTTTGTGGACAAGACAGGAACTCACTAGAACCCCGTATCTTAGATTATACAACAATTTAACCTTTTAAGGATCGATTCAAACAAACAGGAAATGGCAAATGCCATCATTATTGATGATAAGATATCAGGAGTCTTGAGACTGTATCTACACTTTGCATCGCTTGATAAATGCAACACTGTATAAAAACATTAATTATAAATTGGCCCAATAAAATTATTATTATTATTATTATTATTATTAATCATTAGAGATTATCAACATTCTTCATCCACTAAAAATATAATTTCCCCGAAATAGAAAAAAATATAAGTAAAAACAGGAACCTTGAACAAAATGTACACAGAGCACATAAAGCGAGGGGGGGGGGTCGTTCTACACCCTCTCCGTGGAAATAAATGGTATAAAATACCAACACAATGGAAAAATAAACATAGAAGCAATATAATGTGATCCTTTACTGACAATGTTTCGCCCACACGGTGGGCTTTATCAAGTCATAAACAGATCTCAGATCTATTGGTAACTTGATAAAGCCCCATGTGTGGGCGAAACGTTGCCAATTAAGGATCACATTATACTGCTTCTGTGTTTATTTTTCCATAGCCCCTCTCCGTTCCACAGTACAAGGGAGGGCCCGTGGAGCCATAATTTATTTTCCACAATTGATGGGATAAGTACACTAAGAGATAACTTAATATGAATAAGAGTTCAATCGTTTTTAACGTCCTCTCTTCAAATATAACGAAAATTACGAACACGTCTCACACTGTATTCAAGAGAGAACCTGAGAAGCTTTAGCAAACTGTTGGTGTTTATCTAGAATCTTAGTGCCTATGTCAAACTGCGTACTGCAGCCACTAACAGCTTCACAAACTAGTTTCTCAACCCGTAGGCCTAATCGGAGAGCAAGCACAGAGAGCGATGATGCCAGTTTCAATAGGTAAGCAGATACCATGTATAGGTAGTGACTGGGCAGCGGGAGATAAGCTCCTCAGAACCATCATGGAGTAGACAACATGTATGTACGGTGGAGGGAGAGAAGACCGAGACAAGACCCGAGGTGTGAAGGAGGGGTGTGTGAAGGCCAGCCACGCAACACTAAGATGCCTTCAGAATATACACTTGATGGACCGGAACTTCATATGCTGTGAATCACAAACATTTCCCTCCTAGTCTCTCGCCCCCGACACAAAAACACACCTTCACACACACTTCACTTAGGAAGCAAGACATTATTTTCATGATTCTCCTATAAAACTCTACGATGATTCCTATTATTTAAAATTTTATACATATGTAAATTTTCGAAGTTACGCATAGGGTTTATTAAGAGGATTACTACTAATAAATGAGATATAAAAGACTAGAATATTTTCTTTACACTAGGTAACCTTGTCAGCCGAACTGACTCAGTATTATCACTGCTTAAAGTGTAAATCGATTAGTGCTCCCTCAAATCCTGGGTTTCTTTTCTATTTAAATAAATGATTTTCAAGACTAAACAATAATTTGTAAAAGTATATCTGCCAATGATGCAAAAACAAAAATTCAACCAAAGAAAAGCTCGAAACGTATAGAACACGTCGCTCTGGATCAACAGTGTCATTACAAGAGGTATTGTGCAGAATTAGTGATGAGGTAACCAGCAGCGACAGCAGCCATTAAATGACTTGATAACTAAACAATAAACAGAGAATAGCCCCGACCCCATTTACCCCTTCTCTAACACTTGGCTGCCCCCTCTCCCTCACCTGAGTTTACAAGGACGCGTGGCCCTACCACCAGAAGTGCCACCATGGTGCTTGTGTTTACAAGAACGTGTAGCCATATCACAGTGCCACCATGGTGCCACCTTAACATACATAACACTCATCACCGGGGTAGAAAGCCTGTTCACATATTCCACGCTTGTCTACTGGAGCCCTGAAAACTGTACTTAGAGTGTTCAGCTTACAGCATAAGAACAAAACATTAAAATGGAGGAACCACCACCCGTTAGTAGTCCTGTTGCAGCGATCCTTCATTCTTATGTTCTTATGCTATGTGCTTCACGCATCTTCTCACCTGTACCTACTGTTTACAATTATATTACATGTGATGGAGAAAACACAGGTGTAGAGTACAAAACAGAAATAAACTCCGTCACAATAGAGGCCTGTTTCTTCATTACTGTTAGCAGTACGCTTGTTGATCCGTCAGCATTGTCACAGGTACCTGTGTATTCATTAACATGTCTTATTATAACTGGTATAGAATACCGACAAGTTGACAAATATGGCACGTGCAACACTAGGAATCTTTAATGATGAAACATTTCGCCTGCGCTGCAGACTTCATTAGCTTAATACAGAAACGAATTACAAGCCTGGAGGCATCAGCCTTGGGGGAATACAATATTATACCTTTGATGGTTTTCAAGTTTTCCTCCTCTTGCAGCCCGGCCCTGGGCCAGACTTGTTTGGTGCTTGCCTGGGCATCCAGGCTGTTGCTGCTGGCGGCCCGCTGGCCCACATAACCGTCACTCGGTGAAGTAGACGAAGTGGCGAGGTAGTTTAATGTAATCAGTCTATTAGCCTTAGTGCAAGAAAACCAGCATATTAACCTAAAGCAGAGGCATGTAGCCAGAGGGATATATACAAGAATGTATACAAGCTTCCACCAAGGTTGATATCACCAGAAGCGTAATTCATCTATGTATTTGACTGGTGAAGCCAGCAACGCAGGCGAAACGTTTCGTCAATATTCTTAGTTGATGAGTAAGTCATGTGCAACAGCTGGGTATCTTTACTGTTGAAATGTTTCAACAGTAAAGATACCCGACTGTTGCACATGTGTCTTACTCATCAACTTGTTGGTAATGTAAACCATTAATAATATGATACTTGTGCGACACTACAATACCATGGTATATATCTTAGTACAAGGGATTTAGAATGGATATAGGAAAGTATTGGTTTGGAAATAGGGTAGTTGATGAGGTTGAGGGACTGATTACCTCATCTTTTGTATATATTTCTGTCTTCAAATTATGTCCTACAATTTGCATTGATAAAGCCAATGAATGGCGAAACGTCTACACTAAAGATACCCAGATGTTGCACATGTGTCTTTATTTTCAACTCTATCCTCTCCACCAACGGTGATGGACTGATTACGTTAAACTATCTCTCCACTTGTCTCCTTCGTCTTCCACCAAGGATGACGTCTCCAGACGTATAATTCTTCTCTACATTCGATTTCTTAAATCTGCAGAGCATTAATTTACCTGTTATTTATTATCATGGATCGAGGTATTGCCGACAAAGAGGGGAACCAGTCTCAAGTAGCGTTCCACAAGAATCAGTTTCGGCTCCCTATTGTTCATAATCTGCATTAATGACGGAAAGAAATCGAATAAAATACCGATACGATAAAGACATGCAGTATAATGTGATCTTTTATTGACAACGTTCCGTCCACACAATGAGCTTTACCAAATTACAAAAAGATGTTTTGTGACTTAATAAAACCAACTGCGTGGGCGAAACATTTTCAATAAAAACTCACATTATATTGCATGTGTGTGTATATATATATATATATATATATATATATATATATATATATATATATATATATATATATATATATATATATATATATATATATATTGTAACCAACGAGTGGTATTGATCAATAACAACACTGCGACTAGCCAAGGACTCGAACCCATGCTGCTTCGGCCCGCCTCATGGTGAGCAAAAACACATGGTTCTGGCAAACAAAGAAATCCTTGTTAATAATTTAGAAATTACAGAGGGATTTGGCGCAAGCGACCACAAATCAATTACCTTTAGCACTGAATTGAAGTATGATAGTAGGGATAACTCAATAACGGCTTAGAGAACACCTATCATCTGTGGACTGGGGTAACGAAGAGAGCAATCAATATGACAGCTTTCTAAACACATGCTGACCAAAGAACGTTTAGTCCATATAAAGAAATAAGATCGAACGCAAATGACCCGAAATGGATGAATAATAGGCTAAAACATCTTTTAGGGCAGAATAAAGGAATTTACAGGTGCGTGAAAAGAGGTGAGGGTCATTAAGAGGGATGTTAAAAAGGGAATAAGAAAAGCAAAACGGAACTATTGAATTAAAGTTGATAGGGATTCGAAAACTAACCCGAAAGGTTTTCTCCATGTTTATAGAACAAAAGTCAGAGATAAGCTAGTGTCCCGTAAAAATAACTCTGGGCATCTTACTGACAAGGAAAATGAAATGTGCTCAATTTTTAATAACTAATTTTTCTCGGTTTTCACGCAGGAAGACACTAATAATATCCCAATAATTAATTTTTATAGTGGGCCTGAAGAAGATATGTTACGTAATATCACAGTCACTAGCGACATGGTTGTCAAAACAGACTGAGTGAAGCAAAATAAATCTCCGGGCCGTGATGAACTTTTTCAAGGGTTCTTAAGGAATGCAAACTGGAACTTTGTGAACCACTGACTAACATTTTTAATATATATCTTTAAACAGGTGTAGTGTCTCATATGTTGAAAATGGCCAACGTAATTCCTATTTATACAGCAGGGGACAAGTCGGTTACCATCAAATTACCGGCCAATAAGCCTGACCTCAATTGTAGGCAAATTACGAGAGTCAATTATAGATGGTATTATAAGAAGTCATCTTGATAAGCATTATTTCATTAACGATACTCAGCATGGACTCACGAGGGGCCATTCCTGCCTAACTAATTTACTTTCTTCAGTAAAGCTTTTGAGGCTGTTGATCATGATAAAGAATTTGATATTGTTCATTTGGAGTCTGTTAAAGAAAGTGGCAGCTCATGGCATTGGGAGAAAAGTGCTGTCATGGATCGAGCCAAAGCTCACGAACAGAAAGCAGTGTGCATAAATGGGGTTAAATCTGAGTGGGGATCTGTAACAAGTGGTGTTCCACAGGGATCAATTTTAGGCCCGTTGTTGTTTATAATATACATCAATGACCTTGACGAGGGAATTACCAGCAAATTCGCTAATGACACAAAGACAGGTAGGATAACTGATTCAAACGTAGATGTCACGGAACTTCAGTAGACTTTAGACAAAATTCGTGGCCAGAAAAGTGGCAGATGCCGTTCAATATAGATAAATGCAAAATTCTGAAGCTTTGGAAAGTCCATAACCCTAGCGCTTATAAGCAAAATAATGTAGATTATATCATTATAATCATGGGGAGCGCTAAACCCGTAGGATTATACAGTGCATGTGAGGGGGGATGGAAGCTATTCAGGCTCAATTCAGGGAACTGGAGCACAGATCCAATTCCCTAGATCAAGAGCCCCTCACCAGCGTTAAGGAGTAAATAATGTAGAAGTTAGCCATACAGACAGCGAAAAGGACTTGGGGGTTATGGGAAGCAGCAACCTTAAACCAAGACAGCAATGCCTAAGCGTACGTAATAAGGCGGTATAAACCTTGGTAATAAATACCGGCAAGTTGGTTTAGAAAAACACGTAATCTACCACTAGGACACATTTATTAGAAAACGTTTCGGTCCTGGGACCTTGATCACTTCTATCATACAGAGGTAGAAAAACATATATATAGGCGAAGAGTGAAGTGTGAGTGACGCATGGTGACCTGAAGATTGCAGACTCAAGACACAAGCCATCCTCAACAAACCGCCCATGGAACAGCCTTCTAAGCAGTTCATAGTGTTCCAATGTGGTGATGTTACCACGAACACTCGCCGGGCACTTGCTAAGAGTAACATCAACGTTTCCACCATAAACACATCATCTATTAAAGACCTCACTACGAAACGCAGCCCCACACCTCTAAATTCCACAGCAGGCGTCTACACCATCCCCTGTAGATTCTGTCCTAAGAAATATGCAGGCGAAACAGGCAGAGATCTTGCGGTCCGCCTGAACGAGCATCGAAGTGCCACAGAGACTCCACAGGGCATTTGATGAACTGGGATGAGGCACAACTCGTTCTCACCGAACCAGACCTTAGACGCCAACGGTGTCAAGAACCCTCGCTAATCGCCGTCACCGACACAACAGAACGTAACACTGGAAACCACAAAATTTCTAAAACATTAGCATACATGATACTCAACCAGGCAAAGCACCACCTACTCAGCAACACAGGAGTCACATGATCTCATCGTCTACCCGTCCTCATCCCAACATGGCATTCTTCAGGTCACCATGCGTCACTCACACCTCACTCTACACCTATAATGCCTTTCAACCTCTGTATGTTAGAAGTGATCAAAGTCCCAGGACCGAAACGTTTTCTAATAAATATGTCCTGGTGTTTGCTTACGTGTTTTTCTAAACCAACGTAATAAGGCAAACAGATTACTGGGATTTATATCAAGAAGTTGAAGATTGAGACACTAAACATATCAAGAAGTGTAAGCAACAGAAGTCCAGCGGTTATACTATAGCTTTATATACATTAGTAAGGCCTCACCTAGATTACGCAGCTTAGTTCTGGTCTCCATATTACAGAATGGATATAAATTTATTAGAAAACATTCAGCGAAGAATGACGAAATTAATACATACCATTAGAAATCTTCCGTATGAAGAAAGATTGAAGTCCTTTAAATTACATTCGCTAGTAAGACCAAGAATGAGGGGAGACATGACCGAAGTGTATAAGTGGAAAATAGGTATTAATAAAGAGGACATAAATAAAGTCTTAAGGATATCCCTCCAAGAGAGAACCAACAATAATGGATTCAAATTAGATAAATTTAAGATTGAGACACTTATGCAACATATGGGAATGATGAAAGTTAAGACACTTGTGCAACATCTGGTTATCTTTATTGTAGACGTTTCGCCATCCAGTGGCTTTATCAATACAGATTGTTGGACATAATTAGAAAACAGAAGATCTATATACAAAAAGATGAGGTAATCAGTCCCTCAGCCTTGGAGATGGTGTTTGGAGCACCGAGGTCGTAGAGATTCTCTACGACCTCGGTGCTCCAAACACCACCTCTAAGGCTGAGGGACTGATTACCTCATCTTTTTGTATATAGATCTTCTGTTTTCTAATTATGTCCAACAATCTGTATTGATAAAGCCACTGGATGGCGAAACGTCTACAATAAAGATAACCAGATGTTGCACAAGTGTCTTAACTTTCATCATGTCGGTATTATATACCTGTCTTGCACAACATATGGGAATCTTTACTGAAGAAAAGTTTCGCCACACAGTGGGTTCATCAGTCCAATACAAAGCAGAAAGGTGTAAGGAGAGTAGGAGTTTGAGGTAATCAGTCCCTCAGCCTGGAATCGATGTGTTCAGTCCATCAGTCTTGTAGAAAGTTTAGATTTAGAAAGAATATAAGAAAGTATTGGTTTGGAAACAGGGTAGCTGATGAGTGAAAGTCTACCGAGTAGGGTTATTGAAGCTAAAACCTTAAGAACATAAGAACGAAGGAACACTGCAGAAGGCCTACTGGCCCATGCGAGGCAGGTCCAAGTCTCCTACCGGCTTAAGCCAATGCACCCAACCTAGTCAGGACAGGTCACATTGACTTAAGGGAGGAACACGGCAACCGACCTGGTAGCTCAAGCTATCAGGTCCAACTCACACCCACCCACATCCACTCATGTATTTATCCAACCTATTTTTAAAGTTACACAACGTTCTGGCCTCTATAACTGTACTCGGGAGTTTGTTCCACTCATCCACAACTCTATTACCAAACCAGTACTTTCCTATATCCTTCCTGAATCTGAATTTTTCCAACTTAAAACCATTGCTGCGAGTCCTGTCTAGGCTAGATATTTTCAGCACACTATTTACATCCCCTTTATTTATTCCTGTCTTCCATTTATACACCTCAATCATATCACCCCTAATTCTACGTCTTTCTAGAGAGTGCAGATTCAGGGCCCTTAGTCTATCCTCATAGGGAAGGTTTCTGATACATGGGATCAACTTTGTCATCCTCCTTTGTACATTTTCCAGAGAATTTATATCCATTCTGTAATACGGTGACCAAAACTGTGCAGCATAATCCAAATGAGGCCTAACCAAGGATGTATAGAGTTGAAGAACAACCTGAGGACTCCTATTATTTATGCTTCTTGATATGAAGCCAAGGATTCTATTAGCTTTATTGCGAACACTTATGCACTGTTGTCTTGGTTTCAGATTACTGCTAACCAGAACTCCTAAATCTTTTTCGCAATCCGTAATATTAAGATCTACATTATTTAGTTTATATGTGGCATGGTTATTGTCCAGTCCAACATTTAGAACTTTGCATTGGTCTATATTAAACTGCATCTGCCACTTCTCCGACCACTGCATCAGTCTATTCAAATCTTCCTGGAGTGCTCGAATGTCCTCGTCAGAATGAATTCGACGGCCTATTTTGGTGCCATCGGCAAACTTGCCGATGTCGCTCTTTATGCCCTCATCTATGTCGTTTATGTAGATTGTGAACAGCAGGGGGCCCAACACTGACCCCTGTGGAACACCGCTCGTGACGCTTCCCCACTGAGTGGAACTTGCACATGAGTTGGTTTAGAAAAACAGGTATTTACATGAGTAAATAGATTTATCAAAGCAAATATTCTGTTAGTGGGTTGGATTTTTAAAGGACCTGCCCAGTATGGGCCAACAGGCGTACTGCAGTGTACCTCTATTCTTATGTTCTTATATAGGGAAGTGTTGGTTTGGAAACAGTAGTGAACGAATGGAGCAACCTAATATGGACCAGTCGACTTACTACAGTGCTCCTCCATTCTTGTGATATCACTACAGGCTACAGTAAACAAGTCCTTGATCTACTCACAGCGGACCATCTCACTGTTATTATATACTGGAACATTCTTACATATGATTTATGAATATCTTACATGACTTCTGATTTGTGTGTACCGGTGGTGGTATTTTGCTTATTGAAAAATGCAAGTTTCTCCTGGCACCGGTCTTCACGGATTTGCTTCTGTAGGGAGTGAGTCTCAGCTCCTGACCCCGCCTCTTAAACTACTTTGACAAGAGAGAGGAAGCGAAGGAGGGAAGAAGAAAGGGGGGAGAGAAAGAGAATAATAAATCACAAACAAGGCATGAAGTAAAATCTAATTTTTCATCACTACCTGCCATGGAGACTAGCAAAACCTGTTTCATTAACTCAAAACACGAGTGGCACTCTTCAATTAAACTGGCACCCTAAGTCAAGAGGAATCCACGTAGTTCTCAAAATATGTACACAATTTCCACAATTATTTATCACATTTTCAGAAGATAAACATAGATTTTCAAATATTTACACAGATAAACACAACTTAAATGCACCACAAACACCTCAAAAATCTACAAATAAGTATTTTTTCCTAGTTCATTATATATTCCATTTCCACGACAAAGAACGCACCTTAACACAAAATCCAGTAATAGGCAATACTTTTTAATTGCCCCGGCATGTATCTAGCTGGTAAGCATACCACCCCAGCAGGAGATGAGTTAAACACACCACACTAGCAGGAGCGGAACACTACTCCAGCAGGAGAGGAACACTAGCAGGAGGATCATCTAGAGCGCGTGTGAGAGAGTTCACGGGGCGGTAACGACTGGTCTAGCGGAACAGCACGCGTCCACTCTCTCATACACACACCACCCCACCACCCTTTCCCACCCCACATACACGACACCCTCCCTGCGTCCCCCAATCCCGAGTTCCATCCCTCCACTCCCACCCTCCCGTCACAATGAGCCCCTCCCTCCGTGGAGGTTCAGACGGGCCGCCCCACATGGCACGCGTTGAAGTCTGGCTGCCGCCATGTGCTTCCCTTGACTATCGTGACATAACCCAAGGTAAAAGCGAAAGCAGCTGGAACTGTCACTAGAAACTACAAAGGGAAGCACATAGCATGAAAACCGAGATGGTTTTAGGAGTGGCGTCTCTGAAAGGAAAATTTGGGCAGCTTTAAAAAATAAGTTAAAGAAGTACATGAGTAGGAATTTTTAGGTGTTAGACATACCTAGTGTGGCCCAACATAGCCTACTGCCGTGCTCCTCTGTATGTGAACAAATATAAACATTCTGAAATGTTACTAGCTCGGGAGAGGGGGGGGGGGTTCCAGCGTATGCAAGATGCGGTGGCTGCAACCCTCATCATTAACACTGCAACTTCCAGCACTAACCTTCCACACTTAACTATCAACCATAGCAGTCACCTGAACGCTTCTTTAACGAGCACTTGGAATGATCATCGCCACTGATACTACCGTTACCTATATTCTATGGATATGCAAATGAGGCTCTAGAATTCAAAATGTGTTGGTTGTGCTTGCAGCAACATCACTCTGGAGGTGTCCGCAATAACCAGACTCACGCTACATCTAGTTCACCTTAGTTCCTCATACATCAGTTGCCAGGCACTGTATTAATTTACAATAATATATGTACAACATAATTCGAAGAACAAACTAAATTACTAACCCAAGCAATACTAGAAACCCCAAGACCAGATAAGAATTGCACTATTTAAAAATAAAGAAAAATACAAGCTCGGGTACACAGCACTGTGCCCCGTAACGATCTTTGCGTCTGACAACAAAAACTATCCAATACCTACATGAAACGGAGAGAGGAGGGGGGGGGTGTTCCCTGGGTAGAGGTGAGGATTATGGGTAGGGAGAGGGAGAGAGGCTGGATAGGGACAGGGGAAGGGAAACAGGAATGGGATGCTGAGTTGGTGGGGAGAAGGACAGATGTTTGTGTTCCTCCCCTCGCCCCCAGCAGCCAACACCCCCCAATATCCCGTCTCGCGCCTCCCTTCCTCCCTCCCTCAAGTGAGTCTTAACACTGCCAAAGAGACAGAAATAACGGCTAATTTTCCCCATTTCGGCAACAGTTCTTTAGTAGGGGTGAAGCAGCTCTTCCGGAATCGGAACGAGGGAAGGGGGGGCCACCAACCCTTCAGGAAGGGCTGCCACCGTCTTCAGAAACAAGAGCGGTGGCAGCTCTTCAGGAAGAAAGGCTGACAGGTCTTCAGGAACGCTGACAGGTCTTCAGGAAGAAAGGCTGAGAGCTATTCAGGAAGAAAGGCTGACAGGTCTTCAGGAAGAAAGGCTGACAGGTCTTCAGGAAGAAAGGCTGACAGGTCTTCAGGAAGAAAGGCTGACAGGTCTTCAGGAAGGAAGGTTGACAAGTCTTCTGGAAGAGTGGGCGCGGCGGCAGCCCTTCAGGAAGAGAGGAAGTGTTCACAGCCCTTCAGAGAGGTAAATGTGTGGGAAGTCCTCCAGAGAGTTGAGGGGCAGCGGTAGGTCTTCAGAAAGGAGAGCGTCGCCAACCCTTCAGGAATAGGCTGGGTAAAGGCAGGTCTTCAGAAAGCTGCAGGAACACACTAACCTGCTTAGACTCCTGAGAGACAGTACAACCCACGCAAGTCTTAAGTATCTCTTAAAATCTCAGGAAGAGGAAAGAAACGGGACAACAATGATGCCGAGAGTATATATATATATATATATATATATATATATATATATATATATATATATATATATATATATATATATATATATATATATATATACATATATATATATATATATATATATATATATATATATATATATATATACATATATATATATACATACATATATATATATACATACATATATATACACACACACACACACACACACATATATATATATATATATATATATATATATATATATATATATATATATATATATATATATATATATATATATATATGTATATATATATATATATACACACACACATATATACATATATACATATATATATATATATATATATATATATATATATATATATATATATATATATATATATATATATATATACCTGCCAAGTGAGTGTAAAACGGAAACCTGTAATTGTTTTACATGATGGTAGGATTGCTTGTGTTCATTTTTCTGTCTCATAAACGTGCAAGGTTTCAGGTACGTCTTGCTACTTCTACTTACACTAAGGTCACACGACACATACATGTATAAGCATATATATACACACCCCTCTGGGTTTTCTTCTATTTTTCTTACTAGTTCTTGGTCTTGTTTATTTCCTCTTACCTCCATGGAGAAGTGGACCAGAATTCTTCCTCCGTAAGCCATGCGTGTCGTAAGAGGCGACTAAAATGCCGGGAGCAAGGGGCTAGTAACCCCTTCTCCTGTATATATATGTATTACTAAATTTAAAAGGAGAAACTTTCGTTTTTCCTTTTGGGCCACTTCGCCTCGGTGGGATACGGCCGGTTTGTTGAAAGAAGAAGATATATATATATATATATATATATATATATATATATATATATATATATATATATATATATATATATATATATATATATATATATATATATACTCACATATATACATATATATACTCATATATTTATATATATATATATATATATATATATATATATATATATATATATATATATATATATATATATATATATATATATATATATATATATATGAAAGAAACAGAGTGTCAATGGAAATAGAATAAGAGAGAGGACGGCGGTTTCATAAACGAATGACGAATGCCTAACGAAAACAATGAGAGAAAGCGGGAGGTGAATGAGAAGGTTATATTAAGAAACAAGAGATATTACATAGATCTTACTACCAAAACAGCCAAAAATTCCCGTACATCGTCTCATAGCCTAGTTTGCCAACACTACGAGACATCAGGATCTCTGCTAGAGACGTCAGCAACTGCTGAGAGCAGCATCAGCAGTGGAAGGAAGAGTGTAGCATCAGTAGTGGAGGGGGGCAGCATCAGTAGTGGACGTAGGGGGCTGCATCAGTAGTGGGGGGAGGGGAGGAACATCAGTAATGAAAGGGGGGGGGGGAGAGCAACATCACTAGTGGAAGGAAGGAAGGGGAAGGGAGGAGGGGCAGCATGTGCAACGCCTGGGTATCTTTATTAGAGAAACGCTTCGCCCGCGCAGCAGACTGACAAAGCCTGCGGCACAGGCGAAACGTTTCTTCAACAGAGATACAGAGGTTTTGCACATGTATCTTAATCAGCAATGTGTCGGTTTTGCATATCTTTGATGTATTAAAAGTTCCACTTCTTACAGCTGGAAATCCTGACCCTGCAAGTCTTTCCCTGAGTGAAGCCTTGCATATATCTGGTTAGAACACCAGCAATCACTTCCAACGTGACATATCCTTTTCTCTGCAGATTCATGACTATTTCATTTTCTGATGTATTCGTCTCTTTTTTTTTATGTTACCTTAAATGTTTCGGGATTTAGAAAAAGCCTTTGATTATTTTTATTCAAATATCTGAATTCGTCTTTTTTTTTATGCTGGTCAGTTTCATACATTTTACTGGCTTGCAACATATCGATACATTTGGTTTATGGTTCCAGGGATCATCACTCCGCGGGACAGGCTCCCAATACAGCTCCTGGTTAAGGGCCTGATCACTCAGACTGTTGGTACTTATGGCATACACTTTCAGCGTTGGCACTAAAGCCCGGATGATCAAGAAACAGTTCCCTCTTCAGAACACTTCAGAGTCAGTTGGTAACTTCATGTATATTTGGAGGGAAGAAAGTGTTGAAAACCTTGGACTCTATGTTCAATGAGTTATTCTAGCATTAAATGAAATTAATAAATATGTCAATCTATGAGCTATATATTTTTATATGGTTTTGAAAACTGAAATGAAGATCTATAAAAAATTACGACACGAAAATGACCATGATTACACTAATAGATCACCTGAAAGGCAGACCTGGAAGCCGGGCCACAACTCTTCACAAATGGGACCAGTCAAAATTCAAGGCTATTAGTAATACGATTGGCAGTATTTTTGTTGCTTCAAAACACCAGCTTACTTCATTATAAACAAATAAGTAAGTAGAATAATCAGAATAAAACATTATAATGACAGACGGCATGGGAATACCGACAAATTGTGGTTGATAAAGACACAAGCAGCAACTGGAAACTTTAAGACAACATTTCACCTACACAGCTGACTTTTTGAAGTCTAACAGAATGTGCCAACACCAGATACACTCTAACTTGAAAAAGCCTGAAGTGCAAGCGAAACATTGTCTTAAATAAGGTTCCCAATTACTACTTGCGTTTTATAAACTACAGAGTAAAACATGCCCATGAAATGATTACAGCTTCGTTGGAAGGAATCATTCACAGTCAAATGATATGTTTTAGTCATGAGGGAATCACTCATGTTGTTGACATTATCAGTTCCTTGTAACCGGCTGCTCTGTTTCTGCTGGTAGGTTCCATATTACTTCTGGGAAATCTAACTGCGGATTACACAAGGTGTATACAAATGTGACGAGTTTATAAAGAATAAAAGATAATTCAGCCGACGTTTTCCCACACAAGTTTTCAAAAGAATACAAGGCTTTTTTGGTGCTTTGTTTAAATACGTCTCCACACTAGTGTTACTAAGCAATGTATAAATTTTGTATGTACTTCGTGCTTAGGACGAGTTTGATCCAGGGGTAATTATTATACAATGTATAATGTAGATGTAATTTACAGAATAAAATGACTACTGATTTGTAGGCTAATGTAAAAGCAATTATCAATGAACAAATGTTTATATCAAATTCCATCATTGCTGATTTACAGCAATCTAAATGAGAACAGCACAACACAACACGCGAGTTAACATACTGTATATATATATATACTTTGTAACAACGAGTCAAGAATACTTTTTTACAACCCCTCCCTCCTCCATATAAGTTGCATTTATTGTCCCTCACCAGGGTGACCCAAATTCTTATCTCATACTCTACGACACATCCGCCAACTGAACCAATACCTGCACACAGCAGCTCAGTTACCTCAAGGTGAAGTCACCTACATTCATTTCTTTGGCTCTACGAGAGTGCGATGAATGTAAGTGTGTGGCGGTGAGTGATGGAGGTGGTGGAGTGGGCGTGATCACAGGTACACAAGAAGTGCTCTGTGAGGGCGATGGTACCTACCAATCCCTGTGTACTCACGTGAGCCAAATTACCTTACCCACTCAACACTCAAAACAAAAATAAACAGTCTCCTCTTGTAACCTCCCCACCTCCCTCATATCCGCTGACTATAGTTACCATCACGTTTGAAGCTTAAATATAAATGTATCTCGGTAGGCTTAGAACTGCAGTATACATTAATTTTTAAGTACCGAGCTCGTGTTGGAATATCACTGGTGGTTGATGGAAAATGTGCGAGACAAGTATTGTTTTGTTACCTGACACAAAGATTACAGTACCGGGCATACCTCGAGCATATTTTATGATAATCAATCATTAATACGATGCGGAGATGAGGCAAGAGTCATCCATCAGGCAGAAGGTGTTGTCCAGCCTAGAGGTGAAAGAACAATACTACACTCTATGTGCCTTCCACCAAGAACCAAAATCTATAAGAATCACAAGTGCACCGGACAAGAATCCCTCATTATCATGAACCTGGAACCATGATGGAAGAAACTTGTTGCATGCAACCTTATTACTGTCATCTAGATAAAACCAGTAATATTTCAAGCATAGTTCAGGCCAGGGTGGAGGTGTGGCTGAGGGTGGAGGAACGGTTAAAGGGTAAAGAGAGGTTGCAGCAGAGTGACAGCCTTGAATTTTGCAAAAGAAAAAAATATTCTGGAAGCATCATTTCCTTCTTAGCACGCATTTTTCTTAAAAATATAAGTGTAGAGCATTTGTACAGTGCCACAGGTTACCCTGTTCCCAACATACTGCAGTAAGGTCATAATTTATATGTTCACAATATATTTGTGATGGGCTGTGCACGTCTTGTTTGTGCTGGTGTTGGACATTAATTAGGTTGCTGTTTGAGCTCAATGGATTCAACGATGTTAAACTCCACACCGGATCACTGTTATTTATACTTTCCAAGTCAGGGATATTTGACAATCTGGTCGCTTCTAATACTCGTTTACTTAAGACGAATTTCTCACTCTTTGACAGTTCATTTAAAAGTGACGTTCATCTGAATTACCTCCCAGGACGGTCTCTGCTATTACAGTTTACTACATTCTTACATTATAGGTGTTATAAATTTAAACTACTAGGTAAGGTGTTGTGTGGGGCACCGTTGTTGTGTGGGGCTAGGTTTATAAGGTTTAAGAGGCATACCTGGAGGTTACCTGGAGGTTATTCCGGGGATCAACGCCCCCGCGGCCCGGTCCATGACCAGGCCTCCCGATGGATCAGGGCCTGATCAACTAGGCTGTTACTGCTGGCCGCACGCAGTCCAACGTACGAGCCACAGCCCGGCTGATCCGGCACTGACTTTAGGTATCTGTCCAGCTCTCTCTTGAAGGCAGCCAGGGGTTTATTGGCAATTCCCCTAATGCTTGATGGGAGGCTGTTGAACAGTTTTGGGCCCCGGACACTTATGGATCGTTGGATTTTCTCTAAATGATCTCCACAATGCTGTGAATTGGCATACAGTGATTTGTATGTAAGAACATTCTACAAGATTGATGGATTGAACACATCGACTCCAGGTTGAGGGACTGATTACCTCATTCTCCTCCTCTCCTTACGCCTTCCTCTTTGTATTGGACTGATGAAGCCACTGTGTGGCGAAACGTTTCCTGAATAAAGATTCCCATATGCTGCATAAGTGTTTCTTGAGTAGCTTTAGGTAGATGTCGTTTTGATAAGGACCTGCCTCGTATGGGCCAGTAGGCCTTCTGCAGTGTTCCTACATTCTTATGTTCTTAACAATGCCTAAATGCTGGATTTTAAATATTCCTGCCAACACTTGATTTGTGGTGTCAAACAACTCAGTGCAAATGAAGGTCTCGTAACTTACAGACCACCTCAACATGTTCTCTGTTTATTCATTCATAAACTGATAGGACTGTATCCCGTAATCTACCATTCCATGCCCTTTGATATACCTTTGAAGAATTTCGAGAGTATATCTACTCTCTGAGCCCGGCCATGGGCCAGGCTCGTCTGGTGCTCGCCTGGTCAACCAGGCTGTTGCTGCTGGAGGCCCGCTGCCTCACATATCCATCACAGCCTGGTTGATCTGGCACCTGGTGAAGATACTTGTCTAGTTTCCTCTTGAAGGCTTCAACACTTGTTCCAGCAGTGTGTCTGATATCTTCTGGTAAGATGTTGAAAAGTCTGGGACCCCGGATGTTGATACAGTGTTCCCTTGTCCCTACCGCACCCCTGCTCCTCGCTGGGTTTATTTTACACTTCCTCCCATATCTATCACTCCAGTATGTTGTTATGGCAGTGTGCAGATTTGGGACCAAACCCTCGAGTACCTTCCAGGTATATATTATCATGTACCTCTCTCTCCTCCGCTCCAACGAGTACATGTTCAAGACTTGCAGGCGTTCCCAGTAGTTCAGGTGCTTTACTGGCTCAATGTGAGCCGTAAACGATCTCTATTTGTTCCAGCTCCGATATTTCTCCTGCCCTGAACGGGGCCATCAGCACTGAGCAATATTCTAAGTGAGGGAGCAGTAGCGATTTGAAGTGTGTCACCATCTGCATTGTTTCCCTTGTTTTGAAAGTTCTCAATACCCACCCCCGTCATCTTCCTGACTGTTGTGATCTTTGTCTTGTTATGGTCTTTAAAAGAAAGGTTCGCTGACATAATTATTCCCAGGTCTTTTACGTGTTCCTTACGTTCTATTTGGTGATCCTCTTGAGTTTTGTATATAGTGCTCCTTTTGAGTTCTTCATTCTTTCCATACCTAAGCAGCTGGAACTTATCACCATTGAAAGTCATGTTGCTTTCCACTGCCCACTGGAAAACCTTGTTTATGTCTTCCTGTACTTTTTCAATGTCCTCTACCGTACTGACTTTCATGCTTATTTTAGTGTCATCTGCAAATGATGATACAAAAGTGTGCCGGGTGTTTTTGTCTATGCCCAGTATAACCCAAATAATATAAAAATAAATTATATTGGGAGGTACCACCTTTAATGCTAATTGGGGGACCCTCTGCCTCGGAGAAGAGAATGTAAGTACGTACCTCTGGGAAAACTAGAGATTTCTCCTATGAGCTGATTAAGCCTTTTCTTTTCCCCAAAAATAAAATATACCTACATTATTTGTGCTTCTAAATGTCCGTTTCCTATGGTACCCCACATTTGTTTGACTGGTTATACATATTATAAAGAGATAAGTTAATCTTAAAAAGTATCCTGAAAGAAAATGTAGAATATATTTTTGGTATATCTGCGTCCAGCATTAAGAAAAATATTAGGAGAGAAGTAAATAATGAAACAATGTCATAGGTAGATCTATCACACACTATGATAACATGAACGTAGATAAATACGTTTATGGAGCAACTTGCAATATGAACAAACATACCGATGTGTAGCAGCCAGACTTTAGCTTGGTTACAAGTACTTCTGACTATTTTACAGACACACAGATGATGATCAAAATAAATGCAAAGCATGTGGTCAGCCTTATACTAGTCGATTTTTCAAAAAACTATGTGCTTAATTACCTACGTATTGAGGAATATAGAGATAAACATTACAATAGCTTATGTGATATGTCAGGGTATATTATTAATAAAAATAAGATACCAGACATACCAGAAAAATATCCTTAATTTGCTTGCAACAGATAAGTCAACTGTAGATATAAATATAGATGTAATCTTGTTTAACCGTTTTGGGGACTAGTTTCTAGGCACAATACACAAATAACCCGCACATAGAAGAGAGGAGCTTACGACGACGTTTCGGTCCGACTTGGACAATTTATTGTGCCTTTTTTATTTAGTTTCTAGGCCTTTTGTGTATCCATATGCTCTTGCTCTATCGTTCACAGTGGAGATAAAGTGTTCACAGAAACTAATGGCTTCGACGGCAAAATCTAAAACAAATCTATCAGGTGTTTCATATCTCATATTCGCCTGATTTTTTTGTATACCTGGAGAGGGTTTCGGGGCTCAACGCCCCCGCGGCCCGGCTTGTGACCAGGCCTGTGTGTGTTTTGCACATATCTTCACTTACTGCAATATAATACTGTATAGTTTACCTGATATGTTAAGTGTACTGGTCGTATCTACATCTGAGCCTTCACTGTTTGGTTCCTGTCTTCTTGTATACTGACTTTTTAACTTGCGTTTTCTTTTTGTGGATGAGAGTATTTTTAAGGTTATATTAAAATCTGAGAAAGCAGCTATGAAAGCACCTTTGTCCACAGTAGGAATGGCTTTCATAATTGTAGCGAATTTTAAAAATGCGAGAGTATGGTAACCACATCAGCCTCAATATCCTAATACTTCACCGCCGCCACCACAACCCTCAACACTACATCATCACTCAGTGCTTCACCACCCTCAACACTATTAACTACTTCCACCAACACCACAGCTACCCTTAAAATCCCAATTCATCACCATCACCTTCAATTCATCACCACACTATCCACAACACCAAGAGTATGACGCAGTATACACGTCTTCAAGAGACCATTCATAGCAGTGCTCTCCACACTCTTACGTGGTCGCCTTGGAGTGCCTTAATTCTATTTGCAGACATTATCTCACAGTGGTAGAGTGCTTCTCTATAGCCCACCCGCTGACGCGTTCCACTATCCCCACTACTTAACCAGTAAATTCCATATTTCTTTACTTAAACCACCTCAAGTTTTACTCTTAATTCACCACAACTCTTCTAATTCAAATAAAAAACCACCAAATTCTCTCCACTTAGCATCAGCTAATGTAACTTCTCGTTTCCTTAAGGTAGCAGGACTTACATTGTTTACAGATTTATAACAGGAAATATAAATTTTTCTCTTAAAATGTTAAGTTAGAGAATAAAGATGCCAAGTGTTGTGTGACTGTAAACTGCGTTCAGGTTAAACGCTTTAGTAGCTGTAATCAATCACTCATTACTGTTAGATAAAATAGTTAAGTAGCAGAAATTTCGTTATCTGGATAGAGAATGAATGTACCAATCCATGAGTTGTTTACTTGATGAAGGAATCAAAAACTATTTACAAATAGGGAGGGTAGGGAGAGAGCGTGGCTGCTAGGATGGGTGAATGGGTCGAATGCAACTCAAATATTCAACACTCTTGTATCCTTCTTGCCAAACCCTACCTGCTAACCGCTACCTATCTGGTGTATACTTGGTGAATGATGGTTCTACCTATCTGGTGTATACTTGATGAATGATGGTTTAAGTTATCATTGCCACCACAGCCCGGCTTAAGATGTACTCTGGTATACCCCCCCCCCCACCCTCTTGACCAGGACGCGACCTACAACAGCCAACACCTTGGTTCTTACACAAATAACCCGCACATAGGAGGAGCTTACGACGACGTTTCGGTCCAACTTAGACTATTTAGTTCTCCTGCAGTGGTCCTGCTTCTTAGTTTTCTCCCCCCCCCTCATTTCTCTACCTTTGCTACTACCTTAAATACTTTTGCCTCCCTTCACCCTCCACGCCCCCTTTTTCTCTTTTGCGACTAAACTACTCTCCCTACTTTCCACCACCACTATTTCTTCTACTTTCACTGCCACTACTTCCTCTTCTCCCTCTCTTGTTCCCGTCCCTTTTCCCGCTCGCCTATACAAACTGACTTCCTCTTTTCTGTTAGGGTGACTCTGTAAATGGTCCAAGTCAGAGCGAAACATCGTCGTAAGCTCCTCCTCTCTCCTATGTGCGGGTTACTTGTGTATTTTTCCAGTCACGGTATTGTGCATTTTTTTTTTGTTGTTCTTTATATTGGTTCTCATTTACTACTACTACGTGAGCTTACACTGATGATGACGGGTCTTGGATTTACATTTTTTTCTACTTGCTTGTATAACTACTTACATTAACACTTGCCTACTAAAGTAGCTACTTAGATTTACACTTACCTGCCGCCTTGGTACTGGTATTATCATATACCACTGATCCGTTTAACCTCAGCTCACTCACCTGCAAACCGAAGTTGTACATTAATATCAATTATTATTATTATTATTATTATTATTATTATTATTATTATTATTATAAATTATATTATTTATCTCTGTTCATGACTAACGTACAACAAATTACAGTTCCTTATCTAAGATAACATAATCAACATAAACGTTACCTGAACAAATCTCTACAAGCCATTCCTGATCAGTTGGGCTGTGGTGCCTGCGTCTGACTGCGTGCCGCAAGCACTAACAGCCTGACTGACCAGACCATAAACCAAAGAGAATGAAGAACTTTAAAATGAGTAGAGAATAAAGAACACATTAAAAGTTTACAGAGAACGGAGACAACACGTAAAACATAGAGGGTGAGCTTTGGTAACTTTCAAAGCACTGGATGAATTAGCCGATACCCGTTTCGAGTTTTCTTACTTTCGCCTGGTCAACCAGACTGTTGTTGGCGGCCCGTAGACTAACAATATCCATGAGAGGCTGGATGATCTGGCACACCGTGGAGGAAGTGATCCAGTTTCTTCTAGAATACCTCCACACTTGTTCCGGCAATATTTTTAATATCTGCTGGTAGCAGGTTGAAAAGTCAAGGCCTACGTAGGTTGACAGTGTTTTCTCATCGCTGATATTCTCTGGGTCTATTTTCCACATCCACATCAGTGATTCCAGTGCGTGGTGGCAATGTGCAGGTTTGGAACTAGGACATCCAGTATTTATGTATAAATGATCAAGTATCTCTCTCACCTTCTCTCCAGAGAGAAAATTTCCAGTTATCTGAGGCATTCCCAGTAGTTTAAGTGTTATAAACGCTGCAATAAACGCTGTCTTGTTTGCCATGAACGGAGTAGTTAACAGTAAGTAGTAATCTAAACGAGAGAAGCACAAGTGATGTGAATAATGTCAACACTGGCATTATTTCTCTTGCTATAAATGTTCTCATTATCAACCCTGCCATCTTCCTGGGCTTCGGCAGCGTTTGCTTTATTGTGGCCTATAAAGGAGAAAGTCAGCCGCGCAATGAAGTAACTAAATGGAGTAAGAGATATCAGAAGAAGTTGTAAATAAACCCTGGGGAGAAGCAGAGCTGCCATAGGCACAACTGAGGAACACCTTTGTCAACACGTGACAAATTGAAACAAATAAGACACTTTAATTAAAGCAGCACGGAAAACTTTAAAAGTAACACTTTCAATAAGTTTCCAAACTAAATTGAAAAGGTTTGTAAAAGAAACGAAACATTGCAATTTAGGAAGTTTTCCATACTGTGTCCAGATTTCTACAAGAGGTGACTTCAGACACAAATGACCCTCACTTTAGAAACTGAAACGTATGACGACGTTTGGGTCCGACTTGGATCAATAGCAAGCCACCATTAACAAGTGATTTATTTGTTAACGGTGCAAACTGGACCAAAACGTGGTCATAAGTTTGTCTCCTTAGTGCGGTTTATTTGTGTATGGTTCCAGCCACGATATTGTGACTATTTATTCCTCAGGCGACAGTTCAGGAAAGCTATGAACCATGAGGTCCAGCGGCCTGCAAGAAACAAAAGGTTAGCTAAATATGCAGTAACCCCCCCCCCCCTCAAAAAAAAAAATGGCCTCAGACCAAGCTGAGTAGCAAAACCTCTCGAAACCAGTAACAAGCAAGCCAAAGATGTTGTTACAAGTGCTTCACTTTAAGAGATAAGTGTGCTCAATTATAACAGTCAAGTACCACTTCAAATAATATAAATAATATGACCCTCCATAATAGCTGTGAAACCGAAACAAGCACACGATAACCAAACAAGATAAACAATAATATGAGTAGTAATACAAATAAACAAGAGTTAAGCAGAGCTAAATATGGACCACGGTGAAGCATTGTCAAGCCTCGTACCATCGTTACATTCTCAAGCCTCGTACCATCGTTACATTGTCAAGCCTCGTACCATCGTTACATTGTCAAGCCTCGTACCATCGTTACATTGTCAAGCCTCGTACCATCGTTACATTGTCAAGCCTCGTACCATCGTTACATTGTCAAGCCTCGTACCATCGTTACATTCTCAAAACCGCGTACCATCGTTACTTTCTCAAAACCTCGTACCTTCGTCACATTGTCAAGCCTCGTACCATCGTTACATTCTCAAACCTCGTACCATCGTTACATTCTCAAAACCTCGTACCATCGTTACATTCTCAAAACCTCGTACCACCGTCACATTGTCAAGCCTCGTACCATCGTCACATTGTCAAACCTCGTACCATCGTTACATTGTCAAGCCTCGTACCATCGTCACATTGTCAAGCCTCGTACCATCGTCACATTGTCAAGCCTCGTACCATCGTCACATTGTCAAGCCTCGTACCATCGTCACATTCTCAAAACCTCGTACCATCGTTACATTCTCAAAACCTCGTACCACCGTCACATTGTCAAGCCTCGTACCATCGTCACATTGTCTAGCCTCGTACCATCGTTACATTCTCAAAACCTCGTACCATCGTTACATTCTCAAAACCTCGTACCACCGTCACATTGTCAAGCCTCGTACCATCGTTACATTGTCAAGCCTCGTACCACCGTCACATTGTCAAGCCTCGTACCATCGTCACATTGTCAAGTCTCGTACCATTGTTACATTGTCAAGTCTCGTACCATCGTCACATTGTCAATCCTCGTACCATCGTCACATTGTCAAGCCTCGTACCATCGTCACATTGTCAAGCCTCGTACCATCGTCACAGTGTCAAGCCTCGTACCATCGTTACATTGTCAAGCCTCGTACCATCGTCACATTGTCAAGCCTCGTACCATCGTCACATTATCAAGCCTCGTACCATCGTCACATTGTCAAGCCTCGTACCATCGTCACATTGTCAAGCCTCGTACCATCGTTACATTGTCAAGCCTCGTACCATCGTCACATTGTCAAGCCTCGTACCATCGTCACATTGTCAAGCCTCGTACCATCGTCACATTGTCAAGCCTCGTACCATCGTCACATTGTCAAGGCTCGTACCATCGTTACATTGTCAAGCCTCATACCATCGTTACATTGTCAAGCCTCGTACCATCGTCACATTGTCAAGCCTCGTACCATCGTCACATTGTCAAGCCTCGTACCATCCTTGATGCTAATGTTGGCACAAAAGGAATTTTTCTGACGATGTTTAAGAATCTTAGGTACACCAGAATTTTGTCCAGCTGTTAATAATTCCGAGGAACATCGACCCCGCAGCCTGGTTTCTGACCAGGCCTACTAAATCTGAAAGGAAATATAAAAGGAATAACAACTATTAAGAATGTAAACTTCAGCTACCATCTCACATGGTCGTGAGACCAGCAATCCTGCCAGTGCAAAACAATAACAAGACTTTTCTTTCACGCTGATCTACACGCTTTACAAAGCTCAAGCGTACAATTGACTATGCTCAGATAACTTTCCTGTCTCGCAGCAGGATGATTCGTCACACACACAAAAAAAAACGATTGTATATGTTACTGGCTTACGCTGGCAAACTTTGAATGATGAGAATATTCTTAATTTATTATAGAGGGTATACTATAATGGCAAAGTTCCAAATTTTTCCTTCCAGTAGGTCTCCAGTCTCTATTGTCCAAGCAGTCAACTGTAAATTATTGAAGTACCCTAATCCGTAGTTACTTGTCATAAGTAATGATTAAACAATCTAATCCTGGCCTGGTCATGGACCGGACCGCGGGGCCGTGGACCCCCGGAACTCCCGCCAGGTATACACACACGTACTATGTTGTTTATATGTTCAAAAAATGTTTTTCACACACTGCGCCATGTGTGGTCTATAAATACATAAAAGAATTGTGTTGTCCACACACACTTGAATTGAGCCTCCATGTATTGTATCTCACGTACTGTGTTATTTACACATGCAGGTCTTATCTATACACAAATAACCCGCACTTAGGAGACAAATTTGTGATCATTTTTATGCATATGTTATCCGTACATACATATGTTTAGTGCTGCTCACATATAAAAGTTTCAGCTTGAACAGAAGCATGATTCAGTCTGACCTCTGAGTGTTTATAGCTTCTCTTCTAATATATTTAAATATCTTCAGTAGACACGTGGTTACGCAAATGTTGGTACCGAGAAAATCTACGGGACGCACACTTCCTAGTTCCGTACAAAACATCGTTTTCTTTCTTACCACACTACCACCTCTACCTACAGCTCCCCAGACCCTAGCGTTCTTCTACACCAGTGGTTCCCAAACTTTTTCAGCTTGTTACCCAATTTAACATGCCACATAAAGCATGTTACCCCTTTCACAAAATGTTGTTATTATTGATATATATGGCTAAATTAAAACACTTGAGATATTTTCTTTTATTTATTGTATTTGAACATTGTGCATCTCTAATGACTATTACCAAAGATGTCAAGAACATAAGTGGGATGGATGGAGTTGCATACTTGAAGCTAGTTTAGGAATTCTTGGCTTCATACCAGCTTATGTCTACCTCGGCTGATGCTCACAGATAAACTGACAGTGTGAAATAGAGGCAGCCTCAGGAAGTGAGTAACGCATACTGGACAGGTCGATCTGGGCTACTGATTGACTTTTGTCCTGAAGCATACTTGTCAAAATACTTTTGGGTTTCCACACACTTAGCTATATATTTCTTCTTTTCTAATACTGTATATTAGTTTTTGATGTTTATTGTTATTTTGTTTAACTTTATTACTTACTTATAATAGGTTTACTTTACAACTTTATATACTATGACAAAGTTAACAATAATCCTCATACCCCCTCCATTACCCCCCAAAAATGGTTAAATTACCCCCAGGGGGTAATTTACCCCCAGTTTGGGAACCACTGTTCTACACTCACACACTCAAATTTTGTTTAGTGTGAGCAAGACCAAGAAATATGAGCCGAATATATTTCTTAAAATTTCTAAAACAGTTTGACAGAGTTCCCCGTAATAGACTGCAGTCTAAGTTACAAAACAGAAGAGGCATACAAGGAAAATTATATAAGATATAATGTAATACGTTACATTAGTAAACTATAATTACACTTGGAAAAGGCCCGGGCCGGGAGAATACCGGCGAATCAAGAAGAAATAATCACGTTATACATTATTAGGCTATGATTACTGAAAATGTCACAACACACACACACACAATATGTGTGTGTGTAATATATATGTATATATGTGTGTGTGTGTCATGCCGAATAGGTAAAATTGGTCAATTAGCAAGAACTCATTCAAAAGTCCTCTCTAAAATTTTCTCTAACACGTTTAAAGATATATTTTTTCACTTATGTTAATGTAAAAATTAATAATGTAATTAATAATTAATAATGTAAAAATTAATAATTTTGTACCAAAAGAACCTTAGAAAACTTACCTAACCTTATTATAACAAGCTCAATTTAATTTAGCCTAATCCAATTAAATATACTTTAGATAAGTGGTAGGGTTATTATTGAAAGAATTAGAGGTAAGAAAAAGAGCAGGACTGCAATGAGTAAGGAGGCTTTAGAATGGGATGTGTAGATCAGGTGTTTACATTGAAGCAAGTGAACAGCATTTAGATAAAGATAGGGAACTTTTCATTGCATTTATGGATTTAGAAAAAGCATATGATAGAGTGGATAGGGGAGCAATGTGGCAGTTGTTGCAAGTGCATGGAAGAGGTAGTAAGTTACTAAATGCTGTAAATTATTATTATAATCATGAGGGAGCGCTAAACACGTGGGATTATACAGCCCATGTGGGGGATGGGAGACATTCAGGCTCAATTCAAGGAACTGGAGCACAGATCCAATTCCCTAGATCAAGAGCCCCTCACCAGCGTTAAATGCTGTAAAGAGTTTTTATGAGGATAGTGAGGCTCAGGTTAGGGTATGTAGGAGACAGGGAGATCACTTCCCAGTAAAAGTAGGTCTTACACAGGAATGTGTAATGTCACCATGGTTATTTAACATATTTATAAATGGGCTTGTAAAAGAAGTAAATGTTAGGGTGTTGGGGAGAGGGGTGGGATTAAATTATGGGGAATCAAATACAAAATTGGAGTTGACACAGATATTTTTTGCTGATGATACTGTGCTTTTGGGAGATTCTAAAGAAAAGTTGCAAAAGTTAGTGGACGAGTTACATAACAACGCAAGAAAGAAGGAACGCTGTAGCAGGCCTACTGGCCCATGTGAGGCAGGTCCAAGTCTCCTACTGGCTTAAGCCAATGCCCCAACCTAGTCAGACCACGTCATATTCACTTAAGGAAGGAGCATGGCATCTGACTTTGTAGCACAAGCTAGTCAGGTCCAACTCACACCCACCTGCACCCATTCATGCATTTATCTAACCTATCTTTAAAACTACACAACGTTTTAGCCTCTATAACTGTACTCGGGAGCGTGTTCCACTCATCCAAAACTCTATTACCAAACCAGTACTTTCCTATATCCTTCCTGAATCTGAATTTTTTCCAACTTGAAGCCATTTGCGAATCCTGTCTAGGCTAGATATTTTTAACACTATTTACATCCTCTTTATTTATTCATGTGTTCCATTTATACACCTCAGTCACATCCCCCCCTAACTCTATGCCTTTCTAGAGAGTGCAGATTCAGGGCCCACTTTGTCATCCTCCTTTGTACGTTTTCCAGAGCATTTGTATCCATTCTGTAATACGGTGACCAAAACTGTGCAGCATAATCAAGATGAGGCCTAATCGAGGATATATAGAGTTGAAGAACAACCTGAGGACTCCTATCATTTATGCTTCTCGATATGAAACCAAGGATTCTGTTCGCTTTATTGCGAACACTTATGCACTGTTGTCTTGGTTTTAGATTACTGCTAACCAGAACTCCCAAATCCTTTTCGCAATCCATAATATTAAGATCTACATTATTTAGTTTATATGTGGCATGGTTATTTACCTGTCCAATGTTTAGAACTTTGCATTTCTCTATATTAAACTGCATCTGCCACTTCTCTGACCACTGCATCAGTCTATTCAAATCTTCCTGGAGTGCTCTAACGTCCTCGTCAGAATGAATTCAACGGCCTATTTTGGTGTCATCGGCAAACCTGCTAATGTCGCTATTTATTCCCTCATCTATGTCGTTTATGCAGATTATGAACAACAAGGGGCCCAACACCGATCACTGTGAAACACCACTCGTGATGCTTCCCCACTCTGATTTCTCCCCATTTATGCAAACTCTCTGCTGCCTATTTGTCAACCATGCCTCTATCCAGGAAAAAAATTCTCCTCGTATTCCGTGTGCCTTAATTTTCCTCAATAGTCTCTGATGTGGGACTCTACCGAAATCCTTACTGAAGTCCATATACACAATATCACATTCATTACCATGATCTATCTTCTCAAATACCTTAGTGAAAAACGTTAGTAAATTCGTAAGGCAGGAACGCCCTTTTGTAAAACCGTGCTGAGATTCATTAATTTATGCGTTTCAAGATGGCTACGAATTCCCTCAGCATTCATTCATTCCATAAATTTCTCCACTATGGAGATTAGGCTTATTGGTCTATAGTTCGAAGCTAAGGACCTGTCACCTACTTTGAAAGTAGGTATCACATTTGCCATTTTCCACTTGTCTGGCGCCATGCCAGTTTGTAGTGATATGTTGAAAAGATTAGCCAAAGGTTTGCTAAGCTCCTCTTTACATTCCTTTAGAACCCTTGCATACAGTTCATCAGGGCCTGGGGATTTGTTAGGTTTTAATTTATCTATTTGCCTAAGGACCATGTCGCTTGTGACCCTAATCGTGCACAGTTTATTATCGTCCTGTTCTACATAATATATCATTTCTGGAATATCGCTGGTATCCTCCTGTGTAAAAACTGAGAGGAAGTATGTGTTAAAAATTCTACACATTTCCTTATCACTGTCGGCAAGCTGACTCGAGTGACTTTTGAGTGGGCCTATCTTGTCCCTAATCTTACTTCTGTATACCTGAAAGAATACTTTTGGGTTAGTCTTCGATTATCTTGCAACTTTAACCTCATAATCTATTTTTGCTTTTCTTATTCCTTTTTTTTATTTCTCTCCTTAACTGAATATACTGATTTCTTAACTGCCCCTCTCCTCTTTTAATTCGCCTATATATGCCTCTCTTTTGACCAACGAGATGTTTTAATCTTTTGTTCATCCATTTAGGATCATTTTTGTTTTATCTGATTTCCCTATTTGGAACATAAGTTATCTGACCAGCTAGAACTATGCTCTGGAAAACGTCATATCGGCAACCATCACCACCTACCTGACCCATAGTCAGGTCATTCCAGTTCAGCCCACCCAGATAATTTTACAGTCCTATGAAATCAGCCAAACGGAAGTCAGGGACAGAGCCTTGATTGCCATTATTAGGGTAATTCCATGATATATTAAAACTGAGTGATTTGTGATCACTTTCCCCAAGCTCATCATTAACCTCAAGATTATTAATTAGTGATTTCCTGCTGGCAAGAACCACGTCAAGCAGGTTATTTCCTCTAGTTGGTTCTGTCACAAACTGTTTTAAAAAACAATCCTGAATAGCATCAAGAAAGTCACTTGACTAAATTTCCTGTCAAACTGTTCCAGTCAATTTGTCTAAAGTTGAAATCTCCCATTAGTACATCATTTTCGTATGTAGATGCCTTATGAATTTTGTCCCATAGAAGTTAACTGCACTCCCTATCAAGATTTGGGGGCCTGCAAATCACACCCAAGATTAGTTTTTCACGGCCCTCAAGAAGCTGTAACCAAACAGATTCAGTGACTGACGTGTCTAATTTTATATCCTGTCTAACACAACAATTTAAATTCTCTCTGACATACATCGCTACTCCACTACCCTTCCTGCTGACAATATCAGTGTGGAATAATTTACAGCCTTGTATGTGACATTCAGAGGGCATCTCTCTATCTTTCAGATTGAGCCAGGTCTCTGTTATAGCAATATCTATTTTTCCTGCGCTTGCAATTAATCTTAGCTCCTCTATCTTATTTCTTACACTCCTGCTCTTAGTATAGTAAACCTTAAGTGATCTAGTCTCTTGCTGCCCTCTGCTGTCTCCCTTTGTTTGCTGGCCTGATCCACTGTCTTTATTTATAACTTTATGATGAATGTCTTTTATACATTTGCTGTTTTCAACCCTAGTGTTGCAACCTGACTGTTTCCCACACACACCCATACCTCTATCTTCTATCAGTTTAAGAGTAAGGTGATGAGGGTATCAAACGATTTAAAAAAAATGGATCTCACACCGGAGGGAGGGAGTATGGAAGAAGTGAATGTTTTCAGATATTTGGGAGTTGACTCGTCAGCGGATGGGTTTATGAAGGACGAAGTAAACCATAGAATTGATGAAGGAAAAAAGGCGAGTGGTGCGTTGAGGTATCTGTGGAGACAAAGAATGTTATCCATGGAGGCAAAGAAGGGAATGTACGAGAGTATAGTGGTACCAACACTCTTATGCGGGTGTGAAGCTTGGGTTGTAAATGCTGCAGCAAGAAGGCGGCTGGAGGCAGTGGAGATGTCGTGTCTAAGGGCAATGTGTGGTGTAAATATTATGAAGAGAATTCGTAGTGTAGAAATTAGGAAGTGTGGAGTTACTAAAAGTATTAGTCAGAGGGCTGAAGAGGGGCTATTGAAGTGGTTTGGTCATTTAGAGAGAAAGAAACAAAGTAGAATGATTTGGAGAATGTATAAATTTATTGGGGAAGAAAGGCGGGGTAGGGGTCGTTCCTGAAAAGGTTAGAGGGAAGGGGTAATGGAGGTTTTGTGGGCGAGGAACTTGGACTTCCAGCAAGCGTGCATGGCTGTGTTAGATAGGAGTGAATGGAGACTGGTTTTTGGGACCTGACGAGCTCTTGGAGTGTGAGCAGGTTAATATTTTATGAAGGGATTCAGGAAACAGGTTAGCCGGACTCGAGTCCTGGAAATGGGAAGTACAATGCCTGCACTTTAAAGGAGGGGTTTAGGATATTGGCAGTTTGGAGGGACGTCTAAACTGTCGTACCTGAGCGCCTCTGCAAAGACAGTGATTATGTATGAGTGATGGTGAAAGTGTTGAATGATAATGAAAGTTTTTTCTTTCTTTTTTTTGGGTTTTTCTTTCTTTTTGGGTCACCCTGCCTCGGTGGGAAACGACCGACGTGTTAAAATTTTTTTTACAATAATAATAAACACACACAATGAAATATATTTTTTCGTTAAGTTCACAATGACTTTTGCGAAATTATTGCATACACAAATTTTCGCTTGCCTTATTCGGCAAGATCATTGCTATTTAAGCCCAAATCGCAAGTTTTATCTATTCGGCACGACATATATACTGGAGTATGAGAACACAAGCAGTGGCAGACACCGTCTCGGGTGTTTGTAATGTAAAGTGTAATGACAACCCAGATATGCTGAGGCAGGTCTTTCTCTAGGTCCTTTACATCATTCTAGGAAGATTCAGTATTCTGCTCACGTCACCGCCGGCAGCGCCGCCACCAGTATTAACCTTCACCATTCATTCATATTCCTCCTATGCAATCACAAAAAACTAACCTTTCTTAATGTAAATTCATTATATACAGTATATGTGAATAACACGAATAACATTTGTATAACACTGGCGAGCCCTTTTCGCTTGTGTTGAGTAAGGTTCTCTTGTACCAATGTCCAGCAGCAGCTGACCATCAAACTGTCAGGTTTCCCTGATATCTCTTCTCCATAATGGCTGTCTTTGTGAAATCGTTCAATGTGTGGTTCTATTTCACAGAAACTCTACGTCTTAGAGCAACACTTAAGTTTGGATTTGAATAGTTAAAACACGTGTTTTTAAACGTGAACTGTTGCCAACGGAGGTAAACAATGATGGTGTCCTGCCATGTATAGGGCCATATGTGGCCACAGTGTGGCCAGGGCCACCACGACCATCTCTACCTCATCTGCTGTGCCTTTGTTCCCAATAACGGGCCAAAACTACAGTAAATATTACGTAAAAAGTGGTGATCTTGCCTGAGGATTTTTTTTCATTTTAAGGCATTTCGAGTCGGTAGATTTATTTTTAATGTATTATTTTATCTATGTCCTTCAATAAAACTTTTGATAAAGTTCCACATACAGAAGACTGGTTAAGAGAGTAGCTGGTGGGAATAGAGGGAGAAATTATCCCCTGGGTCGACGTGTGACTGTTACACGGTTTTTAAGTCCACGTATTATAAAATCTTTATGACCCTTGTGGGTTTATCGCATAGTTTTCATTGTAATATTACAGAATGGACATAAATATTGCTCAGTTTTAATCTATATCACAGAATTATAAATATTGCTTGGTTTTAGTCTGTATTATAGAATTATCATAAATATTGCTCAGTTTTAGTCTCCATAATAGAATAAATGCGCTGGAAAACAGAGAGGCATTACAGAGTTGATCCCCTGTGTCTGCATTTTTTTTTTTTTGTACGAAAGTTGACCTAGGTCACTGAATTTGCCCTCTGGAAAGACGCAGAATTAGGATAGATAAGATTGAATACAGTTTTCACAGACTTCACGATTTCGCTTGTTACTTGAATGAGCGACTTTATTGGTTATTAAGAATTTAAAAAAAATATTATTTCTGGTATTAATGGTACTTAGTGGAGTGGAGTGACTTTCATTAGTTTCTTTTTTCTTGAAATACCAGACGTATACTGTGAATTTCATATAACCTGTAGTTACCAGCGGTCGCAATATACACAACGAGAAGCAATTATTACTACAGAAAAAGCGTCCATCCTCCAAAATTTCCACCAGTCAACTATAGTGATAATATAGCATTTATTGTGGTGGAGACGGAAAAAAAATAGAAAAGCTAGATACAGCGATTGATAAACAAGGGTTGAGGTCGACCGTTAGTCATTGTAGGAGTTGCCAGCAGTCACCGGTTTCTTCAACACGCAAGTTATACTTTTGTATCAATCAAATCACATATTACTCGGGTAGATAATTTCCAGTAGATCCTTCATGTGTTAGCTCAAATCACCGACCAGTATGTTTTAAATAAGTGACCCACTGATCAGATCAGATCGACTGGTCCGAACCCTTGACTGGTCCGAACCCTTGACTGGTTTCAAACGGTTTCGTTGGACAATAAAGCAGACTGTAAACGGATGGGGTTGTAGGCGCCCTTATAAACACAAACATTAAATATAAATCAGGAACGTGCACGGTAAGCTGTCCAATATACAAAAACAGAAACAGAAATACAAATAGCTAGAGCTTCATTTAAGGTTATTAATAGAATATTCAAGAGGTTGCTAGTAGAATTGCAGTAAATCAACCATTCAAATCATTATGAAGCTGTGTGTAGTCTGTGGTCAGTCAAACAAACGGGCTTCCACATGGGTAAATTGTCATTTTTGTGGAAATTGGTGTCACGCCCCTTGTGCAGATATCCAAGAACTAGCTACAAGCAGTGTTAAAACAGGGAAGTGTTTTTGGGTATGCCCAAATGAGATAAATCTGTGGACTAAAATCACAAGGGTATTAAAAGAGGACAACATCAAAGCTGCTTTCATAGAAAACCTGGAAGCTTTCTACAACAGATGGGAACATAAAAAGTCTGGGCTGAATGGTACTGCCCTTGATACTGGCCATGTAGTCAGAAACTGTAAGGCTGGAGATGAAGTCCTGGTAGTCAGTAAATGTGGGGCTGATAGTGCTGTCCTGGGAGACAGTAATGGTGAAGCTGGAGGTGCTGTCCTGGGAGACAGTAATGGTGAAGCTGGAGGTGCTGTCCTGGGAGACAGTAATGGTGAAGCTGGAGATGCTGTCCTGGGAGACAGTAATGGTGAAGCTGGAGATTTTGTCCAGGTAGTCGGGAATTATACGCAGGAAGGAATACATATAAATGACCTCATAGGGGACAGGAGCCATAGTAGGGAAACAAGTGTAGTCAAAGATAAGATAAAACCAATATTGCAAACTAGAAATACCGCAGGAAATAGCAAACAAGAGGACTCCACTAGCAATAGTGAGGATATATTACCAAAAACAACTGGTGGGAGCTCCATTGTTGGTGCTAGGGAGGATAGAAGTAAGACAGGAAAACATGCACCAACAGGGAATACAGTCACAGAAACCCAAGGCAAACGGAAACCAAGCCTGTGCACATACTATGCACTTGGTATCTGCTGGCATGGGAAATCTGGAAAAACAGATGGGACGTGCAACTATACCCAGATTTGTAGATGAATGGTTCAGAGAACCGACATGTTGATAAATTAGACACATGTGCAACTCTTGGGTATCTTTATTGAGGAAACGTTTCGCCACACAGTGGCTTCATCAGTCCATACGTAGGAGAAACTTGAAGAACAGGAGGAGAATGAGGTAATCAGTCCCTCAACCTTGAGTCGATGTGTTCAGTCCATCAATCTTGAATAGAATACGGCACATCAGCGGAGAAGCAGCTTATAAACCGTATGGCAGGTGAGGTGCAGCAGTCATAGGTCGTGTCACATTTGTTCAATGTGGAAGTAGGTCGTGCCCAAGAATTAGGCAAGCGAAGAATTCCTAAGTATTAAGATCCCAAGAAGTTGCAGTGTCTGACAGATTTGTAGATGAATGGTTCAGAGAACCGACATGTTGATAAATTAGACACATGTGCAACTCTTGGGTATCTTTATTGAGGAAACGTTTCGCCACACAGTGGCTTCATGAGTCCATACGTAGGAGAAACTTGAAGAACAGGAGGAGAATGAGGTAATCAGTCCCTCAACCTTCTCCTCCTGTTCTTCAAGTTTCTCCTACGTATGGACTCATGAAGCCACTGTGTGGCGAAACGTTTCCTCAATAAAGATACCCAAGAGTTGCACATGTGTCTAATTTATCAACTATGACCACCCTAGAAAATGCCATGCCCATATGACAACAGGAAAATGCAAACTCCCTTCCTGTAAACTTTTTCACCCTGAACTGTGTACCTCTTCAGTACAGGAAAGACTGTGCTATAACTTAAATTGCCAGGCATACCATCTAAAGGGGACAAAAAGATACAAAACATCCAGGCCATGGGAAAACCTGGGTAGCCACAGCCACTCAAGAGGGAGAGGTTTTTTAGTGACAGGAAGGAAAAAAACTGGCAGGAAATGGCAGAAATCGTACACCAAATCCAGTCATTCCTGGAGTGGAACCACAGTCGATGGCCTCCACTCCAAACCAACAGATACAGATACTAATGCCGGAAAAAAAATCCCTCCCCAGTACCAACAATACCACCAGTCCGATAACATTCTTCTTTGCAAATATACAGGGTCTAAAGCCAGCAACAAACAACAAAATACCATTCATCCGTGGACTGCTTGCAGAGGCAAAGGCAATGTTCGCGGCTTTCACTGAGACCCACATAAAGGATCACTTGGACAACGAAATATGGATCCCAGGTTACAACCTATACAGATGTGACAGAGTGAACAGGCAAAAGGGGTTGGGGGGTTGGCCTGTACATTGCAGTCACTTGTTTGCACAGAACTGCTTAATGCCTCAAATGATGTAGTGGAAGTTTTAGCAGTAAAGGTCGAGAACCAAAACCTAGTCATTGTGGTAGTCTACAAGCCTCCGGATGCAACATCCCAGCAATTCCAGGAACAGCTGTTAAAAATTGACCACTGTCTGGAAAATCTTCCAGCGCCTGCACCCAACATCTTGCTCCTGGGGGATTTCAACTTAAGGCACCTAAAATGGAGGAATATAGCAAATAATATTGTTGCAGTAATAACACCAGGAGGCAGCTCTGATGAAAACTCACACTCACACGAGCTTTTAAATCTCTGCACAAAATTCAATTTAAACCAGCAAATAATAGAGCCTACTAGACTGGAGAATACACAAGACCTCATCTTCACTAACAATGATGATCTGATAAGAAATGTCACCATATCAAAAACAATATACTCAGATAACAACATAATTGAGGTTCAGACATGTATGCGTGGAGCCCCAGACCGACATAATGAGACTAGTCACGAGGGAGCATTCACCAAATTCAACTTCAATAACAAAAACATAAAGTGGGACCAAGTAAACCAAGTCCTAACCGATATAAGCTGGGAAGATATACTAAGCAACACAGACCCCAACTTATGCCTAGAACAGATTAACTCGGTGGCACTCGATGTATGCACAAGGCTTATTCCTCTAAGAAAAAGGAGGAGTAGATGTAAAATAGAAAGAGACAGGCGCTCCCTTTACAGGCGACGGAAAAGAATAACAGAGCGGCTAAAAGAGGTCAATATATCTGAAATGCGTAGGGAGGCACTGGTCAGAGAAATAGCAAGCATCGAACTTAAGCTAAAAGAATCCTTTAGGAGTCAGAAATCGCGGGAAGAACTAAAAGCATAAATGAAATCGAAAGAAACCCAAAGTATTTCTTCTCCTATGCCAAATCAAAATCGAGAACAACGTCCAGTATTGGGCCCCTACTTAAACAAGATGGGTCCTACACAGATGACAGCAAGGAAATGAGTGAGCTACTCAAGTCCCAATATGACTCAGTTTTTAGCAAGCCGCTAACCAGACTGAGAGTCGAAGATCAAAATGATTTTTTTTATGAGAGAGCCACAAAATTTGATTAACACAAGCCTATCCGATGTTATCCTGACGCCAAATGACTTCGAACAGGCGATAAATGACATGCCCATGCACTCTGCCCCAGGGCCAGACTCATGGAACTCTGTGTTCATCAAGAACTGCAAGAAGCCCCTATCACGAGCCTTTTCCATCCTATGGAGAGGGAGCATGGACACGGGGGTCGTCCCACAGTTACTAAAAACAACAGACATAGCCCCACTCCACAAAGGGGGCAGCAAAGCAACAGCAAAGAACTACAGACCAATAGCACTAACATCCCATATCATAAAAATCTTTGAAAGGGTCCTAAGAAGCAAGATCACCACCCATCTAGAAACCCATCAGTTACACAACCCAGGGCAACATGGGTTTAGAACAGGTCGCTCCTGTCTGTCTCAACTATTGGATCACTACGACAAGGTCCTAAATGCACTAGAAGACAAAAAGAATGCAGATGTAATATATACAGACTTTGCAAAAGCCTTCGACAAGTGTGACCATGGCGTAATAGCGCACAAAATGCGTGCTAAAGGAATAACAGGAAAAGTCGGTCGATGGATCTATAATTTCCTCACTAACAGAACACAGAGAGTAGTCGTCAACAGAGCAAAGTCCGAGGCAGCTACGGTGAAAAGCTCTGTTCCACAAGGCACAGTACTCGCTCCCATCTTGTTCCTCATCCTCATATCCGACATAGACAAGGATGTCAGCCACAGCACCGTGTCTTCCTTTGCAGATGACACCTGAATCTGCATGACAGTGTCTTCCATTGCAGACACTGCAAGGCTCCAGGCGGACATCAACCAAATCTTTCAGTGGGCTGCAGAAAACAATATGAAGTTCAACGATGAGAAATTTCAATTACTCAGATATGGTAAACATGAGGAAATTAAATCTTCATCAGAGTACAAAACAAATTCTGGCCACAAAATAGAGCGAAACACCAACGTCAAAGACCTGGGAGTGATCATGTCGGAGGATCTCACCTTCAAGGACCATAACATTGTATCAATCGCATCTGCTAGAAAAATGACAGGATGGATAATGAGAACCTTCAAAACTAGGGAGGCCAAGCCCATGATGGCACTCTTCAGGTCACTTGTTCTATCTAGGCTGGAATATTGCTGCACACTAACGGCACCTTTCAAGGCAGGTGAAATTGCCGACCTGGAAAATGTACAGAGGGCTTTCACGGCGCGCATAACGGAGATAAAACACCTCAATTACTGGGAGCGCTTGAGGTTCCTAAACCTGTATTCCCTGGAATGCAGGAGGGAGAGATACATGATTATATACACCTGGAAAATCCTAGAGGGACTAGTACCGAACTTGCACACGAAAATCACTCACTACGAAAGCAAAAGACTTGGCAGACGATGCACCATCCCCCCAATGAAAAGCAGGGGTGTCACTAGCACGTTAAGAGACCATACAATAAGTGTCAGGGGCCCGAGACTGTTCAACTGCCTCCCAGCACACATAAGGGGGATTACCAACAGACCCCTGGCAGTCTTCAAGCTGGCACTGGACAAGCACCTAAAGTCAGTTCCTGATCAGCCGGGCTGTGGCTCGTACGTTGGTTTGCGTGCAGCCAGCAGCAACAGCCTGGTTGATCAGGCTCTGATCCACCAGGAGGCCTGGTCACAGACCGGGCCGCGGGGGCGTTGACCCCCGGAACTCTCTCCAGGTAAACTCAAGGTAGGTTGGGTCACTGACTTAAGCCGGTAGGAGACTTGGACTTGTCTCGCATGGGCCAGTAGGCCTGCTGCAGTGTTCCTTCTTTCTTACGTTCAGTGTTAATGGAAAAAGTCAGCTGTACGTGGGTAGCGTGTGAGTGGGTGAAGGTCTTACTTGTAAGACCTTACTGCCAACAAGAACATTAATATCTCATCCTTCATAGGATTACTTGAGCTACCTGTCTAGGGACAGGAGTGGGTGGGTGGGTTAGCTACCTGTCTAGGGACAGGAGTGGGTGGGTGGGTTAGCTACCTGTCTAGAGACAGGAGTGGGTGGGTGAGCTACCTGTCTAGGGACAGGAGTGGGTGGGTTAGCTACCTGTCTAAGGACAGGAATGGGTGGGTGGGTGAGCTACCTGTCTAGGGACAGGAGTGGGTGGGTTAGCTACCTGTCTAAGGACAGGAATGGGTGGGTGGGTGAGCTACCTGTCTAGGAACAGGAGTGGGTGGGTGGGTTAGCTACCTGTCTAGGGAAAGGAGTGGGTGGGTGAGCTACCTGTCTAGGAACAGTAGTGGGTGGGTGAGCTACCTGTCTAGGAACAGTAGTGGGTGGGTGAGCTACCTGTCTAGGGACAGGATTGGTTGGGTGAGCTACCTGTCTGGGGACAGGGGCGAGTGGGTGAACTACCTGTCTAGGGGCAGGAGTGCTCCTTGAGATACTTCACTGATAAATCCTGACACACTTACCACACATCATTACCTGTCAGGGTTGAGTGCGCCCCTAACAGCTATATTCATCTATGTACATCAAAGTGAACATTTCACTCAAGGAAGCCACTTACGACTTCAGTTTATAATTCTTCTCAACGAATAGAAAGGAAGCTTACCTTACATAAGAATATAATAAGGGAGGAAGCACTGTAGTAGGCCTACTAGCCCATGCTAGCAAGTCTAACTCACACCCACCCAAACCCACTCATTTACCTGCCCAACCTATTTTTAAAGCAACTCATGTTCTCACTTCTATGAATCTATTTGGGAGTTTATTTACCCCATCCACAACTCTATTGCCAAACCAGTACTTTCGTAAATCCTTTCTCTATCTAAATTTGCCCAACTTGAATCCACTGCTGCGAGTTATGGTTTGGTTATTTATTTTCAACACGCTATTATATCCCCTTTTAAATATTCCTATTTTCCATTTGTCCATTTCAATCATATCTCGTCAAATTCTACGTTTTTTTCCAGACAGCAAGTTCACTGCATTCAGCCTATCTTCGTAGGAAAATTTTCTAATACACTGAATCAACTTCATTCTTCTCTGTACATTTTTCCAGCGCAATTATGTCCGTTATGCAATGTGGAGACAAACTAAATGAGGTCTCCGTTCTTAGTTACCCGAGATTGTGATGATGGCTTCCCTCGACTACGAGCAGCTATATCTCCAGCTTAAGGCAGAATTAACGGGAGCAAAAAGAGAACTTCAACGACTGAAGGGTATGTGCAAGGATTATCCCCGGAATAATGTCGCCGATGATCGGACCAACGAATGGATGCTAGTCGGAACTGAAGGGACGAAGCTGACGATGAAGAAAGTCCAGGAGACTGCTGTGAAAACCAGCAACTCTTTTTCCTTGTTATCAGACTCATGTGAATCGACCATCCATGATCTTCCAACAAAGACAGTTGTTAACGACAGAGTGAAGTCAGCCAGTGAAGACATCCCAGCGAAGACCATCTCTACTAAGACCGTCGAGAACGTCATGCACACTGCCAGTCGAGGTAAGAACATTGTTTTAGTTGGAGATAGTCAGATTAGCTTTATGGATAGGGCTTTTTGTCTTAGCGACAGGAAGAGGAGGCAGAGGGTGTGTTTTCCTGGAGCTGGGATGAAGGATATTGTTAGCCGTCTGGACGACATCATAAGAGGTAATGGGAGCAGTCCTATTATCTGTCTCAGTGCTGGAGGCAACGATGTTGACAGACGTAGAAGTGAAGACCTGCTTAGCAGGTATAGGTTACCCGATGAATGTGACTCAACTACTGGGAACGTCACGACGAACGACACCAAGGAAGGTAAAAATGTTCTTGTTGGGGACAGCCAGGTTAGGTATATGGATAGGGTCTTCTGCTTGAAGGATAGGAGTAGGAGTCAGAGGGTTTGCTTTCCTGGGGCTGGGATGGAGGATACTGTTAGCCGGCTTGCCAACATCGTGAATGGTAATGGGATCAATCCTATTATCTGCCTCAGTGCTGGAGGCAATGTAGGCAAGCATAAAAGTGAGGATTTAGTTAGAAGGTACAGGACAGCAATAGATATCATTAGGAAGAAGGAGGAGTGCCCTGTCATATGTGGCATTTTGCCAAGAAGGGGTGTTGGAAATGAATGGCTGTTCAGAGCAATTGGTATTAACTGTTGGCTGGACAAACACTGTAAGGATAATGCAATGCCATTCACTGACAACTAGGACCACTTCTACAGTAGAAATGACATGTATGCCAGGGATGGGGTTCACTTATCCAGGGCAGGTGTGGGTTTTCTTGCTAGCTCAGTTGACGGGGTTGTTAGGACTTTAAACTAGATTAATTAGAGGTATTACCTGGAGTTTACCTGGAGAGAGTTCCGGGGGTCAACGTTCCCGCGGCCCGGTCTGTGACCAGGCCTCCTGGTGGATCAGAGCCTGATCAACCAGGCTGTTGCTGCTGGCTGCATGCAAACCAACGTACGAGCCACAGCCCGGCTGGTCAGGAACCGACTTTAGGTGCTTGTCCAGTGCCAGCTTGAAGACTGCCAGGGGTCTGTTGGTAATCCCCCTTATGTATGCTGGGAGGCAGTTGAACAGTCTTGGGCCCCTGACACTTATTGTATGGTCTCTTAATGTGCTAGTGACACCCCTGCTTTTCATTGGGGGGATGTTGCATCGTCTGCCAAGTCTTTTGCTTTCGTAGTGAGTGATTTTCGTGTGCAAGTTCGGTACTAGTCCCTCTAGGATTTTCCAGGTGTATATAATCATGTATCTCTCCCGCCTGCGTTCCAGGGAATACAGGTTTAGGAACCTCAAGCGCTCCCAGTAATTGAGGTGTTTTATCTCCGTTATGCGCGCAGTGAAGGTTCTCTGTACATTTTATAGGTCAGCAATTTCACCTGCCTTGAAAGGTGTTGTTAGTGTGCAGCAATATTCCAGCCTAGATAGAACAAGTGACCTGAAGAGTGTCATCATGGGCTTGGCCTCCCTAGTTTTGAAGGTTCGATTATCCATCCTGTCATTTTTCTAGCAGATGCGATTGATACAATGTTATGGTCCTTGAAGGTGAGATCCTCCGACATGATCACTCCCAGGTCTTTGACGTTGGTGTTTCGCTCTATTTTGTAGCCAGAATTTGTTTTGTACTCTGATGAAGATTTAATTTCCTCGTGTTTACCATATCTGAGTAATTGAAATTTCTCATCGTTGAACTTCATATTGTTTTCTGCAGCCCACTGAAAGATTTGGTTCATGTCCGCCTGGAGCCTTGCAGTGTCTGCAATGGAAGACACTGTCATGCAGATTCGGGTGTCATCTGCAAAGGAAGACACGGTGCTGTGGCTGACATCCTTGTCTATGTCGGATATGAGGATGAGGAACAAGATGGGAGCGAGTACTGTGCCTTGTGGAACAGAGCTTTTCACCGTAGCTGCCTCGGACTTTACTCTGTTGACGACTACTCTCTGTGTTCTGTTAGTGAGGAAATTATAGATCCATCGACCGACTTTTCCTGTTATTCCTTTAGCACGCATTTTGTGCGCTATTACACCATGGTCACACTTGTCGAAGGCTTTTGCAAAGTCTGTATATATTACATCTGCATTCTTTTTGTCTTCTGGTGCATTTAGGACCTTGTCGTAGTGATCCAATAGTTGAGACAGACAGGAGCGACCTGTTCTAAACCCATGTTGCCCTGGGTTGTGTAACTGATGGGTTTCTAGATGGGTGATCTTGCTTCTTAGGACTCTTTCAAAGATTTTTATGATATGGGATGTTAGTGCTATTGGTCTGTAGTTCTTTGCTGTTGCTTTACTGCCCCCTTTGTGGAGTGGGGCTATGGGTTTAGAAATGGAAAATAATGAGTATGGATATAATGACTTACGCTTTGATATTATGAAACTTAATAATAACAGTCATAGAGTAATGCTGGGTAATGATAATTACAGAAATTGTGTAAAAGCAAAAATGAATAGGAAAAAGGCACAGAAGAAAAAACATATTACTGTATTTTATGCTAACAGTCGAAGTGAAAGAAATAATATTAATGAATTACGTTTGGTAGCGTGTGCTGGGAACTTTGATGTCATTGCAATAACTGAAACATGATATGATTTTATTAGAGTCGGGATATGATTGCAGAGTGCAATATTCAAGGGTTTAAGTTGTTCGATGTGGATATAGTGGGAAGGGGGGAGGTGTTGAATTATATGTACAAGAAAATATAAACTGTTGCATAAAAACAGGCATAAAAATAGATGGATTAGTAATAGAAGCTGTTTGGGTAAAGTTTGTAGAAGGTCAAGAAACACTAATTCTAGGTGTAATATCCCGACCTCCAGGCTTGGATCACGATAGAGGGAGACTTCTGGGGACGAAATTGTTAGGGCTTCTAGACACAATTACGCAGTGATAGCAGGAGATTTTAACTTTAGTCAAATTGACTGGACTTCTTTGACCGGTAATCTGGAGTCCAGTGACTTTATGGAAGTAGTTCAGGACTGTTTTCTGAAGCAGTGTGTAACAGAGCCTACCAGTGGTAATAATTTGCTGGACCTAGTCTTGTCAAATAAGGAAACACTCGTAAATAATCTGGAGATCACTGAAGAGCTTAGCGCTAGTGATCACAAATCCATCACTTTTAGCTTTAAGTGGGAATACAAGCATAACGATAATATGGTAAAAGTCCCTGATTTTCGTTCTGCCAATTATAATGAACTTAGGGAACACCTATCTAATCTGGATTGGGGTAATCTAGCTAATAATTTTATTGATGATCATACTTACGATTACGAAGGGATCTGCTATTATGATTTTTTTCTCAATAATGTACAACAAGCTCAGAACATATATATTTCCCAAAGAGATATTAGGTCAAATAATAATGACCCCAAATGGGTTAACAGAAGGCTAAAGCACTTACTAAGAGAGACAAGGGGAATTTATAGGCGCGTCGAAATAAGAGAGAATAACCTTACTGACCAATATGTTCAGTTAAAAAGCGAAGTAAAAAAAGAGGATTAAAAAAGCTAAACGTGACTATGAAATTAGAGTTGCTAATTAATCAAAGACTAATCCAAAGGGGTTCTTTCAAGTGTATGGAACGAAGGTGAAAGAAAAAGTAGAACCTCTGAAAATTGGGAATGGACAGCTGACGGATAACGAACTGGAAATGTGTTCCTTATTTAATGACTATTTTTGTCAGTTTTTACACAGAAAGACATAAATAAGATTCCAGAATTAACAATTATTCAGTTCCTGATGAATTCAAATTAACTAATATTACTGTCACGAGAGACATGGTTTATCAAACAGATAGACAAACTGAAGCAAAATAAGTCCCCGGGACCCGACGAATTGTTTTTCAAGGTACGTAAAGAGTGCAAGATGGAACTTAGTCAGCCATTAACAAGTGTGTTTAATGCGTCCATCCTTACTGGTGCTGTGCCTGAGATGTGGAAGATGGCTAATGTGGTTCACATATTCAAATCCGGAGATAAGTCCATTCCTCCAAATTACCGTCTAATAAGCCTGACGTCTATAGCAGGCAAATTATTAGAATCAATTATAGTTGACATTATTAGAAGTCACCTCGAAGAGCATAATTTGATTAATGAATCTCAGCATTGGTTCACGAGAGGTCGTTCCTGCCTGACAAATTTACTGACATTGTTCAATAGAATATTTGAGGCAGTAAACAGTGATAAAGAGTATGATATTGTTTAATTGGATTTTAGTAAAGCCTTCGATAGAGTACTTCACAAGAGACTCTTAAGAAAAGTGGCAGCTCATGGTGTAGGAGGTAAAGTTCCAGCATGGACAGAACCATGGCTTAACAACAGAAAACAGTTTCTATTAATGGGTTAGATCTGAATGAGGATTAGTCACTAGTGGCATTCCACAGGGATCAGTTTTAGACCCTCTGTTGTTCATAATTTACATTAATGACCTTGATGAAGGAATTACAAGTGACATGAGCAAATTTGCTGATGATACAAAGATAGGTCGTATGATTCATTCTGAGGAAGATACCAATAAACTCCAGGAGGATTTGGACAAATTAATGTCTTGGTCTGAAAAATGGCAGATGAAGTTTAATGTGGATAAGTGTAAGGTACTAGTCCTTGGAAATGAAAATAACCCTCGAAGTAGAACTTGATCATACTGAATGTGAAAAAGACTTGGGAGTCATGGTAAGCAGAAATCTAAAGCAAAGACAGCAGTGCCTAAGTGTGCGTAACAAGGCTAACAGATTACACTAGGATTTATTTCAAGAAGTATAGGATTTATTTCAAGAAGTATAAGTAACAGAAGCCCAAAAGTTATTTTACAGCTCTGTACATCACTAGTGAGGCCTCATTTAGATTATGCCACTCAGTTTTGGTCTCCTTACTACAGGGTGGATATAGACTAATTGGAGAATATACAAAGAAGAATGACTAAAATGATTTACTGTGTAAGGAATCTCCCATACGAAGACATAGAGCCTTGAATCTCCACTCTCTGGAGAGACGTAGAATGAGGGGAGATATCATTGAAGTGTATATGTGGATGATGGGTATAAACAAAGGTGATATTAATAAAGTACTGAGGGTGTCGGACCAGGAAAGAACCAGAAATAATGGATTTAGGTTGGATAAATTTAGCAGACGAGGGCATAGTCACTGGTAGACGGGATTCCCCAGTGGAAGTAGGTCCTACCCAAAGAGATGGGTTAGTTGTAGTAGTAGTTGTCGTAGTCGTAAAGGTTATGTACATGTCTTCAGAATCAAGATTCCATGATGTTGCAGTGTCTGATAAGTTGTCAATAAAGGATCACATTATACTGCATATGTGTTTATATTTCCATTGCGTCGGTATTTTATACCACTTATTTCCAGTGTTCCTCCATTCTTACGTTGTTCTTATACCACCGATGACGTCACTGTTAGCTGCAGGAAGTGACGACGCGCACACAATCATGAGTGACGCCATTACCTTCCAACTACAAGAAATGACGTCGCTGTGTACCACTTCCTGAGTCTTTGAAAGAGGAAGTTGGCCGCTCTGGGGTCCTTGGTTTCCGTTTTGCATTTTTCACCTTTATAAGTTAGAAGTGATAAAGGTCTCAGAACCGAAGCGTTTTTTAATAAATATGAACTAGTCTTATACAAGAATGGTATACAATACCGACAAGATGAAATTAAGACACATGTGCAACATCTGGGTATCTTTATTGTAGACGTTTCTCCATCCAGTGGCTTTATCAATACAAATTTCAGAACATAACTTGAAGACAGTAGAACTATGTACAGAAGATGAGGTAATCAGTCCCTCAACCTTGGAGTTGGTGCGAAGAGCACCATAGTCGTGGAGATTCTGAAGCCTTGCTTCTGCTTCAGAATCTCCACGACTACGGTGCTCTTCGCACCAACTCCAAGGTTGAGGGACTGATTACCTCATCTTCTGTACATAGTTCTACTGTCTTCAAGTTATGTCCTGGAATTTGTATTGATAAAGCCACTGGATGGCGAAACGTCTACAATAAAGATACCCAGATGTTGCACATGTGTCTTAATTTCATGAACTAGTCTCTTCAAATCGTGACTTTAAAACAAGAAAATGCTATATGTTACAGCCTTTAGACAGCTGAGACAAAATTATGGAGGCATTATAAAAAAAACAGAGCAACATAAGAATGGAGAAGCACTGCAGTAGGCCTACTGGCCCATCCAAGACAGGCACTTTAATACGAATTTTCTGGAAGCACTTGACAAGTGCGACCACAAAGTGACTGTTTATAAAATATGGTCAAAAAATATAATGGGTAAAGTGCTGAAGTAGATAATAAATTTTTCAAACTGAGCAGCTGAACAAAGTTAAGTTCCACAGGGAGCTAAGACCTGGTTATAAAATAACTGCCAGATCAGCCAAGACATTGCTGCTGGCGGACTGCAGGCCAACTTAGGAACCTAGTCTCATTCGCTCCTGAAGACTTCTATAATATTTTCTGCACAATTTTTCATGTCAGCTTTCAGACGTCTTGTCTGGCAGATGACAGTTATCCATCACACGGCACATACTGAAGTATGCAGCACTAGTATGGAACCCACACCTAGTCAAGCATATCAAGAAATTGGAGAAGTGCACAGGCTTACAACAAGATTAGTCCCGGAACTAAGGGGTATGTCCAATGAGGAGAAGTTCAGGGAACTCAATCTAATGACAATGGATGACAGAAGGGCTACGGGGATATGATAACGACGTGCAAAACACGGAGAGGAAATGACAAGATGAACAGGAACAGATGTTTCAGAGATTAAAAAAAATGAACAAGAGGGCACAGCTGGAAGATGAAAACTCAGATGAGCCAGAGGGATGTTAGGAAGTATTTCTTCAGCCTTAGCTCAGGAAGTGGAACAATCTGGAGAGTGAAGTGGTAGAGGAGGAGATCCATACATAGATTTAAGCAGAGGTACGATAAGGCTCTTAAGCCGGGAGTAGACCTAGTGACCAGCGAAGAGACGGGGCCAGGAGCTGTGACCCGACCCCTCCAACTACATCTGGGTGAGTACAGTTACCCATCATATGCCTTACTAAATGCATATAATTCACTACACAATATGAAATGAGAGAGGAGAGTGCAACGGATAAGTGTAGTTGTAGCAGCAGCAACACACACAGCAAGAGGCATTCTTCAGCTTTCCCAGCACTCGGGCTTAATGCCCAAAGCTAGGGTGTGACTCCAAAAAGATCCTGTAGTGTTTGTTGCCTTTGCACCTCCTGACATCGTTTACTACTATGCAGCTGCCACACCCTTCGAGCCCACTGTGGGTGGGGTTTGTGGCAGCCCAAGGGGCCTAGCTTCTCCCTTCGAGCCACGGAGGAGCGAGGAATGAGGCTAGGTCTGGGGACAGATGATTCCAGAAGACGAGGAGGTACTTGTACCTCCTCCCATGGCAGACATTGGTCTGAAACACTCCCTGGACAGGGAGCCAAGGCCGGGCCGGGCGACTATACCGGCGACTCTACAACAGAACAGTACACGAAATGGAGTGTACATAAATTCATCAAGATGAACAAGTAACACTGCTGGAGAATAATATATAATGCAGAGGGGAATATAAAATGTTCTACGATAAGCAACAAGAAAAAAATACTCCGCCCAAGTGGAGTGTCAGAGTCGTGACTACGTGAAACAGTGGTGAGATAACACCAATATATGAGAGAACAATGGTGAGTGTGAGAGAACAATGGTGAGTGTGAGAGAACAATGGTGAGTGTGAGAGAACAATGGTAAGTGTGAGAGAACAATGGTGAGTGTGAGAGAACAATGGTAAGTGTGAGAGAACAATGGTAAGTGTGAGAGAACAATGGTAAGTGTGAGAGAACAATGGTAAGTGTGAGAGAACAATGGTAAGTGTGAGAGAACAATGGTAAGTGTGAGAGAACAATGGTAAGTGTGAGAGAACAATGGTAAGTGTGAGAGAACAATGGTAAGTGTGAGAGAACAATGGTAAGTGTGAGAGAACAATGGTAAGTGTGAGAGAACAATGGTAAGTGTGAGAGAACAATGGTAAGTGTGAGAGAACAATGGTGAGTGTGAGAGAACAATGGTAAGTGTGAGAGAACAATGGTAAGTGTGAGAGAACAATGGTAAGTGTGAGAGAACAATGGTAAGTGTGAGAGAACAATGGTAAGTGTGAGAGAACAATGGTAAGTGTGAGAGAACAATGGTAAGTGTGAGAGAACAATGGTAAGTGTGAGAGAACAATGGTAAGTGTGAGAGAACAATGGTAAGTGTGAGAGAACAATGGTAAGTGTGAGAGAACAATGGTAAGTGTGAGAGAACAATGGTAAGTGTGAGAGAACAATGGTAAGTGTGAGAGAACAATGGTAAGTGTGAGAGAACAATGGTAAGTGTGAGAGAACAATGGTAAGTGTGAGAGAACAATGGTGAGTGTGAGAACAATGGTAAGAGTGAGAGAACAACAGTGAGAGAACAATGGTGAGTGTGAGAGAACAGTGATGAGTGTGAGAGAACAGTGAGGAGTGTGAGAGAACAATGGTAAGTGTGAGATAACAATGGTGAGTGTGAGAGAACAATGGTGAGTGTGAGAGAACAATGGTGAGTGTGAGAGAACAATGGTGAGTGTGAGAGAACAATGGTAAGTGTGAGAGAACAATGGTAAGTGTGAGAGAACAATGGTAAGTGTGAGAGAACAGTAAGTATGAGAGAACAATGGTGAGTGTGAGAGAACAATGGTAAGTGTGAGAGAACAGTGGTGAACGTGAGAGAACAATGATGAGTGTAAGAGAACAATGTTGAGTGTGAGAGAACAATGTTGAGTGTGAGAGAACAATGGTGAGTGTGAAAGAGCAAGGGTGAGTGTGAGAGAACAGTGGTGAGTGTGAGAAAACAGTGATGAGTGTGAAAGAACAATGGTGAGTGTGAGAAAACAGTGATGAGTGTGACAGAACAGTGATGAGTGTGACAGAACAATGGTGAGTGTGAGAGAACAATGGTGAGTGACAGAACATTGGTGTGACAGAACAATGGTGAGTAACAGAGAACAGTGGTGTGTGTGTACTCACCTAGTTGTACTCACCTAGTTGAGGTTGCGGGGGTCGAGTCCGAGCTCCTGGCCCCGCCTCTTCACTGATCGCTACTAGGTCACTCTCCCTGAGCCGTGAGCTTTATCGTACCTCTGCTTAAAGCTATGTATGGATCCTGCCTCCACTACATCGCTTCCCAAACTATTCCACTTACTGACTACTCTGTGGCTGAAGAAATACTTCCTAACATCCCTGTGATTCATCTGTGTCTTTAGCTTCCAACTGTGTCCCCTTGTTACTGTGTCCAATCTCTGGAACATCCTGTTTTTGTCCACCTTGTCAATTCCTCTCAGTATTTTGTATGTCGTTATCATGTCCCCCCTATCTCTCCTGTCCTCCAGTGTCGTCAGGTTGATTTCCCTTAACCTCTCCTCATAGGACATACCTCTTAGCTCTGGGACTAGTCTTGTTGCAAACCTTTGCACTTTCTCTAGTTTCTTTACGTGCTTGGCTAGGTGTGGGTTCCAAACTGGTGCCGCATACTCCAATATGGGCCTAACGTATACGGTGTACAGGGTCCTGAACGATTCCTTATTAAGATGTCGGAATGCTGTTCTGAGGTTTGCTAGGCGCCCATATGCTGCAGCAGTTATTTGGTTGATGTGCGCTTCAGGAGATGTGCCTGGTGTTATACTCACCCCAAGATCTTTTTCCTTGAGTGAGGTTTGTAGTCTCTGACCCCCTAGACTGTACTCCGTCTGCGGCCTTCTTTGCCCTTCCCCAATCTTCATGACTTTGCACTTGGTGGGATTGAACTCCAGGAGCCAATTGCTGGACCAGTTCTGCAGCCTGTCCAGATCCCTTTGTAGTTCTGCCTGGTCTTCGATCGAGTGTATTCTTCTCATCAACTTCACGTCATCTGCAAACAGGGACACCTCAGAGTCTATTCCTTCCGTCATGTCGTTCACAAATACCAGAAACAGCACTGGTCCTAGGACTGACCCCTGCGGGACCCCGCTGGTCACAGGTGCCCACTCTGACACCTCGCCACGTACCATGACTCGCTGCTGTCTTCCTGACAAGTATTCCCTGATCCATTGTAGTGCCTTCCCTGTTATCCCTGCTTGGTCCTCCAGTTTTTGCACCAATCTCTTGTGTGGAACTGTGTCAAACGCCTTCTTGCAGTCCAAGAAAATGCAATCCACCCACCCCTCTCTCTCTTGTCTTACTGCTGTCACCATGTCATAGAACTCCAGTAGGTTTGTGACACAGGATTTCCCGTCCCTGAACCATGCTGGCTGCTGTTGATGAGATCATTCCTTTCTAGGTGTTCCACCACTCTTCTCCTGATAATCTTCTCCATGATTTTGCATACTATACATGTCAGTGACACTGGTCTGTAGTTTAATGCTTCATGTCTGTCTCCTTTTTTAAAGATTGGGACTACATTTGCTGTCTTCCATGCCTCAGGCAATCTCCCTGTTTCGATAGATGTATTGAATATTGTTGTTAGGGGTACACATAGCGCCTCTGCTCCCTCTCTCAATACCCATGGGGAGATGTTATCTGGCCCCATTGCCTTTGAGGTATCTAGCTCACTCAGAAGCCTCTTCACTTCTTCCTCGGTTGTGTGCACTGTGTCCAGCACTTGGTGGTGTGCCCCACCTCTCCGTCTTTCTGGAGTCCCTTCTGTCTCCTCTGTGAACACTTCTTTGAATCTCTTGTTGAGTTCTTCACATACTTCCCGGTCATTTCCTGTTGTCTCTCCTCCTTCCTTCCTTAGCCTGATTACCTGGTCCTTGACTGTTGTTTTCCTCCTGATGTGGCTGTACAACAGTTTCGGGTCAGATTTGGCTTTCGCTGCTATGTCATTTTCATATTGTCTTTGGGCCTCCCTTCTTATCTGTGCATATTCATTTCTGGCTCTACGACTGTTCTCCTTATTCTCCTGGGTCCTTTGCCTTCTATATTTCTTCCATTCCCTAGCACACTTGGTTTTTGCCTCCCTGCACCTTTGGGTAAACCATGGGCTCATCCTGGCTTTTTCATTACTCCTGTTACCCTTGGGTACAAACCTCTCCTCAGCCTCCTTGCATTTTATTGCTACATATTCCATCATCTCATTAACTGGTTTCCCTGCCAGTTCTCTGTCCCACTGAACCCCGTTCAGGTAGTTCCTCATTCCTGTGTAGTCCCCTTTCTTGTAGTTTGGCTTCATTCGTCCTGGCCTTCCTGCTTCTCCCTCCACTTGTAGCTCTACTGTGTATTCGAAGCTTACAACCACATGGTCACTGGCCCCAAGGGGTCTTTCATATGTGATGTCCTCGATATCTGCACTACTGAAGGTGAATACTAAGTCCAGCCTTGCTGGTTCATCCTCTCCTCTCTCTCTTGTAGTGTCCCTTACGTGTTGGTACATGAAGTTCTCCAGTACCACCTCCATCATCTTAGCCCTCCAAGTATCTTGGCCCCCATGTGGGTCCAAGTTCTCCCAATCTATCTCCTTGTGGTTAAAGTCACCCATGATCAGGAGCTTTGCCCTGCATGCATGAGCTCTTCTGGCCACTCTAGCCAGTGTGTCAACCATCGCTCTATTGCTCTCGTCGTACTCTTGCCTTGGCCTCCTGCTGTTCTGTGGTGGGTTATACATCACTGCTATTACCACCTTGGGACCTCCAGAGTGAAGTGTTCCCACTATGTAATCACTTTCTTCTCCGCTATCTTCTCTCTCCAGCTCATCAAAATTCCAGCGATTTTTGATCAGCAACGCCACTCCTCCACCCCCCCTGTTCCCTCTGTCTTTCCTCAGGATTTGGTATCCCGTTGGAAAGATGGCATCTGTTATCATACCTGTAAGCTTGGTTTCTGTGAGAGCTATGATGTCCGGTGATGCTTCTTTGACTCTTTCTTGCCACTCCTCCCACTTATTTGTTATTCCATCAGCGTTTGTGTACCATACCTTCAGTTTCCTTTCCAACACTGTGGTTTGGGGGGCCTGTGAGGGTGGGAGACCTGGTGGCATACTGTGGGGTTCTATAGCTTGGTGTTGGGTGGAGGCTGTGGGTATGGATTGTAGGGTGTGTTGGGATGGTGTGATAGGTTGTGTGGTTCTGAGAGTAGTTGTGTGTGTGCTTGCCCTTGCTGTTCTGTCCTGCTCTGACTGACCTCTGCTGGTTCCCTCCTTGTCTCTTTTCCTAGCTCCTTTCGCTTTTTTGTCCTCTCCCTCAGCTGCTGTCGTTCTGATTTTGTTCTGTCTCTGTCTAGGAACACCCTCTTGTACTCTTCCGAGTATTTCAATCGTGGTTTCTCTTGGAGGATCCTGTTCCGCACTGTTTCCGTCCTGAGAATCAGCTTGATTGGTCGGTTTCTCACCTTCGAGTACCCCCCTATTCTCTGAAAATTTACAATCTCGTCCCTCTCTTCACCTATTTCTGTTATGATTTTCTCAATCTCCTTCCTTTCTTCCTGCTTCCTTTCAGTGTGTGTCCTTTCCTCTCTCTCCTGAAGCCCATGGATAAACACTGATTTTGCCCTTTCTTCCTCGCATTGCCTCACCCTCTGTGGCTCTGGATCCTGCCTGTGTGTGGTCAGTTTCTCCCTTGATTTTTCCAGTGGCTCTTGATAGCCTTGTTGTGCCTCAGCATTCGACCTATCACCCTCTCCATCTGCAACCAGTTGATCTTCCCTTTCACTCCTTGGTCCTCCTTGGCAGATTGATGTGGCCTTAGCATAATTCATAATTCCTTCCTTCCTGTTCAGCCTCGCAGCTTCATATGCTGTGTCTTCTCTGGTCACTGCCCCTGTAACTCGCTCCAGCCTATTTATCTCAACTTCTAGGACCCTTATCTTGGCTACTGCAGTTTCGACTTGTGCCTCCCAATTCTTTGTCTCCTTCTCCAACCACCTTTCCAATTTCACAGAGAGCTCTTTCTCCATTTTTTCAGAAAGCTCTCCTAATTTTCTCTCCCACTCTTGTTCCATCCTTTTCCACTGCTCCTCCATCCACTCCTCCCTACCCGAACCATTCTCATCTGATCCTTGGGTCCTGCGAGTCCCCACCATTTTTTTTTTTTTTTTTTTTTTTTTTTTTTTTAAGAGTAGGAGAGGGGAGAGTTAGAAGGGAAAATGGGGACGAGAGAGAGCAAGAGAGAGAGAGAGCAAGAGAGAGAGAGAGCAAGAGAAAGAGAGAGCAGGAGAGAGAGAGAGCAAGAGAGAGAGCAAGAGAGAGAGAGAGAGCAAGAGAGAGAACAAGAGAGAGAGAGAGAGCAAGAGAGAGAGCAAGAGAGAGAGAGAGAGCAAGAGAGAGAGCAAGAGAGAGAGAGAGCAAGAGGGAGAGAGAGCAAGAGAGAGAGAGAGCAAGAGAGCGAGCAAGAGAGAGAGAGAGCAAGAGAGAGAGAGCAAGAGAGAGAGCAAGAGAGAGAGAGAGCAAGAGGGAGAGAGAGCAAGAGAGAGAGAGAGCAAGAGAGCGAGCAAGAGAGAGAGAGAGCAAGAGAGAGAGAGCAAGAGAGAGAGCAAGAGAGAGAGAGAGCAAGAGGGAGAGAGAGCAAGAGAGAGAGAGAGAGCAAGAGAGCGAGAGAGAGCAAGAGAGAGAGAGAGCAAGAGAGAGAGAGAGCAAGAGAGAGAGAGAGCAAGAGAGAGAGAGAGCAAGAGAGAGAGAGAGCAAGAGAGAGAGAGAGCAAGAGAGAGAGAGAGCAAGAGAGAGAGCAAAAGAGAGAGAGAGGGCAAGAGAGAGAGAGAGCAAGAGAGAGAGCAAGGGAGAGAGAGCAAGAGAGAGAGCAAGAGAGAGAGAGAGAGCAAGAGAGAGAGCAAGAGAGAGAGAGAGCAAGAGAGAGAGACAGCAAGAGAGAGAGAGAGAGCAAGAGAGAGAGAGAGCAAGAGAGAGAGAGCAAGAGAGAGAGCAAGAGAGAGAGCAAGAGAGAGTGTGTATGTGTACTCACCTATTTGTACTCACCTATTTGTGGTTGCAGGGGTCGAGTCCTAGCTCCTGGCCCCGCCTCTTCACCGGTTGCTACTAGGCCCTCTCTCTCCCCGCTCCATGAGCTTTATCAAACCTCGTCTTAAAACTGTGTATGGTTCCTGCCTCCACTACGTCATTTTCTAGGCTATTCCACTGCCTTACAACTCTATGACTGAAGAAATACTTCCTACTATCTCTCTGACTCATTTGTGTCTTCAACTTCCAATTGTGGCCTCTTGTTTCTGTGTCCCCTCCCTGGAACATCCTGTCCTTGTCCACCTTGTCTATTCCACGCAGTATTTTATATGTCGTTATCATGTCTCCCCTGACCCTCCTGTCCTCCAGTGTCGTCAGGCCGATTTCCCTTAATCTTTCTTCATAGGACATTCCCCTTAGCTCTGGAACTAACCTTGTTGCAAACCTTTGTACTTTCTCTAGTTTCTTGACGTGCTTTATCAAGTGCGGGTTCCAAACAGGTGCTGCATACTCCAGTATGGGCCTGACATACACGGTGTACAGTGTCTTGAATGATTCCTTACTAAGGTGTCGGAATGCTGTTCTCAGGTTTGCCAGGCGCCCATATGCTGCAGCAGTTATCTGATTGATGTGTGCTTCCGGAGACATGCTCGGTGTTATACTCACCCCAAGATCTTTCTCCTTGAGTGAGGTGTGTGTGTGTGTGTGTGTGTGTGTGTGTGTGTGTGTGTGTGTGTGTGTGTGTGTGTGTGTGTGTGTGTGCGTGTGTGTGTGTGTGCGCGCGTGCGTGTGCGGGTGTGACAACAGTGGTGCGAGAGACAACAGTGGTGAGTGTGAGACAACAGTGTGAGAGACATCAGTGGTGTGAGACAGAACAGTGGTGAGTGTGAGACAACAGTGTGAGAGACATCAGTGGTGTGAGACAGAACAGTGTGAGAGACAACAGTGTGAGAGGGAACAGTGGTGAGTGAGAGAAATCAGAGCTGAGAGAGAACAGTGTTGAGTGTGAGACAACAGTGTGAGAGACAACAGTGAGACAACAGTGAGAGAGACAACAGTGAGAGAAACAACAGTGAAAGAGACAACAGTGAGAGACATCAGTGCTGAGTGAGAGAGAACAGTGGTGAGTGTGAGAAACAAATGTTGAGTGTGAGAGACTACAGTGTGAGACACAAGTGTGAGAGACATCAGTGGTGAGTGTGAGAGAGAACAGTGGTAACTGTGAGAGACATCAGTGGTGAGTGTGAGAGAGAACAGTGGTGACTGTGAGAGACATCAGTGGTGTGAGAGACAACAGTGGTGAGAGACATCAGTGGTGAGTGTGAGACATCAGTGGTGAGTGAGAGACATCAGTGGTGAGTGAGAGAGAACAGTGTGAGAGACATCATCAGTGGTGAGTGTGAGAGACATCAGTGGTGAGTGAGAGACATCAGTGGTGAGTGTGAGAGACATCAGTGGTGAGTGAGAGACATCAGTGGTGAGTGCGAGAGACAACAGTGGTGAGTGAGAGACAACAGTGGTGAGTGTGAGAAACAACAGTGTGAGAGACATCAGTGGTGAGTGTGAGACATCAGTGGTGAGTGAGAGACATCACTGGTGAGTGTGAGAGACATCAGTGGTGAGTGTGAGACATCACTGGTGAGTGTGAGAGAACAGTGTGAGAGACATCAGTGGTGAGTGTGAGAGAGAACAGTGGTGACTGTGAGAGGCATCAGTGGTGTGAGAGACAACAGTGGTGAGAGACATCAGTGGTGAGTGTGAGAAACAACAGTGTGAGAGACAACAATGAGAGATACAACAGTAAGAGAGACATCAGTGCTGAGTGAGAGAGAACAATGGTGAGTGTGAGAAACAACAGTGGTGAGTGTGAGAGACTACAGTGTGAGAGACATCAGTGGTGAGTGTGAGAGAGAACAGTGGTAACTGTGAGAGACATCAGTGGTGAGTGTGAGAGAGAACAGTGGTGACTGTGAGAGGCATCAGTGGTGTGAGAGACAACAGTGGTGAGAGACATCAGTGGTGAGTGTGAGACATCACTGGTGAGTGTGAGAGAACAGTGTGAGAGACATCATCAGTGGTGAGTGTGAGAGACATCAGTGGTGAGTGAGAGACATCAGTGGTGAGTGTGAGAGACATCAGTGGTGAGTGAGAGACATCAGTGGTGAGTGCGAGAGACAACAGTGGTGAGTGAGAGACAACAGTGGTGAGTGTGAGACAATAGTGGTGAGACAAAAGTGGCGAGTGAGAGACAACAGTGATGAGTGAGAGACAACAGTGGTGAGCGAGAGACAACAGTGGTGAATGTGAGACAACAGTGGTGAGTGAGACAAGTGACGAGAGACAACAGTGATGAGAGACAACAGTGATGAGTGAGAACAGTGGTGAGAGACAACAGTGGTAAGAGAGAACAGTGGTGAGTGAGAGAAAACAGTGGTGAGACAACAGTGGCGAGGAAGAATGAATATCTGTGTAAGCGTCACATAAAAGCAACATATCTCTGGACATTCCGGTGTTGAAGTGAAGGAAACACGTCACTGGATCCACTACACACATCACACCTCTCAACATAGTCACTGATCAACAGTGTTCATTTCATATATATTTTTATATAGATGGTGTCCCAAGGATCGAGTTTCTTTAGTAGCGCCACTCATCTCGTGAGTGCAACTACATTTGAAAGATATCTGGAAATTTTTCCATTATATGAGTGCCATCATCACATTCAGGTGCCAGCTACGGTAGGTAACTTGGCAACAATCTAATTTAAAACGATACTTCGGTTTATAACCGAAACACTACTTAGTTTCCTCTTGAATTGCTTCACATATAAATAAAAATAAAAAATAGACGTAAAACCTGGAAAAAACGTAAAACCGCACTGTTTATAATGCAACAAATAAGGAAGAGTTCGTCTTACCTTTTTATTCAAGGATCTGGGTCGTCGCTGGCGGCAGGGAGAACTAAACAGTGTCATCCCCGACATTTGTGGACATCCTCAAATGATCTTCTCCTCAGGCTGGTGGTCTCCTTGATGACAGTGACCAGTGATGATGGTGATGTAGACTCACAAATGATGACTTACCACTGTTAATGACCTTACCACAGTCGTGGCAAACTTACGTCCAATTTGAATGCTTTTCAGCACAGTCCCACTCATTCAATATTTAGTGACAAAGATATCTTGGGTCATACTTGTCGAGTGTCCGGTAGAAATGAAACGACTTCTATAGTTACTTGGGTGCGTGAACAGCCTCGCGATAACGAGCATATCACCATCGTTCACACATGTCTGGTCTCTACCATACAGTTCTAGTCGCCACAGGAAGCAAGGGGCCAAGTGGTGTCCCAGTGAAGGCCCCTTTCACAATTCACAGGATGCTCTTTTCAAAATTACATGAAAAATAAAACACGTAAAAAAACTGGAAAAATAAAACATGAAAAATGACACGTACTAATAAAAAAAAACAGGAACTTTAGATTATTTAGGAATATTGTGGCCATGAAGGAGGGAGCGTGTCTAAGAAGTGTTGATGTTCCAGACGGCTCATATTTGCAATTTTGCACAATGAAAATAAATCTTCGCAAATGGTGTGTATAATGAAGTCAGCAATTTAGTTTAACATTCCGTTGGCAAAGAGCAGACAATTTCCAACGATGAATGAAAAGTATGACTCATCTATTTCCCATGGTATGTATGTGAAGGAGTTCACTTCCTGTCTCCTTCACACTAACTTTTTTCTGCACAGAAAATGGCCAATCATCTGTCCAAACACACGTGTTTTAAATGCTCGACACTTTCTCACAAACACCTGTCCATCCTTTTCTCTCACAAGACTCCAAAATATCAAGTGGAAGATAGCAAATCAAAGCGTCGTACTAGAAACAGTGCCTGGAGGTAGGCACGTTAGCTCAATAGATATAAAACGAGGTTTAACCTGGCGCCCAGGACAACCAGTCAACAAAGAACCATCAGGACTCGCAGCTAATCAGGACTACATCAAGACTCACTCACAGATAAATCAGTTAGCATACATTAGTAACCACTGGAGTATTTATTCATGCCTGTCACGTCAAAAGAACATTGTCAACAAACACGCTGCTGCATTTGTGTCCAGCTATATGTGTTCATGAGCCAGGCTTATTTTAGTTTGAATAATGGCCGTAGCGGGGTGACTCAGGGTTCCCCGTGCTGCCAAGGCCACAATGATCAACAAGTGTTGACAGGCTTATACACTACACTCTACCAGCTAACACAGTAATACAGGTGTACCTGAACACCAGTTGTTTAAGTCTTCAGTTGTAAGTCTTGCTTAATCATTTATATGTTAGAATCACCGTATAAGTCTTACTCGCAGGTAAGCGTCTTGCCTAGTTATCCACAGGTTAGAAGTCGGGTTAGAAGTCTAATTTAGCTATCTACATGTTAGAAACCAAAGTAGTGCCCGTGTCATGAAATTCGATCGATTACTAAATTATTAATCATAGTTGCAATAATATTTTTTATAAACACTGACTACCCTTGGGTCATTAAATACTTCAAAACGTCTCCATAACCCGTAAACAATATTCTTATTCTTATGCCTGACTCTCAAACGTAATCGATATGCTGCAGGGAATTTAGATCATTTTGAGGTAAGACAACTTCGAAAATATGCAATAAAAAAAATTAACAACATATGAGGTCTGTGTAAAACTCATTCCACAGGCAGAATCAGACATGATCTTTAACCTTCCTTGCAGACACTTGTAATATTGGTTTTGATGCTCTACCTTCACGGGATGTAGGAGGCTGTGTCCAGTGCATTAGCTCTTTTAGTGTGGGCATAATTTTAAAAATCTAAATAAAGACTTACATCCAGACCTAGATATTCTCTGCCTCCTGTGACATGTATCACCGCAAGCAACATCCTCCTGGCGAAACATGAGCACGTTGCTCAATGCTGTGTGAGTAAGGTGGTGAGTGGGACGATCAAGGTGAGTGAGTGGCAGCTACACAATGAGTTCCCAGGAAGGCATGAGTCAGTCAGCAGGGAACACCTGTACGAGTGTTGAGTCAGCAGGACACGTGCACGGATGTCAAGCCAACAGGCAACATCTGCACGGGTGTCGAGCCAACAGGCAACACCTGCACGGATGTCAAGTCAGCAGGTAACACCAGACACTGTTTAACACCTGCTCCAAGGAGGAAGTCTACACACATGACCTTGAAAAATTAACCCAACGAAAAGAACATTACCATCTGAAGAGAGAGAACGATGAAAAACAATGAATGAAAAGACTGAAGGAAAAAAAAAACACTCAAAAGGAGGGGCAAAGAAAAATAGATAAAGAAAAGGACCAGAAAGCAAGAACAAACAAAAGAAGAATGAAGAAACCACGACATTACCCATAGGAGGAGCCACAGGAGGATTAATGTCATAGTTTCTCCTTAGCAAGTCAACACGAGGAAGGGGCAACATGGCCCGCCTCAACACTCGGCTCAAGTATCTTCTCTTTTTCTTTTTTTTTATTCGCCGGTATTCTCCCGGCCCGGGTCTTTTCCAAGTAGTGGTGACCCGGCCTTGGCTCCATATCTGGGGAGTACCTCGAGACCTAAGTCTCCCATGGGAGGAGGTACAAGTACCCCCTCATCTTTGGGACCAACTGTCCCCAGGCCTAGCCACAGTCCCCGCCCTCACGGGGCTCGTAGGGAGAAGCTAGGCCTCTCTGGTCTGCCATCTGCCCCGCCCCAAAGGGGCTCGTGGGGATGGCAGTCTATCTTACTTCTTCAAGCACACGCGCATACATACAAGCAATACAGAGTGCCTATACACAGTCCACTAAACACTTGATACATCTACTTTCAAAAGGGGGAAAGGGTTAATTATACAGTACACTCATTTAACTTTCATTATTAATTATCTTAAGATACAGAATACAATTATCAAACATTCATAACACTCAGGAACAATATAACAGGACAAACACTTTCGAAAAAGAATTTTCAGTGGGGGAGGGGGTCTCAGGGCATCGCCCCGAGCTATAACAAGAGTCAAACACAAGTTGGTAAGTTTGACTGAGTCAAACAGATTCTATCAGCTTGAAATAGCCAAAAATGTCTCGAATTGTATGCTAGCATCCCATAATTTAGACATTACATACCTACTATCTCCACCATTGGCCTATCAGCACAATCCTCATATCCCCTACCTCAGCAAGGGCCAATGATAACTCCTCAACATACGTCATCATAACGTCATACGCATCCAGGTCAGATGCTTAACCAGTCCATGTGTTGCCTTACTCTTCATCCAATACATGGCTTACTATGTCTCATCTCTGGCAGCCTGGTAGACATCCAAAGGCAAGGCTGACTAGACTGAACTAGTTCCGATATCTCTTGTTTAACAAACTGGAAAATTAGCGACACTAAAATATAAACACTGCATCCCGAATCACAGTACCTGTAACCCGTCTTTTGTCTTCAGCTATTGCTGAAGTATATTAAACAGGCTTGTTGTTATTGCTCAGATTTGACGAGTATTGACTTGTGAGACCTGCAAGGAGCCTTGTTTAATGGTCAACGAACTGTGGTACCTTGAGAAACGGGAAGAAACAGAATCAGCGGGGCAAGTGTTGTATGAAAAGACATCCATAAATCCGCAAATGCTGACAAAAGGTATTGCAACAAAAATAGTGTTAGTCATGACTTGAAAAACTGACAGAACAGTGTTCAAAGAAAGAGTCGTGTTCTTGGAGAGCTTTCTAAAGTATTTGCTGCTCATGTATGAGAATCATTACCTAACAAGGTGATGGAGGCGGTTAGTATAGCCAGGCTGGAGTGTGGGTAGTGAAATGTTCTGAGGGCATCAACGAATCCGTCTTTCACTGACTACTACTTGCATCCCGCAAGTCTTCATAGCCACTACATTCTAGTAAAACTATCTCCCATTATAGTTTTCCTTATAGAAATTCCCTGATCTCTAAATATCCAGTGAACATGGTTCAAGCCCTTAGTGGAGCAAACTTCCAAGCAACTACTACTCCTAGACTCTTAAGAGTATCAAGTACTGTTCCTGGACTTTCAGATTATAAAATACTGTTCCTGGACTGCGAACTAGCAAATACTGCTACTGGACTTGTGACAATCTAATGCTGTTCCTGTACCATACAGCAGCAAATCAAGGCAAACCTTGACGAGAGAGTAAGAGTTACACAGTGCTGTAAACAATGCCGTGTGGGCAGGAAAGAAGTGAGGGCGGGGCCGACCCCACAGCACGCTACACCAGCCAACCGTGTCTTCCTCTCATTGTTGCTGTTTTTTTGCTTTCACTCTTCCAACAACCCATCCTACCAGGTTATTTTTATAAGACCTTAAAACATCTACCTAATAAACTTGTCCCTCGGTTCCCCATTATCTGTTCCATCTACCCAAAAAAATCGCCCCTAAAGGAAAAATTAAAAAAAGTTAAATGTGCTACATCCACAATCATCATCCTCGGTAATACATTTCTGCTTTCGTGCTATATATGACATTCACGTTGAGATGTGCGTCACGAGAACTAACAGCTTGATCGATCAGATCAAGCTGTGGTGGCGATGATCCACGAAACCATCACCAGGTATGAAAACCGAATAAGCTTATCCTAAATAAGGATTACAGGTATCCAAATCTAAACAAGTTCCCCACAAAAATATTGCATCCACTGAACATTTTCCAAAACAGGCACAACAGTCCAACGCAGGAACAAAAGTCCTTAGCGTGAACCAGTGTCCCGCAGGGACACTGGTTCACTGGTTCACGACCTCAGGGTTTAAGCCACAGACTAGGCAAGTTTGCTACACCGGCCTGCTGACGTCACTGCTTGTACTCTCCGACGTACTCCATGTAACCTGTTTGCTGGCAAGATAAACCCGAAAATCTGGTTCGCCCTAAAGCTGAATATACACAAGACCGTGACGACCTTCATTTTCATCACAATAGCTACACACGCTTTTCTGAGGAAGGCTTAAGGTATGTGTATCTGGTATATCACAGGCAAATACACTGTATATCTGCTGATAGTTTCGGGGATCATCGCCCCCGCGGGCTGGTTATCAGACCAGGCCTCCTGAATGATGGATTAATAAGGCTGTTTGAAGTAGTCTGATGTAGACACTACAGCCAGACTTAATCAAGTCTGAAGGAATTATCAAGTTTTCGCCTGAAGGAGTTACGTGACGTGAGCGTGTCGTAATTAAATTCATGTCGAAGTGTTAAACTCATAGGAGTCATATAGCGCCCGGATAATGGGGAGTAATAAAGTTTCATCCTAAGAAAGGGCAGCTCCTGGACCAAGAGCTTTTCACCAACATAAAGGAACCTCCCTTGACGGGTGTGAGGGGTACACCACGCCCGAGATGAAGTAGGAAAATCTAAGTGAAGGTACTGCAAGCAGTAGGATGGTAGACATCAATCAGCAGGTTGGTAGACAGCAAGCACCCAGGGAGTTACTATCAACCTGGCACAGAAATGTGAAAGGTAATCCAGTTTAAACGTTTTGCACGATGGCAGATCGATGTTTTTTTTTTCCGTTGCCTCAAGAATATGTAAAATAAAAGGCAAATCTTTTAAGTTTGTACTGACATTCATTACACACCTATCTTTATTTCACCGTTTATTTTTTATTTTTTATTTTTTTTATTTCTGTAATATTTCCACTTCAGACCAGGTTTGAGACGTTGCCTCAGTGCCAACGATTCATGGAAACATTAACAAACATTCTGCCATTCTTTATATACTGAACAAATTAGATAAACCTAATGTGTTTTTGTAGCAATCAGGAGGACTACTATTTGCTGCGAAGCGTACATTGAATGTTTCCTTGCTATATGTATGTATAATGTTCGCCAAGACCGTAGTCCTGGCACGGGTCTCAATCTTGCGATGACCCGTCTCTGGCTCCCGAGGGAGAAAGGTTTCTACAATGATGCGACATATGCTGTTCAAGCATTCAGTATTAATAATACTAAAACTCATCTGACTATGTGAATCAGTGATACAGTTCAGATGTCAGAGTGGTGGCGAGCGTCCCCTCACATGTCAACCATATCAACATTCCCTGCTGCATCATCAACTCTAAAACTTCCCTAATCCTTGACCCGCTTTCATATAATTTATTTTTGTCCGCTACCTTCGACGAGTTTCGAGTTTTATTTTTTTCTCGCGGAGCCCGGCCTTGGGCCAGACTCCGTTAAAACCTCACCACTTGCCAAATTAAAGGATACTAACTGTACCTTCAATGAGTGTCAATAAGCCTTATATCATCGAAGACTGTTTAACTCTGGCTAATGGCAGTCATGTGTGTTATGTCAAGGCTGTAGCTCTTGGGCCACCATGACTATGTTAACAGACCGTCTCATATCGGCGTTATCTGTAAATTTCATTCCGTCCAGAAACATTTTCATCTCTTTCTCATTTCGAGAAAATATTTTTCTCTCCGGTTCAGCCATGTTTTCTTTTTTTTACGATTAACGTGTGTAAAGGAACATGAAACAGAAGGGAAATGCAAAAATGAAAGTGGATTGTGGTGAATTTTACGGTAAGAAGAGATAAAGGTCTAATCCTCCACCTTAGCTAAGGCACAGCTGCTGCATTCTACAGTACAGGATAATAACCAGTTCTTGTCTCTCACCTTGTTAAAACCTCAATGTGCACGTTAACAAGACAAAAGAAGCTCAGATTAACCAAAAGAAAAAAGTCAGAAGAGGGACAACAAACGCAGGAGAGGTGGACGTGAGTAAGATAATATGACGAGGAACAGGGAACAATACTGGCCACCCAAGCGCTCTGGGGCGCCACCCTAGAGCTCTGGGTGATCACGTTGGTGTGTTAGTTGGTAAACACTCCCTTTACAGCCTAGTGTGTGGTCGGCGCTACCTCAGTGTGTGGTCGTCGCTACATCACACACCAGCCTACTTTACAACCTCCACTGAATGCCGTATTACCTACAAGTATAATGGCAAAAGACGAGAGTTTGGTTCTAAATGTTGGACAGGAAAATAACTATGCCACATATAAACTAAATAATGTAAATCTTAATATTACGGATTTAGGAGTTCTGGTTAGCAATAATCTGAAACCAAGACAACAGTGCATAAGTGTTCGCAATAAAGCTAACAGAATCATTGGCTTCATATCAAGAAGTATAAATAAAAGAAGTCCTCAGGTTGTTCTTCAACTCTATATATCCTTGGTTAGGCCTCATTTAGACTATGCTGCTCAGTTCTGGTCACCGTATTACAGAATGGATATATATGCTCTGGAAAACGTACAGAGGAGGATGACAAAGTTGATCCCATGTATCAGAAAGCTTCCCTATGAGGATGGACTGAAGGCCCTGAACCTGCATTCTCTAGAAATGGGTAGAATTAGGGGGGATATGATTGAGGTGTATAAATGGAAAACAGGAATTAATAAAGGGGGTGTAAACAGCGTGCTACAAATATCTAGCATAGACGGGACTCGCAGCAATGGTTTTAAATTGGAAAAATTCAGATTCAGGAAGGATATAGGAAAGCACTGGTTTGGTAATAGAGTTGTGGATGAGTGGAACAAACTCCCGACTGCCGTCATAGAAGTTAAAACGTTGTGTGGTTTTAAAAATAGGTTGGATACATACATGAGTGGGTGTGGGTGGGCGTGAGTTGGACCTGACTAGCTTGTGCTACTAGGTCGGATGCCGAGCTCCTTCCTTAAGTGAATGTGACCTGACTTGACTAGGTCAAGGCACTGGCTTAAGCCGGTGGGAGAATTGGACCTGCCTCGCATGGGCCAGTAGGCCTGCTGCAGTGTTCCTTCTTTCTTATGTTCTTATGTTCTCTGTAGAGTTTCAAGTCACTGACTCGAAAAAAGCTCTACCTACAGCAAAACGTTGTTCCAATAAAAGCTTGTCTTAATACTTGACGCTTTACCAGAGCCTCCCCCCCCTACACTTTTGTATGTCACTGTTCCCCTACACTCAAACCTATTACACTCTCATATGCCTGTAACCGGTATCCAGAGTTGTTCCACTGCTGGATCACTATGATATGGCCTTGGATGCACTGGAAGAAAAACAGAATGCAGATGTAATATACACAGACTTTGCAAAAGCGTTTGACAAGTGCAATCATGGCGTAAAAGCGCACAAAATACGTGCTAAAGGAATAACTGGCAAAGTGGGGAGATGGATCTTCAACTTCCTAACCAATCGAACACAAAGAGTAGTGGCCAACAGAGTTAAATCGGAGGCTGCCATAGTGAAGAGCTCTGTTCCACAAGGCACAGTACTCGCCCCCATCCTGTTCCTCATCCTCATATCAGATATAGACAGATGTAACCCACAGCACCGTATTATCCTTTGCAGATGATACTAGGATCTGCATGAGGCTGTCATCTACTGAGGACACGGTTAACCTCCAAGAAGATATAAACCAAGTTTTCCAATGGGCAACGGAAAACAACATGATGTTCAATGAGGACAAATTCCAACTACTCCGTTATGGAAAACTGAAGGAGATTATAACCAGAACTGAGTATACTACAAACTCTGGCCATACAATAGAGCGGAAAAATAATGTAAGGGACCTGGGAGTAGTAATGTCTGAGGATCTCACTTTCAAGGATCACAACAGTGCCACGATCACAAGTGCAAAGAAAATGATAGGATGGATAATGAGAGCGTTCAAAACGAGAGATGCCAAGCCAATGATGATCCTTTTCAAATCATTTGTTCTCTCTAGGCTTGAATACTGCAGGTGAAATTGCAGATCTAGAGAGTGTACAGAGAACCTTTACTGTAGGTATAAGTTCTATTAAGCACCTGAACTACTGGGAACGTTTGGAAGCACTTGACTTGTACTCGATGGAACGCAGGAGAGAGAGATATATCATAATCTACACTTGGAAAGTCCTAGAAGGAATGGTCCCGAATCTGCACACAGAAATCACTCCCTACGAAAGTAAAAGACTGGGCAGGCGATGCAAAATACCCCCAGTGAAAAGTAGGGGCACCATTGGTACACTAAGGGAAAATACCATAAGTGTCCGGGGCCCAAGACTGTTCAACAGCCTCCCACCAAGCATAAGAGGAATTACCAATAGGCCCCTGGCTACCTTCAAGAGGGAGCTGGACAGATACCTAAAGTCAGTGCCGGATCAGCCGGGCTGTGGTTTGTACGTTGGACTATGTGCGGCCAGCAGTAACAGCCTGGTTGATCAGGCCCTGATCCACCGGGAGGCCTGGTCGTGGACCGGGCCGCGGGGGCGTTGATCCCCGGAAATACCTCCAGTAGTCTCCATAACCCTGCCTGAGACCCGACTACCTGACCATACATCCTCCTCCTTACATACATATATCCTCCTTCCCGTCATACATCTTTCTCATTCCCTTCATACATCCTCCTTCCCTTCATATATCTTTCTCCTTCCCTTCATACACCCTCCTTCCTTTCAGACATCCTCCTCCTTCCCTTCATACACCCTCCTTCCCTTCATACATCCTCCTTCCCTTCATACATTTTTCTCCTTCCCTTCATACACCCTCCTTCCTTTCAGACATCCTCCTCCTTCCCTTCATACACCCTCCTTCCCTTCATACATCCTCCTTCCCTTCATACACCCTCCTTCCTTTCAGACATCCTCCTCCTTCCCTTCATACACCCTCCTTCCCTTCATACACACTCCTTCCCTTCATACACCCTCCTCCTTCCCTTCATACACCCTCCTCCTTCCCTTCATACAACCTCCTCCTTCCCTTCATACAACCTCCTCCTTCCCTTCATACAACCTCCTCCTTCTCTTCATACACCATCTTCCTTCCCTTCATACACCCTCCTTCCCTTCATACACCCTCCTCCTTCCCTTCATACACCTTCCTCCTTCCCTTCATACACCCTCTTCCTTCCCTTCATACACCCTCTTCCCTTCATACACCCTCTTCCTTCCCTTCATACACCCTCTTCCTTCCCTTCATACACCCTCCTCCCCTTCATACAGCTTCCTCCTTCCCTTCATACAGCTTCCTCCTTCCCTTCATACAGCTTCCTCCTTCCCTTCATACACCTTCCTCCTTCCCTTCATACATCCCCCTACTGAATACATCATACAAAATTCACCTTTTAAGTAGTATTAGTTGTTGTCCGCCAGTCTTGACAGGTTCACTGGCATACACAAACACGCCTGCCTGGGTAGCTCCCACTGCTGACACTTATCTCAGCTGTCACCAGAGTAGCACTCCTTTCCTCCCACTGCTACCTACCCGACGTGCACTCTTTCCTACCCCCACTTATCAAACGTGCATTCTTTCCTACCCCCACCTACCCAACCTACACTCTTTACTACCACTTATCAAACATGCACTCTTTCCTACCCCCACTTATCAAATGTGCACTCTTTCCTACCCCCACCTACCAAACCTACACTCTTTCCTACCTCCACCTACCAAACATACACTCTTCCCTACCTCAACCTACCAAACATACACTCTTTCCTACCCCACCTACCCAACCTACACTCTTTCCTACTTCCACCTACCAAACATACACTCTTTCCTACCTCCACCTACCCAACATACACTCTTTCCTACCTCCACCTACCAAACATACACTCTTTCCTACCCCCACCTACCAAACATACACTCTTTCCTACTCCCACTTATCAAACATACACTCTTTCCTACCCCCACCTACCAAACATACACTCTTTCCTACCCCCACCTACCAAACATACACTCTTTCCTACTCCCACTTATCAAACATACACTCTTTCCTACCCCCACCAACCAAACATACACTCTTTCCTACCTCCACCTACCAAACATACACTCTTTCCTACCTCCACCTACCAAACATACACTCTTTCCTACCCCCACCTACCAAACATACACTCTTTCCTACCTCCACCTACCCAACATACACTCTTTCCTACCTCCACCTACCAAACATACACTCTTTCCTACCTCCACCTACCCAACATACACTCTTTCCTACCTCCACCTACCAAACATACACTCTTTCCTACCTCCACCTACCCAACATACACTCTTTCCTACCTCCACCTACCAAACATACACTCTTTCCTACCCCCACCTACCAAACATACACTCTTTCCTACCTCCACCTACCCAACATACACTCTTTCCTACCTCCACCTACCAAACATACACTCTTTCCTACCCCCACCTACCAAACATACACTCTTTCCTACCTCCACCTACCAAACATACACTCTTTCCTACCCCACCTACCCAACCTACACTCTTTCCTACCCCCACTTATTAAACATACACTCTTTCCTACCCTCACCTACCCAACCTACACTCTTTCCTGCTCCCATTTATCAAACATACACTCTTTCCTACCCCCACCTACCCAACCTACACTCCTTCCTACCTCCACCTAACAAACATACACTCTTTCCTACCCCCACCTACCAAACGTGAGCCCTTTCCTACCCCCACCTACCAAACGTGCACTCCTTCCTACCCCCACCTACCAAACGTGCACTCCTTCCTACCCCCACCTACCCAACGTGCACTCCTTCCTACCCCCACCTACCCAGCGTGCACTCCTTCCTACCCCCACCTACCCAACGTGCACTCCTTCCTACCCACACCTACCCAACGTGCATTCCTTCCTACCCCCACATACCCAACGTGCGCTCCTTCCTACCCCTACCTACCCAACGTGCACTCCTTCCTATCCCCACCTACCCAACGTGCACTCCTTCCTACCCCCACCTACCAAACGTGCACTCCTTCCTACCCCCACCTACCCAACGTGCACTGCTTCCTACCCCCACCTACCCAACGTGCTCTCCTTCCTACCCCCACCTACCCAACGTGCACTTCTTCCTACCCCCACCTACCCAACGTGCACTCCTTCCTACTCCCACCTACCCAACGTGCACTCCTTCCTACTCCCACCTACCCAACGTGCACTCCTTCCTACCCCCACCTACCCAACGTGCACTCCTTCCTACCCCCACCTACCTAACGTGCACTCCTTCCTACCCCCACCTACCCAACGTGCACTCCTTCCTACCCCCACCTAACCAACGTGAACTCCTTCCTACCCCCATCTACCTAACGTGCACTCCTTCCTACCCCCACCTACCCAACGAGCACTCCTTCCTACCCCCACCTACCCAACGTGCACTTCTTCCTACCCCCACCTCTATAACGTGTACTCTTTCCCACAATCATCTACTCAAATTTATATATATTTACTCATTGGGACGAAGGAAAGATACGTGATAATATATGCGTGAAAGGTACTCGAGTTCCTAGTTCTAAATGCTAGAAATATATGGGAGAAAATATAAAATAAACCAATGAAAAGCATGGGCACCGTGAGCACAACAAGAGAACACCATATCAACACTCTTGGTCCTAGACTATTCAACATTAAGCCATAAGATAGCAAAAACATTGCTGGGACAAGTGTAGAAGCCTTCAAGAGGAAACTCGACAAGTATCCCTGCCAAGTGTCATATCAACCAGGCTGTGATGGATATGTGGGCCAGTGGGCCGCCAGCAACAACAGCCTGGTTGACATAGTTGACAAGCGTGACCCAGGGCCGGGCGGCGGGAGTATGAAAAACCTCTCGAAATCCACTGAAGGTATATCAAAGGTATATGTTAAGATATAAAATAATGGAATTTATTACTAGAGTTGGCAACATAAACTGTAAGTGACCTGTAGATTATGTGAAGGTAACTTGTAGATTATGTGTAGGTAACTTGTAGGTTATGTGTAGGTAACTTAACATAAGAACATAAGAACATAAGAACGAAGGAACACTGCAGAAGGCCTACTGGCCCATGCGAGGCAGGTCCAAGTCTCCTACCGGCTTAAGCCAATGCACCCAACCTAGTCAGGTCAGGTCACATTGACTTAAGGGAGGAACACGGCAACCGACCTGGTAGCACAAGCTATCAGGTCTAACTCACACCCACCCACATCTACTCATGTATTTATCCAACCTATTTTTAAAGCTACACAACGTTCTAGCCTCTATAACGGTACTTGGGAGTTTGTTCCACTCATCCACAACTCTATTACCAAACCAGTACTTTCCTATATCCTTCCTGAATCTGAATTTTTCCAACTTAAAACCATTGCTGCGAGTCCTGTCTAGGCTAGATATTTTCAGCACACTATTTACATCCCCTTTATTTATTCCTGTCTTCCATTTATACACCTCAATCATATCCCCCCTATTTCTACGTCTTTCTAGAGAGTGCAGTTTCAGGGCCCTTAGTCTATCCTCATAGGGAAGGTTTCTGATACATGGGATCAACTTTGTCATCCTCCTTTGTACATTTTCCAGAGAATTTATATCCATTCTGTAATACGGTGACCAACACTGTGCAGCATAATCTAAATGAGGCCTAACCAAGGATGTATAGAGTTGAAGAACAACCTGAGGACTCCTATTATTTATGCTTCTTGATATGAAGCCAAGGATTCTATTAGCTTTATTGCGAACACTTATGCACTGTTGTCTTGGTTTCAGATTACTGCTAACCAGAACTCCTAAATCTTTTTCGCAATCCGTGATATTAAGATCTACATTATTTAGTTTATATGTGGCATGGTTATTGTCCTGTCCAACATTTAGAACTTTGCATTTGTCTATATTAAACTGCATCTGCCACTTCTCCGACCACTGCATCAGTCTATTCAAATCTTCCTGGAGTGCTCGAATGTCCTCGTCAGAATGAATTCGACGGCCTATTTTGGTGTCATCGGCAAACTTGCCGATGTCGCTCTTTATGCCCTCATCTATGTCGTTTATGTAGATTGTGAACAGCAGGGGGCCCAACATTGACCCCTGTGGAACACCGCTCGTGACACTTCCCCACTCTGATTTCTCCCCATTTATGCAAACTCTCTGCTGCCTATTTGTCAACCATGCCTCTATCCAGGAAAAAATTTCTCCTCCTATTCCATGTGCTTTAATTTTCCTCAACAGTCTCTGATGTGGGACCCTGTCAAAAGCCTTACTGAAGTCCATATACACAATATCATATTCATTACCATGATCTACCTCCTCAAATACCTTAGTGAAAAAAGTTAATAAATTCGTAAGGCAGGAACGCCCCTTTGTAAAACCATGCTGAGATTCGTTGATTAATTTATGCTTTTCAAGGTGGCTACGAACTGCCTCGGCAATTATTGATTCCATAAATTTTCCCACTATGGAGGTCAGGCTTATTGGTCTATAGTTCGAAGCTAAGGACCTGTCACCTGTTTTGAAAATAGGTATCACATTTGCCATTTTCCACTTATCTGGCACCATGCCAGTTTGTAGTGATATGTTGAAAAGATTAGCCAAAGGTGTGCTAAGCTCCTCTTTACATTCCTTTAGAACCCTTGCATACAGTTCATCAGGGCCTGGGGATTTGTTAGGTTTTAATTTATCTATTTGCCTAAGGACCATGTCACTTGTGACCCTAATAGTGCACAGTTTATTATCGTCCTGTTCTACATAATTTATCATTACTGGAATATCGCTGGTATCCTCCTGTGTAAAAACTGAGAGGAAGTATGTGTTAAAAATTCTACACATTTCCTTATCACTGTCAGTGAGCTGACCCGAGGAACTTTTGAGTGGGCCTATCTTGTCCCTGATCTTACTTCTGTATACCTGAAAGAATCCTTTTGGGTTAGTCTTCGATTCTCTTGCAACTTTAACCTCATAATCTCTTTTTGCTTTTCTAATTCCCTTTTTTATTTCTCTCTTTAACTGAATATATCGATTTCTCAATTGCCCCTCTCCTCTTTTGATTTGCCTATATATGCCTCTCTTTTGACCAATCAGATATTTTAATCTATTGTTCATCCATTTAGGATCATTTTTGTTTGATCTGATTTCCCTATTTGGAACATAATTTGACTGAGCAGCTAGAACTATGCCCTGGAAAGCATCATATCGGCAACCATCACCACCTACCTGACCCTTAGTCAGGTCATTCCAGTTCAGCCCACCTAAGTAATTTTTCAGTCCTATGAAATCAGCCAAGCGAAAGTCAGGGACGGAGACTTGATTGCCATTATTAGGGGAATTCCATGATATATTAAAACTGAGTGATTTGTGATCACTTTCCCCAAGCTCATCATTAACCTCAAGATTATTAATTAGTGTTTCCCTGCTGGCAAGAACCAAGTCAAGGAGGTTATTTCCCCTAGTTGGCTCTGTCACAAACTGTTTTAAAAAACAATCCTGGATCGTATCAAGACAATCCTGGATCGTAGGTTATGTGTAGGTAACTTGTAGATTATGTGTAGGTAACTTGTAGGTTATGTGTAGGTAACTTGTAGGTTATGTGTAGGTAACTTGTAGATTATGTGTAGGTAACTTGTAGATTATGTGTAGGTAACTTGTAGGTTATGTGTAGGCAACTTGTAGGTTATGTGTAGGTAACTTGTAGATTATGTGTAGGTAACTTGTAGATTATGTGTAGGTAACTTGTAGATTATGTGTAGGTAACTTGTAGATTATGTGTAGGTAACTTGTAGATTATGTGTAGGTAACTTGTAGATTATGTGTAGGTAACTTGTAGATTATGTGTAGGTAACTTGTAGGTTATGTGTAGGTAACTTGTAGGTTATGTGTAGGTAACTTGTAGGTTATGTGTAGGTAACTTGTAGGTTATGTGTAGGTAACTTGTAGGTTATGTGTAGGTAACTTGTAAGTTATGTGTAGGCAACTTGTAGGTTATGTGTAGGTAACTTGTAGATTATGTGTAGGTAACTTGTAGGTTATGTGTAGGTAACTTGTAGATTATGTGTAGGTAACTTGTAGGTTATGTGTAGGTAACTTGTAGGTTATGTGTAGGTAACTTGTAGGTTATGTGTAGGTAACTTGTAGGTTATGTGTAGGTAACTTGTAGGTTATGTGTAGGTAACTTGTAGGTTATGTGTAGGTAACTTGTAGGTTATGTGTAGGTAACTTGTAAGCTATGTGTAGGTAACTTGTAGGTTATGTGTAGGTAACTTGTAGGTTATGTGTAGGTAACTGGTAGGTTATGTGTAGGTAACTTGTAAGTAACTTGTAAGTTATGTGTAGGTAACTTGTAGTTATATGTAGGTACTTGTAGTGTAGGTACTTGTAAGTTATATGTATTGTAAGTTATGTGTAGGTAACTTGTAAGTTATGTGTAGGTAACTTGTAAGTTATATGTAGGTAACTTGTAGGTTATGTGTAGGTGACTTGTAAGTTATATGTAGGTAACTTGTAAGTTATGTGTAGATAACCTGTAAGTTATGTGTAGGTAACTTGTAAGTTATGTGTAGGTAACTTGTAAGTTATGTGTAGGTAACTTGTAAGTTATGTGTAGGTAACTTGTAGGTTATGTGTAGGTAACTTGTAAGCTATGTGTAGGTAACTTGTAGGTTATGTGTAGGTAACTTGTAGGTTATGTGTAGGTAACTGGTAGGTTATGTGTAGGTAACTTGTAAGTTATGTGTAGGTAACTTGTAAGTTATATGTAGGTAACTTGTAGGTTATGTGTAGGTGACTTGTAAGTTATATGTAGGTAACTTGTAAGTTATGTGTAGGTAACTTGTAAGTTATGTGTAGGTAACTTGTAAGTTATATGTAGGTAACTTGTAGGTTATGTGTAGGTGACTTGTAAGTTATATGTAGGTAACTTGTAAGTTATGTGTAGATAACCTGTAAGTTATGTGTAGGTAACTTGTAAGTTATGTGTAGGTAACTTGTAAGTTATGTGTAGGTAACTTGTAAGTTATGTGTAGGTAACTTGTAGGTTATGTGTAGGTGACTTGTAAGTTATATGTAGGTAACTTGTAGGTTATGTGTAGGTTACTTGTAGGTTATGTGTAGGTAACTTGTAGGTTATGTGTAGGTAACTTGTAAGTTATGTGTAGGTAACTTGTAAGTTATGTGTAGGTTACTTGTAGGTTATGTGCAGGTAACTTGTAGGTTATGTGTAGGTAACTTGTAAGTTATGTGTAGGTAACTTGTAGGTTATGTGTAGGTAACTTGTAGTTTATGTGTAGGTAACTTGTAAGTTGTGTAGGTAACTTGTAAGTTATGTGTAGGTAACTTGTAAGTTATGTGTAGGTAACTTGTAAGTTATATGTAGGTAATTTGTAAGTTATGTGTAGGTAACTTGTAAGTTATGTGTAGGTAACTTGTAAGTTACGTGTATGTAACTTGTAAGTTATGTGCAGGTAACTTGTAAGTTATGTGCAGGTAACTTGTAAGTTATGTGCAAGTAACTTGTAAGTTATGTGTAGGTAACTTATAAGTTATGTGCAAGTAACTTGTAAGTTATGTGTAGGTAACTTGTAAGTTATGTGCAAGTAACTTGTAAGATATGTGTAGGTAACTTGTAAGTTATGTGCAAGTAACTTGTAAGTTATGTGTAGGTAACTTGTATGTTATGTGTAGGTAACTTGTAAGTTATGTGTAGATAACTTGTAAGTTATGTGCAAGTAACTTGTAGGTTATGTGTAGGTAACTTGTAAGTTATGTGTAGGTAACTTGTAGGTTATGTGTAGGTAACTTGTAGGTTATGTGTAGGTAACTTGTAAGTTATGTGTAGGTAACTTGTAAGTTATGTGCAAGTAACTTGTAAGTTATGTGTAAATTGTAAGTTATGTGTAGGTAACTTGTAGGTTATGTGTAGGTAACTTGTAAGTTATGTGTAGGTAACTTGTAAGTTAAGTGTAGGAAACTTGTAGGTTATGTGTAGGTAACTTGTAGGTTATGTGTAGGTAACTTGTAGGTTATGTGCAGGTAACTTGTAAGTTATGTGTAGGTAACTTGTAGGTTATGTGTAGGTAACTTGTAAGTTATGTGTAGGTAACTTGTAAGTTATATGTAGATAACTTGTAGGTTATGTGTAGGTAACTTGTAAGTTATGTGTAGGTAACTTGTAAGTTATGTATAGGTAACTTGTAAGTTACGTGCAAGTAACTTGTAGGTTATGTGTAGGTAACTTGTAAGTTATGTGTAGGTAACTTGTAGGTTATGTGTAGGTAACTTGTAGGTTATGTGTAGGTAACTTGTAGGTTATGTGTAGGTAACTTGTAAGTTATATGCAAGTAACTTGTAGGTTATGTGTAGGTAACTTGTAAGCTATGTGTAGGTAACTTGTAGGTTATGTGTAGGTAACTTGTAGGTTATGTGTAGGTAACTGGTAGGTTATGTGTAGGTAACTTGTAAGTTATGTGTAGGTAACTTGTAAGTTATATGTAGGTAACTTGTAGGTTATGTGTAGGTGACTTGTAAGTTATATGTAGGTAACTTGTAAGTTATGTGTAGGTAACTTGTAAGTTATGTGTAGGTAACTTGTAAGTTATATGTAGGTAACTTGTAGGTTATGTGTAGGTGACTTGTAAGTTATATGTAGGTAACTTGTAAGTTATGTGTAGATAACCTGTAAGTTATGTGTAGGTAACTTGTAAGTTATGTGTAGGTAACTTGTAAGTTATGTGTAGGTAACTTGTAAGTTATGTGAAGGTAACTTGTAGGTTATGTGTAGGTAACTTGTAAGCTATGTGTAGGTAACTTGTAGGTTATGTGTAGGTAACTTGTAGGTTATGTGTAGGTAACTGGTAGGTTATGTGTAGGTAACTTGTAAGTTATGTGTAGGTAACTTGTAAGTTATATGTAGGTAACTTGTAGGTTATGTGTAGGTGACTTGTAAGTTATATGTAGGTAACTTGTAAGTTATGTGTACGTAACTTGTAAGTTATGTGTAGGTAACTTGTAAGTTATATGTAGGTAACTTGTAGGTTATGTGTAGGTGACTTGTAAGTTATATGTAGGTAACTTGTAAGTTATGTGTAGATAACCTGTAAGTTATGTGTAGGTAACTTGTAAGTTATGTGTAGGTAACTTGTAAGTTATGTGTAGGTAACTTGTAAGTTATGTGTAGGTAACTTGTAGGTTATGTGTAGGTGACTTGTAAGTTATATGTAGGTAACTTGTAGGTTATGTGTAGGTTACTTGTAGGTTATGTGTAGGTAACTTGTAGGTTATGTGTAGGTAACTTGTAAGTTATGTGTAGGTAACTTGTAAGTTATGTGTAGGTTACTTGTAGGTTATGTGCAGGTAACTTGTAGGTTATGTGTAGGTAACTTGTAAGTTATGTGTAGGTAACTTGTAGGTTATGTGTAGGTAACTTGTAGGTTATGTGTAGGTAACTTGTAAGTTGTGTAGGTAACTTGTAAGTTATGTGTAGGTAACTTGTAAGTTATGTGTAGGTAACTTGTAAGTTATATGTAGGTAATTTGTAAGTTATGTGTAGGTAACTTGTAAGTTATGTGTAGGTAACTTGTAAGTTACGTGTATGTAACTTGTAAGTTATGTGCAGGTAACTTGTAAGTTATGTGCAGGTAACTTGTAAGTTATGTGCAAGTAACTTGTAAGTTATGTGTAGGTAACTTATAAGTTATGTGCAAGTAACTTGTAAGTTATGTGTAGGTAACTTGTAAGTTATGTGCAAGTAACTTGTAAGATATGTGTAGGTAACTTGTAAGTTATGTGCAAGTAACTTGTAAGTTATGTGTAGGTAACTTGTATGTTATGTGTAGGTAACTTGTAAGTTATGTGTAGATAACTTGTAAGTTATGTGCAAGTAACTTGTAGGTTATGTGTAGGTAACTTGTAAGTTATGTGTAGGTAACTTGTAGGTTATGTGTAGGTAACTTGTAGGTTATGTGTAGGTAACTTGTAAGTTATGTGTAGGTAACTTGTAAGTTATGTGCAAGTAACTTGTAACTTATGTGTAAATTGTAAGTTATGTGTAGGTAACTTGTAGGTTATGTGTAGGTAACTTGTAAGTTATGTGTAGGTAACTTGTAAGTTAAGTGTAGGTAACTTGTAGGTTATGTGTAGGTAACTTGTAGGTTATGTGTAGGTAACTTGTAGGTTATGTGCAGGTAACTTGTATGTTATGTGTAGGTAACTTGTAAGTTAAGTGTAGGTAATTTGTAGGTTATGTGCAGGTAACTTGTAAGTTATGTGTAGGTAACTTGTAGGTTATGTGTAGGTAACTTGTAAGTTATGTGTAGGTAACTTGTAAGTTATATGTAGATAACTTGTAGGTTATGTGTAGGTAACTTGTAAGTTATGTGTAGGTAACTTGTAAGTTATGTATAGGTAACTTGTAAGTTACGTGCAAGTAACTTGTAGGTTATGTGTAGGTAACTTGTAAGTTATGTGTAGGTAACTTGTAGGTTATGTGTAGGTAACTTGTAGGTTATGTGTAGGTAACTTGTAGGTTATGTGTAGGTAACTTGTAAGTTATATGCAAGTAACTTGTAAGTTATATGCAGGTAACTTGTAAGTTATGTGTAGGTAACTTGTAGGTTATGTGTAGGTAACTTGTAAGTTATGTGTAGGTAACTTGTAGGTTATGTGTAGGTAACTTGTAGGTTATGTGTAGGTAACTTGTAGGTTATGTGCAGGTGACTTGTAAGTTATGTGTAGGTAACTTGTAAGTTAAGTGTAGGTAATTTGTAGGTTATGTGTAGGTAACTTGTAAGTTATGTGTAGGTAACTTGTAGGTTGTGTAGGTAACTTGTAAGTTATGTGCAAGTAACTTGTAAGTTATGTGTAGGTAACTTGTAAGTTACGTGTAGGTAACTTGTAAGTTATGTGTAGGTAACTTGTAAGTTATGTGTGGGTAACTTGTAAGTTATATGTAGGTAACTTGTAGGTTATGTGAAGGTAACTTGTAAGTTATGTGTAGGTAACTTTTAAGTTATGTGTAGGTAACTTTTAAGTTATGTGTAGGTAACTTGTAGGTTATGTGCAAGTAACTTGTAAGTTATGTGTAGGTAACTTGTAAGTTATGTGCAAGTAACTTGTAAGTTATGTGTAGGTAACTTGTAAGTTATGTGTAGGTAACTTGTAGGTTATGGTGCTAATAAACAGGCATACGTTGTTGATTATTATATTCATAATATGCGGTAAACCAGCATGGGTTATAGTTTCCTTTTTTAGACAGGGGCCCCCAAGGCAGGGCAAAGTTGCCGAGGTTAGTGCGCAATTTTGACTTCAGATATAAGCAGATTTGTAAATTCTGTAGTTAGTTAGTTACCATTTTGTCCTAGGCACATGTCGATTAGACACTAGGCCTGTTGTATATGCGTGCGTGCGTGTGTGTGTGTGTGTGTGTGTGTGTGTGTGTGTGTGTGTGTGTGTGTGTGTGCGTGTGTTTTCTCTGTGTATGTGTGTGTGTGTGTGTGTGTGTGTGTGTGTGTGTGTGTGTGTGTGTGTGTGTGTGTGTTAACATTTTCACGCGCGCTGCATGACCCTTGTGGGTTCAGCGCTTAGTTTTGATGATAATGATATTAATACTAATACTAACAATAATAATAATAATAATAATAATAATAATAATAATAATAATAATAATAATAATAATTGCGTAGTGTGCGTAACAATCTCTAGATCCCAGACAGGAACATACATATTGCAGCCCATATTCGGTTAGATATTTATGAACCAGTTTCTACATAGCAATGACGGTACTGTGTACTCCGGAAACTAACTTTAACCTACTTTGAAAGTACCGCTGTTCTTAGAAGCTCATATCTGTAAACAGTGAACACCCACACTTGTCAGTGACGATAACATCGTCGTCACAGTACCCAGAGCACAACCACTGATAATATTAAAGTTTTGTCAATCTAAAAATTAAACCTAGTGTAATTTTTGGATAATCTTCAGCTAGTGATCGTTCATCGTGACTCCGTGCAACTAGCCCCAACAGACTAGTTAATTAGGTCATCAACCAGGAGCCCAGGTCTGAGACCGGGCCGCAGGGGTGGTAATCCTCGAAACCGTCTTCCGATAATCTTTATAAAACACATGAATATAATAGCTAAGAATGTCAATATAACTAACAATTACATCGTTATCCTGACGTAAATATTCCACCAATGAATGGGAACACTGGCATCACGCGAATAATTTATCATACAAGGCAACACGAGGTGCAACTCTGGATAATGACACAATAATTTCATAGAATAATACATACAGCAATGAAATTAGCCTAGAGTCATCCACACCATCGTATGTCCTTGGGTAGCGAGTACAACATTCAGTTCCGCTGGGTGCGCTACCCTTAAGGATTGTATGGTCCAGTGGATTAAGGCGTCATGAGTTTTCGCCCACCATGAGACAGGCCAAAGCAGTATGGGTTCGAGTCCTTGGCTAGTCGCAGTGTTGTTACTGATCAATACCACTCGTTCGTGGGCACAATAATATATATATATATATATATATATATATATATATATATATATATATATATATATATATATATATATATATATATATATCACAACAAAATGATACGCTCACACTATGATGAAAGGGAGTAAATGTTTCACAGGCAGTGTATGACCACGTGCCAGTGAATACTTCGTAACTCGCAGGATGCCACCAGGCTCGCCCATAACGAGCTCAGAACCACACACACACCCAAAAAAAAAAAAAAAAACACTCGCTCACACAATAGATACCGGCGTTATAAAGAGGCGGTCTCGTCAGCGGGGCGACCGTCACAGCCCACGTAAAGTAAGAGACTGAGCGGACGACTAGGTTGCCTGACTCGCTAGTACCACACAACAGGGCACGACGATGGATCAGGACGCATAAGTCTGGATGATCCTCCGCATACTTCAGCCTCAAGTAAACAGTCACTACCACACGCAGCCTTCGCAAAGTAAGCAAGGTCTTTAAAACTAAGGTGCGCGAAGGGTCAAACAAGTATGGTGAATGTGTATTCCATGAGTGTGGGAGGATCTTCCAGACACTTGTTACTGGTATCCGGCAACCCAAGCGCAGATGCCTAATATCACCGCTTCTGAAACAAATATATACTCTTTGGCACTAAATATGAGAAGAATGTGCGCGTGTACTTTCAGCATGAGTGATGTTTCATGAAGATATGGGTGAATATTAAAGCAGCTGATGGTGGAGGAGCGCACCTTGGCCAAGGTGTACACTCAACCATATAGCACAAAGAATGGAGTGAGTTGCTTGGTTACATTCCCCGTGATTCACACACCACAACCTCATATGTTTTCTGCCAACTGACACAAATGACTCCATGCACGATCTCTAGGAAGTCGTGTTTGAAAGTCCTGGGACCACGAGACAGCAAGCGAGCAGATTACAGCAGCAATCTGGGCCATCCCGTACCCGTGGAGGGGCCGGTGGCTGGTTGCACATGTTGCTGGAATGCTGGGCACGCCAGGTCAGCGCTGGTGGCATGCACCTTCAATGATACTGCCCATCCACTGTCACCAACTACAACCTACCTGCCTTCTGAAGCCTGATCCACCCCAAGCAGTTTGCATACCCTTAACCTATGCAGTGATACAAGATCTACTCTATAACTTGTGCTATAAATTCACTACCTGGTGTCTGATGACTCCGTAAATCACCGTTCCCGCGGCCCAGGCTCACACCAGGCCTTCTGGTGCATGACCTGCTCACTTGGACCTTGATGCTCACTGTATATAACAAACAGCTTGGCTGATGTGGAAATGTACGAAAGATCTTGTCACGGTCCCACTTGAAGACCTTCATAGTGATGTATTTCACTGTACTGTTCATTTCCAATAAATTGTGTTTGAAGAGATACGGTGAAGTTTTGTGTATATTGTGAAGTCACTTCACCTGCCACACAAAACTTACACAAATAAAATCTTACACATATACTGTAATAAAAACAAATTTCAGCAGAAAAAAATCAGTGTTGCACAATAACCATATATCTGCCGAGGTTGCAACCACACTTACCACCAAAACACGACTAAAATGTCAAACTACCCTACGATTGCCAAGTGTTGCAACCACACTACGACCATCACACGACTGTTAGATGCTGTCAGTCTACCCCACGACTGCCGAGTGTTACACAACCACACTTTGACTACAATGGGACTATCAGAATGCTGAAAAATCTTTTCTTCGATTACCCAACAACTAATGCTCGTGTGGATCATTTAGCTCAATGAGCGGTGGGGGCTTGATCCTTCGTCTTATAACTGTGTGTCTGTATGACCCTTGTATGGATTTAGCGCTTGGTTTTGATAATATAATCGTGTGAGACAGATAGGCCACCGACCACGTCCCTAAGAACTAGAGTGGAACAGAATCAATGCTAAGAGTTACTGCACACACACACTGATTTTTATGATTCTACGCTAGAATTATAGTATCTATGTGTAATGCTGCTACGTAATAACCACAACGCTCCTAATGTAGGGAATGGCTCCAACTCTGCTGCAGGTGGACCACCACAGACAGGCAGATCAAGTTACGGAACGGGTGGGGTTTGAATTTGAGCCAGCTGGCTCTAAGATTCATCCAACAACGTATATTTTTTATACACCATAAGTAGGTAGATCACCTAGGTCAAGGATCCCCTTGGTTATGTGAATCTACAAGTCATCATGAAAGTAGATGCCTGTGTCATCATGTAAGCAGGTGCCTGGTTCATCATGCAGGCAGATGCTTGGCTCATCATGCAGGCAGCTGCTTGGCTCATCATGCATGCAGTTGCTTGGCACATCATGCACAACCACACCTGATGATGCCTGTGTCATCATGAAAGCAGGTGCCTGTATCATGAAAGTATGTGCCTGTATCAAGAAAGCAGGTGCCTGGTTCATCATGCACTCATCATGCAGGCAAATGCTTGGCTCATCATACAGGTAAGTGCTTGGCTAATCATGTAAGCAGCTGCTTGGCCCATCATACAATCAAGGGCTTGGCTCATCATACAGACAGGTGCTTGGCTCATCATGCAGGCAGGTGCCTAGTTCATCATACAGGCAGGTGCCTGGTTCATCATCAAGGCAGGTGCTTGGCTCATCATGCATTCAGGTGCTTGGCTCATCATGCACAACCACACCTGATGATCCCTGTGTTATCATGAAAGCAGGTGCCTGTGTCATGAAAGCAGGTGCCTGGTTCATCATGCAGGCAGACGCTTGGCTCATCATACAGGTAGATGTTTGGCTCATCATGCAGGCAGGTGCTTGGCTCATCATACAGACAGGTGTTTGGTTCTTCATGCAGGCAGGTGCTTGGTTCATCATGCAGGCAGATGCTTAGTTCATCATCCAGGTTGGTGCTTGGTTCATCATGCAGGCAGGTGCTTGGTTCATTATGCAGGCAGATGCTTGGTTCATCATGCAGGCAGGTGCTTGGTTCATTATGCAGGCAGGTGCTTGGTTCATCATGCAGGCAGGTACTTGGTTCATCATGCAGGCAGATGCTTAGTTCATCATCCAGGTTGGTGCTTGGCTCTTCATGCAGGCAGGTGCTTGGTTCATCATGCAGGCAGATGCTTGGTTCATCATGCAGGCAGGTGCTTGGTTCATTATGCAGGCAGGTGCTTGGTTCATCATGCAGGCAGGTGCTTGGTTCATCATGCAGGCAGGTGCTTGGTTCATCATGCATGCAGGTGCTTGGCTCTTCATGCAGGCAGGTGCTTGGTTCATCATGCAGGCAGATGCTTGGTTCATCATGCAGGCAGATGCTTGGTTCATTATGCAGGCAGATGCTTGGTTCATCATGCAGGCAGGTGCTTGGGACATCATGCAGGCAGGTGCTTGGTTCATCATGCAGGCAGGTGCTTGGGTCATCATGCAGGCAGGTGCTTGGTTCATCATGCATGCAGGTGCTTGGTTCATCATGCAGGTAGATGCTTTGTTCATCATGCATGCAGGTGCTTGGCTCTTCATGCAGGCAGGTGCTTGGTTCATTATGCAGGTAGGTGCTTGGTTCATCATGCAGGCAGGTGCTTGGTTCATCATGCAGGCAGGTGCTTGGTTCATCATGCAGGCAGGTGCCTGGTTCATCATGCAGGCAGGTGCCTGGTTCATCATGCAGGCAGGTGCCTGGTTCATCATGCAGGCAGGTGCTTGGTTCATCATGCAGGTTGGTGCTTGGCTCATCATGCAGGTAGGTGCTTGGTTCATCATGCAGGTAGGCGCTTGGTTCATCATGCAGGTAGGTGCTTGGTTCATCATGCAGGTAGGTGTTTGGCTCATCATGCAGGTAGGTGCTTGGTTCATCATGCAGGCAGGTGCTTGGTTCATCATGCAGGCAGGTGCTTGGTTCATCATGCAGGTAGGTGCTTGGGTCATCATGCAGGTAGGTGCTTGGGTCATCATGCAGGTAGGTGCTTGGGTCATCATGCAGGCAGGTGCTTGGTTCATCATGCAGGTAGGTGCTTGGGTCATCATGCAGGCAGGTGCTTGGTTCATCATGCAGGCAGGTGCTTGGGTCATCATGCAGGCAGGTGCTTGGTTCATCATGCAGGCAGGTGCTTGGTTCATCATGCAGGTAGGTGCTTGGTTCATCATGCAGGCAGGTGCTTGGGTCATCATGCAGGCAGGTGCTTGGTTCATCATGCAGGTAGGTGCTTGGGTCATCATGCAGGCAGGTGCTTGGGTCATCATGCAGGCAGGTGCTTGGTTCATCATGCAGGTAGGTGCTTGGTTCATCATGCAGGCAGGTGCTTGGGTCATCATGCAGGCAGGTGCTTGGTTCATCATGCAGGTAGGTGCTTGGGTCATCATGCAGGCAGGTGCTTGGGTCATCATGCAGGCAGGTGCTTGGGTCATCATGCAGGCAGGTGCTTGGGTCATCATGCAGGCAGGTGCTTGGGTCATCATGCAGGCAGGTGCTTGGTTCATCATGCAGGTAGGTGCTTGGGTCATCATGCAGGCAGGTGCTTGGTTCATCATGCAGGCAGGTGCTTGGTTCATCATGCAGGTAGGTGCTTGGTTCATCATCCAGGCAGGTGCTTGGTTCATCATGCAGGTAGGTGCTTGGGTCATCATGCAGGCAGGTGCTTGGTTCATCATGCAGGTAGGTGCTTGGGTCATCATGCAGGCAGGTGCTTGGGTCATCATGGAGGCAGGTGCTTGGTTCATCATGCAGGCAGGTGCTTGGTTCATCATGCAGGCAGGTGCTTGGTTCATCATGCAGGCAACAAGGTATTAATAATCAATTTGTGTATGAGACGACACAAGCCACCACCAGTTAAAAGATCAATATTAATGCCTTATTACAGACACATCGACATAAAAACTAAATGAGATCACAACAATATTCGCCTGAATAATAATAATAATAATAATAATTATTATTATTATTATTATTATTATTGTTATTAAAAAAGAAGCGCTCAATTCGTATGGGTCATATAGGGAACTGCCTGACAATTCTACTTCCCGATTTAACTTCATGTGGGTTACAAGTATGTATTTACATCGGATTACGTGCTGCTAGAACTAACAGCTTGATAAATCAGGTTATCAAGCAGCAGAGCTTGTCCGGCGCCGGGCCGCGGGGGCGATGACCCCAGGACCCTTCAAAAGGTAGGTAGCCGCGCCTGGTAGTGATCAACACCCAACTGGGTGACAAATACTGCGTCAAGTGGTGATGTACCTTCATGCGGTGCTCTCCCTGTGGTAGTGACACCAGGTCCATGTACGGCCAACAAACCCATAACAATAAAATGCATTAACATGTTTCTTTTACCAAATACGAGCGAAGAAGCGCTTACCCAGCATGAATATGAGTCAGGAAATCTTCACCTTCAATCAGTACGAGTCAAGAAACTTTTACCTTGCATTAATACAAGTCAAGAAGCCCTTAACCCGCATCAAAATGAACCAAGATGTAAGATGTTCTTACCTTGCATCAATGAGAAGGTTCGGGAGAAGTAAAGCCAAACAACACGGACGTACCTGCAAAGACAAAATATATTCATTACATAAAGAAGCTGACGTACCTTGGTTATGATTAAGAATTCGCAAGCGGGTGAAATTATTTAAAACTTTATCTCTCAGTCCATAGCAGGATTCGAACCTGCGTAATTCGCATCAAGGTACACAGTACTTTACCCACATAGCCAGACTCCAGATACGTATGGGCGCCTAGCCGAAGGTCGGCCGTGAATTCCATACCCCGGAGCACCAGGTTTGTCATAAGGTACTTCATTGAGCTCGTCTGCGAAGAGAGAATGTGTGTGTGTGTGTGTGTGTGTGTGTGTGTGTGTGTGTGTGTGTGTGTGTGTACTCACCTAGTTGTGATTGAAGGGGTCGAGTCACAGCTCCTGGCCCCTCCTCTTCACTGGCCGCTATTGGGTCATTCTTCCTGCTCCATGAGCGTTATCACACCTCTTCTTAAAGCTATGTATGGATCCTGCCTCCACTACATCGCTTCCCAAACTATTCCACTTCCTGACTACTCTGTGACTGAAGAAATACTTCCTAACATCCCTGTGATTCATCTGAGTCTTCAACTTCAACTGTGGCCCCATGTTGCTGTGTCCCATCTCTGGAACATTCTGTCTCTGTCCACCTTGTCTATTCCTCTCAGTATTTTATATGTCGTTAGCTCCGGGACTAGTCTTGTTGCAAACCTTTGCATTTTCTCTAGTCTCCTTACGTGCTTGGCTAGGTGTGGGTTCCAAACTGGTGCTGCATACTCCAATATGGGCCTAACGTACAGGGTCCTGAATGATTCCTTGTTAAGATGTCGGAATGCTGTTCTTAGGTTTGCTAGGCGCCCGTATGCTCCAGCAGTTATTTGGTTGATGTGCGCTTCAGGAGATGTGCCTGGTGTTATACTCACCCCAAGATCTTTTTCCTTGAGTGAAGTTTGTAGTCCCTGCCCCCCCCCCCTAGACTGTACTCCGTCTGCGGCCTACTTTGCCCTTTCCCAATCTTCATGAGTTTGCTCTTGGTGGGGTTGAAATCCAGAAGCCAGTTGCTGGACCAGGCCCGCAGCCTGTCCACATCCCTCTGTAGTTCTGCCTGGTCCTCGTCTGACTGGATTATTCTCATCAACTTCATATCATCTGCAAACAGGGACACTTCCGATTCTATTTCTCCCGTCATGTCGTTCACAAATACCAGAAACAGCACCGGTCCTAGGAGTGACCCCTGTGGAACCCCGCTCGTCACAGGCGCTCACTCTGACACCTCGCCACGTACAAGGACTCGCTGTTGTCTTCCTGACAGGTATTCCCAGATCCATTGTTGTGCCTTCCCTGTTATCTCTGCCTGGTCCTCCAGCTTTTGCACTAATCTCTTGTGTGGAACTGTGTCAAACGCCTTCTTACAGTCCAAGAAAATGCAATCTACATACTCCTCTCTCTCTCTTGTCTTACCGCTGTCATAGAACTCGAGTAGGTTTGTGACACAGGATTTCCCGTCCCTGAACTCGTGCTGGCTGTCGCTGATAAACTCATTCCTTTCTAGGTGTTCCACCACCCTTCTCCTGATAATCTTCTCCATGACTTTACATACTATACATGTCAGTGACACTGGTCTGTAGTTTAATGCTTCGTGTCTATCTCTTTTTTTAAAAACTGGGACTACAATTTGTCTTCCATACCTCAGGTAGTCGCCCTGTTTCGATGGATGTGTTGAATATTGTTGTTAGGGGCACACATAATGCCTCTGCTCCCTCTCTCAGGACCCATGGAGAGATGTTATCTGGCCCCATCGTCTTTGAGGTATCTAGCTCACTCAGCAGCCTCTTCACTTCTTCCTCGGTTGTACGTATTGTGTCCAACACTTGATGGTGTACCCCACCTCTCCATCTTTCTGGAGTCCCTTCTGTCTCCTCTGTGAACACTTCTTTGAATCTCATGTTGAGTTCCTCACATACTTTGCAGGTGTTTCCTGTGATCTCTCCTTCTTTCCTTAGCCTGATTACCTGGTCCTTGACAGTTGTTTTCCTCCTGATGTGCCTGTACAACAGCTTCGGGTCAGATTTGGCTTTCACTGCTATGCCATTTTCAAATTGTCGTTGGGCCCCCCTTCTTACCTGTGCACATTCATGTCTGGCTCTAAGACTTCTCTCCTTATTCTCCTGGGTCCTTTGCCTTCTATACTTTTTCCTCTCTCTAGCACATTTGGTTTTGGCTTCTTTACACCTTCGGGTGAACCAAGGGCTCATCCTGTCTTTTTTTTTTTTTTTGTCGTTATTTCTGTTACCCTTGGGTACAAACCTCTCCTCAGCTTCCTTGCATACTGTTGTCACATATCCTATCATCTCGTTTACTGACTTCCCTGCCAATTCTCTGTCCCACTGAATCCCGTGTAGGAAATTCTTCATGCCTGTGTAGTCCCCTCTTGTAGTTTGGCTTCATTCATCCTGCCTTTCCTGCTTCCATCTCCACTTGTAATTCTACTATGTATTCAAAGCTCAGAACCACATGATCCCTGGCCCTCAATGCTTGCACTACTCAAAGTGAATACTAGGTCCAGTCTTGCTGGGTCATCCTCTCCTCTCTCTCTGGTAGTGTCCCTTACGTGTTGGTATATGAGGTTTTCCAGCATCACCTCCATCATGATGAAGAAATTAAGACACATGTGCAACATCTGGGTATCTTTATTGTAGACGTTTCGCCATCCAGTGGTTTTATCAATACAAATTCCAGGACATAACTTGAAGACAGTAGAACTATGTACAGAAGATGAGGTAATCAGTCCCTCAACCTTGGAGTAGGTGCAAAGAGCACCGTAGTCGTGGAGATTCTGAATCTCCACGACTGCGGTGCTCTTTGCACTTACTCCAAGGTTGAGGGACTGATTACCTCTTCTTCTGTACATAGTTCTACTGTCTTCAAGTTATGTAATGGAACTTGTATTGATAAAGCCACTGGATGGCGAAACGTCTACAATAAAGATACCCAGATGTTGCACATGTGTCTTAATTTCATCTTGTCGGTATTGTATACCATTCTTGTACATCACCTCCATCATCTTAGCTCTCCACGTTTCTGGGCCCCCATATGGCTCCAGGTTCTCCAGGTCAATTTCCTCGTGGCTGAAGTCACCCATAATCAGTAGCTTTGCCCTGCTAGCATGAGCCCTTCTGGCCACCTCAGCTAGTGTGTCAACCATCGCTCTATTACTATCATACTCTTGCCTTGGCGCGCGCGTGCGCGTTTTTTTGTGTGTGGGTGTGTGGGGGTGTGTGTGTGGGTGTGTGTGTGGGTGTGTGTGTGGGTGTGTGTGTGGGTGTGTGTGTGGGTGTGTGTGTGGGTGTGTGTGTGTGGGTGTGTGTGTGTGGGTGTGTGTGTGTGGGTGTGTGTGGGTGTGTGTGTGGGTGTGTGTGTGGATGTGTGTGTGTGTGGATGTGTGTGTGGGTGTGTGTGTGTGTGGGTGTGTGTTTGCATGTGTGTGTGCGTTTGTATTTATAAGATAGTCGAGAGCCTAGTCCCAAATCTACACACTATCATAAAGTACTGGAGTGAAATATAAAGGAAGCAGGGGGTGTCATGGGCACAATAGGAGAATGCCGTGCCAACATTCGTGGTCCATGGCTAGTTAACCCGCTACCAGCAGATGTCATAAACATTGCTAGAACAACTACTGACGCGTCCAAGAAGAAACTGCATCACTACCTCCGAGAAGTGCCAGATCAACCAGGCTACGAGATGTATCTGGGCCACCGGGCCGCCAACAGCAACAGCCTGGTTAACCAGGCGAGCACCATAAACTTGTCACAGGTATATACAGGTATAAAAAAATTTCTTCATCCCACGCTGTGACGTGCTCAAGGCTGACTTTCACATCGCTCGAATTCTTCACAATTATTCACTTGTTTTTTTTTCTTATGGCCGGGGAATCTTGATGATGTGAACTTGGCAGTAATTGTGCATATCGAAGAAGGATCGAGCCTCCGCCACTAATAATAATATTCCCAGTTATGATGAATAACATTATGAAAAAACATCTCATGTACACGAATATCTGCTACAATTCTTAGCCATAAATGTCACCAGCATGTACTCGAGTGTCTTCACAATGTAATTAGCACAGAATATGGAGAACTGCTGTCGAAGTATTGCATATAAGGAACTTAGTAGTACATATGTCTGCAGGTGATCCGTTCCTTAAAAGATTTAGCTACTGTCTCCGCAGTTTTATCTGCAGTATCTATTAACTCTCAGTATCGTGTGACATGGTTACCATCACATACACACATGCTAACTGCCCTGGAGAAACGTTGAGAATCTGTCAACAAGTCAACCGATACTTTTTCCCAAGTTTCACCAGTAGAGTATACCTGAATCTGAATGGCATTTGGTCCATATCAATCCCCCACGACAGTATGTCTCTCATGTATAGTTTTAAGTTCGCGTCTCCAAATAATATACAGAATATTAAAACATTACACTGTCTCTAAGCCACATTTCTGGTTATACGAGTCTTTCCCTAAATTTGGGAGAAACAATGTTTGGACATTCATCCTTTAAAGAAATAGACAGTTATCATATTCATGGGAAAAAATTCTGCACCAAGTAACCAAAGAATTATGACGCAACAGATCTCAAGAAAAATCACATTATCCTGTGTGTCAGAGAGGATGATAAAGCCAAGAAACTCGAGGTTCACATCTTCCTCTCTGTTCTCACAACTCCTAACGACACTAAGAAAAGTGTTCTTCAATTTCAGGCTACACTTGTAGCAATGACTAAGTACCTAAAGAAAAAATCCAAGACTACAAGATACAGTCAGACGTACTTGGAACGAAGTAAAACAAGGAATACAACAAAACTCAGAGAGACAAGATATAGCTATACGTATGAAAGCAGATAAGACAAGGAATACAAAAAAAATGAAAAACAACAAAATAGTCTGATGCTCTTAGGAGGCAAGACAAAGAACGAAAGGTTAAAATATAATTCCGAAAAGTTTAGGTTAGAGTCATACGTACTTGGAAGGAGGTAAGAGCATTTGCAAGTAGCAAACAACTGAGAATATCCTGTGTGTAGACCAACATCAGGCACTCAGAGTTTCCCGTCATACTTGCACCAACCATTAACTTCCACACTGGACACTCATCGCTAAGTAAACTTACTTCAAACTCTCATTTTCACTTTCTTATTATTAACCACACCACTTTCCCGTTGTCCTCGCTGGAAGGGGTTAAATATGAAGAAAAATTCCAATGTATATTTAATCAACGTGACAGTTCTAGATAAGTAATCTTGTGTCCAGACTCTGGAATAAGAGTACTGTTCAGTGATACGTCGCTATGAGCAAGTGCATATTGTGAACCCAGGCTACCTGGCTACATGTTAAGTTTGTACCCAGCACTCACTGTATTGTAACATAGTAACCAGTGTATGGTATGTCTTGTACCCAGCACTCACTGTATATACCATGATAACCAGTGTACGGTACGTCTTGTACGCAGCACTCACTGTATATACTACATCATGGTAACAATTGTGTGTGTGGTTAACATCTCGTGTACCCAACACTCAACTCAGTGTATACCTTTTAATATTTTGCCATGCATACAAATAAAATATAATACACTGGGGTAACACTCCTTGAGAGATAGGCCATCAACGGAATACATCAAGAAGACACCTTCATTATACCTGTACAAAGTTTATCCTAATCAGCTAAATACTATATAGTGCAAGAAAAATACTGCAGTTACCTAGAAAGATTAGTGTTAACAATTTAAGCTTCAATTTGTAGGATTTCTAAACCGTTTACATCATTTAGGAAAATTAGTTAATACCTGTGAGCGGTATCGAGGGTTTATCTACTATCGCAGCCCAGTCTGAGGGCATTCTTCCTCGCTGATTACCTGTTAAACTAGGTTGTTTCTGTTTTCACTAAAATTTAAAGTGATAACCCATGACCCATTATAATCTGAACTTGTACAATAAAATAAGAGAGTAAACCTTACCTCATTTTCTCTGGTGCGAGGGTATGAGAGCAGCATGTGGTGACACTCATCAGACGAGTGAGTAGAATGACCCTCTAAGAAAGTCTTTGGATCACCAATAAGGTTAACGTTGCCCATGGAGTGATAGGGCTTAAGTTTGCACCTCGGTGGAGTGGTGATCCAAGGAATGCACTCCTGATCCTCAGCGGGAACACAGGAGGATGTGAAAGAGTCGTCGAGGGCCCCGGAGGTCGTTAAGTAACACTTGTGACTGGTGTACGAGTCGTCCACCGAGGACTCCACATAATAAACATGTTTACCGTTCGACTTTCGCAAAAAGCCAAATTTCCCACAGCTCCTGGGCTCTATATTTCTTTGAGGCGAGGACTGAGTAGGTTTCTTCGGTAATGTAACTGGGGTTAAATGATGACTACGTGCGTCCTGAGTAAATATTTTAACAGTCTTTGTACCCTTCTTAGAGGGCAAGGAGCCGCCCTCCCTAGCGACGGGAGTATTGAAGGTAGGGAACACTGTCCTGGGGGCGGGCATAGGCTTCTTGAGGATGGACGGGGTAGACTTTTGCTGATTGAAGGTTCGCTTGGCAAGCTGATCAAAGAGGTTAATATTTCTGGTGGAGTGGCTGACGTTTTGAGAGTCTGAAGGAAAGCTCTGAACTGATGCAACTGAAGTTTGCTGAGTATAAGTTCGTAGTGGCTTAGGAGGCCCCAAGGTATGAGGCGGCTTACTAACTGGTAAACTGGCAAAATTAAGCTGTACCTTACTAATTTTGTCGATGTTGTTGAGCTCAGATTTCGCATGATTTAACTGAAGTGTTTCGTGTTGGTCTGGTAGGTCACTGAGACGCTGTACCTTGCATGCTCTTGTGTCATTGCCACAGTCAGTCCCGTGGTTGCTGGTACTAGAGCTAGGCTGCACCAAGCCCTTCAGTTGTGAAGGTAACACGCTGGTGGTGAACCGTCTCAGTCGATCACGCCGATCTTTAAGTCTACTCCTCGTGTTGCTAAATACTGAAGAATCTTTGGTTTCGTTTATACTTTTGGTATTTGCTTTGGAATCTTGTGATATGTTTGAGTCTTTGGTTTGATTATTTGGTATGATTTCGGGTTTCTTGTCTCTCAAAACGTGCAGTTTGAAATCTCGCCACCCTCGGGTTAAGTTGGAAGCGCTTCTAGTGAGCGGAAAAAATGGTGACAAGGCAGCTGAAGACAATGCGTGCTCAGAAACGGATGAAGCAAGACGATGTCCTGACGGTGTAGGTACGTCTGAATTAGCAGAGGAACTTGACATCCAAGATCGTCCAGAAGGTAACGGTGCGAGAGAATCCACAGATGAAGATCCCGTTAATGAGTGTACGGACGATGAAGGTGCCACAGAATGAGCAGACAACGTCGAGGCCAGCGATTGATCTGACAGAGAAGGTGCAATACCATATGACCGCAAAAGCGGCGCCGTAGAGTGTGCAGATGATGACTGCAACACGGATGACGGTGGTCCTGACTGTGCCGATGACGACGGTATACGAGGAAAAGAAAGTGGATCCATGGAATGTGAGACAGATGATACAACTGAAGATTTTAGCGAAGGAGGCAGTGCCGAATAGTGTTCAGTCGATGAAGGTAGCACAGTAGATGCAGACTGCGTCAGGGAGCGTGCAGAGGCAGGCTGTAACATGGCGTATGCAGGTGATGGTTGTAACAGAGGATATACCGGAGACGATTGTGTGGAAGATGATTTTGATTCTGAATTTGATGAGGGTTGTGAGTGACCAGGGGTGCGAGACGATGGCCTCCCCTTAGGCACTAACACAGCACATTTGAGACCAGCAGAAATAAATATTCCACCGCCCCTCTTGAGCCCCTTGGAAGGTCGCGTTGAGCCCATCCTAACGCTGCTTCTGCTCGAAGATGCGCTGTTGTATCCACTATAACCTTGAGACTTCCGGAGGGCTAGGAGGGAGTCCTGATTGATAGGAAGCGGAAAAAGGAAGCCGACAACACTCCTCAGTCCTCTTCTGAATATGTCAAGTGCAGCACAGACCGGACAGTGGAGGCAGGAGCGAGGACGCTCACTTGACTGACTCATCTCACGTGAACATACAGAAGGCGGCAGTGACTTCAGGCGCACTAATATCTGACATTGTCCAAAACTAAGTTACATCTAGCAAAATATATATTTCTGTAAAGTGAATGAAATTTATATAATAAAACTGTAAAACTAATAGTTTTCACTTGAAATTCACAAAGACACAACTGCAAAACATTTCAGGTAGAGTCTGTACGTCTTTCTGATTTAACACGCTAGACTGGCAAGAGCATGTACACATACAATGGTGATGACAATTCAAAGTACACTAGGGAGAATTTTAAATATTTTCTTAATAGGAACAAATCAGCACCATTCCAGTGCCTCGGCTGCATGAATAAATGTACTCAAAGAAAATAAAACTGATGAGAATGTTTAAGAGTTACCCTTGGATACTAAAACAGCACGATACCTGTGGCATACCTCTAACTGGTTTCGAGCGTTCTACTCTGGAACCCGGTCTAAGGCCAGACTTGACGGTTCAATATGAAACTCAGCTCCCCAATACAGATGGTAGTTTAAGATGCGGATGAACCAAAGAAACATCACGAGTACTTTTTTTCAGATTCAAGAAGGAAGTAATCACATGAAAGCGGTTGTTGCCTGTACACGATTTCAGGCGTCACCGCCCTCAAAAGGAAATGCGAAGCTAGATAAACAAAAACGCATGAAGATGAAGAGGATAAACCGGAGGAGAAAGCTTGAAAAGAAAATAAAGAAGTATGCTTCAGTTAAATATGATTTTTTTAAAGAATATACGTGTATATTTTTAAATAATTAAAAATATGAATTCATACAGTTCACACTGCAATAAATGCGATTTATTTCCTTAATTATCACATTCTAAAACTTCAACATACTGAAGTTGAAAAAAAAAAAAGGATGAGCCACGACAAAATATTATTTAGCCACCCCTCCAAAGACCCTATTAAACCATTTTCTTTGATGCGAGTCGTGCCTTACAGAACACCAACACAAGTCCAGACGACAGCAAAGAAAAATGTGAAAAACTGATTTACTGTACGTTAAATTCCTGTTTAAGTTTGGTACATAAGGTCATATACATTACCTTATGCAGAAACTGACCCAGGGTAGCCCAGTTAAGTCAAACAATGGAAATAAAGTAATTTTATCTGACTTTTTGGGGTTTTCTCTGTTTTATCATAGATAATTTACTCATGTTACTATGTATGATAATTTGTGTAACAATTTATGTGTACCGGTACATAAATAAACTTACTTATTTCCACTGGGTCCTCCTTATTGCCCTATTAACGCCTTTAACAAGGAAAATATTGCCAGTGGTGACACTATTCAAATCGCTTGTGTTCTGCTTAGAGAGTATTGTTCAGTGTTACAGGTCCGTTCAGGGCAGAGAGGAAATCAAAGCTGGAACAGATACGTCCTGCATTGAGTCAGTAAAGTATTTAAATTCCTGGGGACGCTTCCAAGCACAGTGTCTACCTACTGAGGCTCGTAGGACCCTATGTCTAGCCCTTATACAATGCCATATGGATTACGCTTGCTCTTCATGGTACTCTGCCTTGACAAAAAAAAATGAAAGATAGACTGCAAATCACCCAGAACAAAATCGTAAGAGTCATCCTGGACCTGGGACCAAGAGAGCATGTAAGCCAGAATGAATTACAGCAGTTGGATATGCTGAATGTTGAAGACAGAGTAAAACAACTGAAGCTAAATCATGTTTAGAAAATTGCTCACAAACAGTGTCCAGAATATCTTGCTGTCAATTTTGTCAAGGTTGGGAACCAAAGCAATCATAGTACTAGGGGAAGAGAGCACAACTTTGTAGTACCCACAGTCAGTGGCCATGCTTCAAACACCTTTTATTGTACAGCAATAAAGGAATGGAACAGATTGCCCGCACGTGTCAAAGCCAGTCATAGCATGAACCAGTTCAAGAAGAGTGTCAAAAGGTGTTTGATGAATGTAGCTACAGAAAGGGAGGGGAATGATTTTCTATTTTTTAGCTAACATACGTGTAAATTTTACCTTATTCCTAGTAATGACCCTCGTATTGTAGATAGTCTTAATGACCCTCGTGTAGTAGATAGTCTTTTTAGTATGATAATAAGATGTTATCTTCATTATAGAATAATAAGAAAATATTATAACCTTTATATTATAATAATAAGGTAAAAGGACCCCAATGGAAATAAGTCACTGATTTTTTTTGGGTTATCCCAGGTTCTCTACACATATGCTGCTATGTATGATAATTCTATGTAACTGTATTTGTATATACCTGAATAAACTTACTTACTTACTCTCAATGTACATACACTAAGAGTTTACGCCAGTCTCTGTTCTTGAGAATAAAGTATTCTTGATTGGTAGTGAAGTGACCCACAGTATTAATGTCTCATATGCTCGATAGTCTTTAAGCTCAATTAACCAACCAACTGAACAAAAAAAAAAAAAAACTACAACGGATAAGGCTGTATTTAAAAAAAAAGCGTACCTTAATAATACTACTACTAATAAAATTTATTCACATGATAAATTTTACAAATTGTAGAATAATGACGGCGCCACCGGTAGTAGGATTGTAGCACTTTTTATACTGCATTACATTTTCACTCTTACTAAAAAAATGTCAAGATCTGTGCAAAGTTTACAAAGTAGAACGTGACTTTGCACCATTCAAGAGAGCGTGATTACAAAATACTGGCCAGTGGTTTGACAATACTACTCGCAAGCTATTTTTGCTTTCTTTCCTTCGCAAATATTCCTGCAGTGACTGGATGAAGTAATACTACCACCAATCAACAATCACTCCAGATCTCACGTCCGCATCTCAACAATGCTCTCAGCACATTTCTCAAGAAGAAAACCTTGAGACAGTGTGTGTGTGTGTGAGGGGGGAGTAATTACCTATTTCTAGCCACAGAAGCAATGCTATGCTTGTTGCTGTTCCTGTTGCAGGTAATAAGAGATCCTCTTTATCTACCCTTTCATATTTTAATATGTGATTATGTCTCCTCTTTTCCTGCTATCAGCCAGCGTGGGTATCTGTAGTGTTAACAACCTTTACTTTTATACTTTTGACAGGTTTCGAGAGTTTTCCCACTCTCGCAACCGGACCTTGGGCCAGGTTTGTTTTGTGCTTGCCTAGTCAACCAGGCTGTTACTGTAGGCGGCCCGCTGGCTGGCCTACAATATCCATCACAACTTGGTTGATTAGGAATATGGTATTTATCGAGTTTCCCTTTGTAGACATCTACACTTGTTCAGGCAGTGTTTCTATTATCTCCTGGCAGTGTAGAATAGTTGCATTTCACTGGGTTTATTTTACATTTTCTCCTACATCTCTCACTCCAGTATGTTGTTCTGGCAGTGTGCAGATTTGGGACTAGGCCTTCAAGTATCTTTCAAGTATGTCATGTATCTCTTCTCCGCTCCAGTGAGTGCATATTTAGGACTTGGAAGCGTCCCCAGGAATTTAAATACTTTACTGACTCTATGCAGGACGTATCTGTTCCAGCTTTGATTTCCTCTCTGCCCTGAACGGACCCGTAACACTGAACAATACTCTCTCAGCAGAACACAAGCGATTTGAACAGTGTCACCACTGGCACTATTTTCCTTGCTTTGAAGGTTCTCATTGCCCCCCCCCCTCCCGTCATTTTTGTGGATGTCATGGTATTTAGTGTTCTTTGAGAGAAAAAGTCAGTTGATTTTATTACACCCAGGTCCTTCACATGTTTCTTACATACTATTTAGTGATATTCTTGGATTTTGTATTTAATATACCTTCTGAGTTCTTCGGTCTTTATATGACTACGCAGTTAGAATATGTAACCATTGAATGTTATGTTATTCTCCACTGCCCACCGGAAGACTTTGTGTATATCTTCTTGCAACTTTTCCATGTTTTCTACTGAAGTGATTTTCATGCTTGCTTTGGTATCATCCACAAATGACGATACGAATCAGTGGCGAGCATTTTTATCTAAGTTCGCCATGAGGACAAGAAACAGTAAAGACTCCAGAACAATGCCTTGGAGTACCGTGTTTTTACTTGTCTAATGCTGGATTTTGACTGTTTACTACTAATCTTTGTGTTGTTCTGTATTGTTTATAATTTGACATCTCATCACCCTTTCAAAGACCTGTGAAGTGTGATGTCAGCGCTACTGTCTGTAGTTTTTGACAAGCGCTCTCCCGTTTCCTTTGTGTCTTTCTATTTTAAGTAATGTTCGTATTCCTCTATTATGCATCACTGTCCCTGTCTGATCAACACTGCTCTTAGGTTCTAGCCTCTAATTAACTCTGACAGCCATTTTGTAGCTCCTCTGGACATTTTCTATCTTATCCACGTGTTTTTAGGTGTGTGCACAACACAGCTGCTGAATATTCCAATTCTGGCCTAACATATGTTGTGTGTTTTTTTTTTTAAATTTCTCAAGTCAATATACTTGAAAGCTATTGTTTAGTTTATCAGTGCAGCATAGGAGTGTTTCAATGTTTCATTCACATGACAGTGCTAATTTTTTGTTAACTCAGAGCTCTCTCTCTCTCTCTGATAATATCACTATTTTGTTACACGGTTTATATTCTTCATGTCTGATTTCGCTATCCCCGCTTCCATTACATGGCATTTATCCACATTAAATTCCATTATTCACTTACTGCTTCATTTGCTCAATATATCCAAGTCATCTAGTAATGATTTACAGTAATTTTTATTGTTTATTTTACTTAAGATTTTTGCTTTTGCAAAACATATTCATATAAATAACAAAAAGGCACAATACCGTGACTGGAACAATACACAAATAACCCGCACATAGGAGAGCTTACGTCGTCGTAAGCTCCCCTCTCCTATATACGGGTTATTTGTGCATATTCATATAGTTTTTATTCCTTATGGTAAGTCATTTACATAAATAAATAAATTTAAAACATCATCAGAGCAAGCACAGATCCTCATGGCAACCCACTGGTGACATCTTCCCACTAAGACAAACATTTAATGTGTGCCATCACTGAACCGCTAAAAGGCCAGTCCTCACATGTCACTATTCAAGGCAGGTGATAATTCTGACTTAAAATATGCCGTATTAAAGTGGAAAGGGATCAAGACGTTTCAACACCCTTCCAACATATACAAGGGAAAATACCAACAGACCCCTAGCTGTCCTCAAAAGGGAGTTTTGTAAGTGCCTTAGAAGAACCAGGCTGGGGTAGCCAAGTTGGGCTGTGTGATTTCAATTATTAGGCGTGGTCTCGGATCTGGTTGCGGAGGCGGTAACCCCCAAAATCGACATCAGATAACCTAGATGTAATCATTTACTGCTAGTGTGGGATCAGTAATTAAACTACTGTGACCACCTTAAAGCACACGGAAACTCTCTGGAACAGATATACCTCTCATATACCTTTGATACACGAGAGAGATTACATAATATGTAGACTGAAAATGCTGGAGGGGAAGATGCGTAAGGAAATGTATATGAAACCCAATAAATAGAAGTGCCGTGATTACAGAGAACCTGATTACCTGGTTACCGGAAGACTAACAATACATAAGTATCCCCCACTGTGGCGAAACGTTTCCTCAATAAAGATACCCAAGAGTTTCACATGTGTCTAATTTATCCCGGACTAAAAAAAAGTATTAACCCCGTATAAAAATATCCCGGACTAAAAAGAGTATTAACCTCGTATAAAAATATCCCGGACTAAAAAAAGTATTAACCCCCGTATAAAAATATCCCGGACTAAAAAGAGTATTAACCCCGTATAAAAATATCCCGGACTAAAAAAAAGTATTAACCCCGTATAAAAATATCCGGGACTAAAAAGAGCATTAACCCCGAATGTAAATTTCTCAGAGTAAAGGGGAAGAAAAGTAGCCAGCGTAGTGTCCCCGCCTGCAGGTACAGGTCGCTCTACCTACAAAAAGTCTTCCTGGCTCTTTAACGAACAGGAACTACACGTGGGAGGAAGAATATAGATGAGGTGAGGAGGAGGAAAGGATTGGTGAGATGGAGACTGATGTGAGGTGGGGAAGGGGGAGAAGTAAGAAGAGAAGGCAGATAGGATGAGGAAGGAAGGGAAGGAAATAGAAGAGGTAATACCGGATAAGAGTCACCTCAACCGTTGACTAATACAGGTTCACCTTTAACGCGGAAACCACACACACACACACACACACACACACACACACACACACACACACACACACACACACACACACACACACACACACACACACACACACCACAAACACACACACACACACACACACACACACACACACACACACACACACACACACACACACACACACACACACCAGAGAAGGCTAATCAGTTACCAGCACATAAATATAAATACTTTCTTTGAGGATGCAATTAATAAGCAAGACTCATGTGCGGTTGTGGTAACCATCTGGCAGGTTGAATGTTGCAGGTGTTCAGCTCACCCCTCAGCTCACCCGCAACCCCCACCCCTCAGCTCTACCGCAACCCCCACCCCTCAGCTCTACCGCAACCCCCACCCCTCAGCTCACCCGCAACCCCCACCCCTCAGCTCTACCGCAACCCCCACCCCTCAGCTCTCCCGCAACCCCCACCCCTCAGCTCACCCCCACCCCTCAGCTCTCCCGCACACTCAGCTTTCCCCCACTCTCAAGTTCCCCCCCCCAATCTGGAAATGTTGTGACCTTTGATTAACACAGTGTGGGTTCTCGCTGACGGGATGTGGTCCAGGCGAGTGTAGGGTCTGATGCGGAGTCTGGAAAGGATGTAGTGTTGGGAGTTTAGGATAGGGTGCAAGAGTGGGCGGGGGCATGTATGCCGAGTCGGATGTGGGCGACGGGGTGGACGTGTGGGCGGAGGCGAGCCCAGACAACTCACAACTGGGACTGGCTAAGTCCCATCAGTCCCACAACGTTAGCAAAGGGTCGCCTCAACAACAATAGCCATTCCAATTACTGCTGCTGTCTTTCTCATTGTGCATAGTTCATACAGTGAGAAAGGTCGGAAAAGATAATAATTTAGTACTGCTTGACAAATATTACAGTAGAGTGGTAGATAACAACCATCTAGGAAGGTACTACCCTCCTGACGTAAAAATATGTAACGAAAGGCTGTTAATTTCTTTTACAATGAACGAATTACTAGTATTTTCTTTGCACTAACAGCCCCTTTCAAAGCAGGTGAAATTGCAGATCTAGAGAATGTACAGAGAACCTTCACTGCACGTATTAGTTCAGTGAAGCACCTTAATTATTGGGAACGCATGAAGGCTCTTGACCTGTACTCTCTGGAATGCAGGCGAGAAAGATGCATCATAATCTACACTTGGAAAATTCTAGAGAAACTAGTCCCAAATCTGCATACAGAAATCACTCCCTACGAAAGCAAAAGACTAGGCCGACGGTGCAACATACCCTCAATGAGAAGAAGGTATGCAATGAGTACACTAAAACACAATAAGTGTCCATGGCCCAAGACTGTTCAACAGCAACCCATCATACATAAGGTGAATTACCAACAGACCCCCAGCTATCTTCACAAGGGAACTGGACAGATGCCTAAAGTACCTGATAAGCCGGGCTGTAGTTCATGCGCTGGATCGCGTGCGGCCAGCAGTAACAGACTGGTTGATCAGGCCTTGATCCACTGGGAGTCCTGGTCGAGGACCGGGCCGCGGGGGCGTTGACTCCAAGAACAAGCTTCATGTCTTATGAACTTGTAAGATGACAGATAACTTACATCTTATATTCAATATACACTTGACTTTGGTTACCTGTGTGCTTCCTAATAGTTCTTCTTACCATAATATTTCTTTTCCAACCTATTGTGCTGCCTGATCTGAGACTGGACTGCACTCGGCCATTATCCTAGACTTTTTAACTGACAATGTATATACTTTATACTCAACAATGCGTAAAATGGGCAAGTCCTAATCACAAAAATGACGCTGTTAAATCTGTTTATACATTATCATGATTATTAATATAAATATATGAGCAAACTGGTTGTGGGTAACTGTGTGTTTTTCTCATAAAAGTGAAGTAGCACTAGTGTTGACCAGTCAGTGTGTAGCCACGAGGAGCATGCAAGAAGGATGCCAACCTTCCCTCACCCGAACACTAACAACACCTCCAAATAATTCACAAGCTCACAAATTGAGAATGCAAACTAGCTGATGCTTCGGCCCATTATGGAATATTATAAATTCGTCAATGATCCAAGACGGACTGAAACGTCGTCTAATTTTCATTCATAACTGGTGAGTAGTTGAGAGTTGTTGTAGCAGCTACGATATTTTAAGTTTTGGTCTTCATTAGGGCACAAACTTTCTCATTTAAATGATCTTCCCCGTGCAAGCCAACTCCAGTTGTCTGTTAAGTAGTCCTGGATAATCTTGATCATTTCTGCGGGGTAACTCCGGCTCGTGCACACGCTACCACAATGACGGCAGCCACCTTGGGTAATTGCTATAGTCGTTGGTGAGTGGCGGAAGAATTTTTTTTTTTTTTTTGGGGGGGGGGAGGGAGGTAACAAGCTTAGATACAGCAGTGTCCTGCTACCCTATTATATATTATAGTTACAGAGTAGGAACAAAAGCTAGCTGTTTCCCTGTCACAAAGGATGAGCATTTTACACGAGGTAATGAAACTTGTCACCTCAGCATTACATTAACATCCCCATTCAAGGCAGGTGAAACTGCAGAGCTAGAGAATGTACAGAGAACCTTTACTGCACGTATAAGTTCCATCAAACACCTTAACTACTGGGAGCGCCTGGAAGCATTTGACTTGTACTCACTAGAGCGCAGGCGAGAGAGATATCATAATCTACACCTGGAAGATTCTGGAGGGACTGGTCCCTAATATGCACACAGCAATCACTCCATACGAAAGCAAAAGACTTGGCAGGCGATGCAACATACCCCCAGTGAAAAGTAGGGGTGTCACTGGTACACTAAGAGAAAACACAATAAGTGTCCGGGGCCCAAGACTGTTCAACAGCCTCCCACCAGCAATAAGGGGCATTACGGGAAGACCCCTGGTTGTCTTCAAGAGGGAGCTGGACAGATACCTAAAGACGGTGCCGGATCAGCCGAGCTGTGGTTCGTACGTTGGATTACGTGCGGCCAGCAGTAACAGCCTCGTTGATCAGGCCCTGATCCACCGGGAGGCCTGGTCGTGGACCGGGCCGCGGGGACGTTGATCCCCGGAATTCCCTCCAGGTAGACTCCAGGTAGCTTGGGGGACTTCAACAGCACAATTTCTTCAACGGAGTAAAAGGCTTTTGATCCAAATAATTGGAGTTACCCTCCCCTTCCTAGGATTAAACCTGACTGTCTCCCATTCCCGAGGCGAAAATTTTATTTCCCTATATGGGACAGGCTACACTGAATGATGGTGATTCAAATGAAAGAGTCCAGTTCTGCTGGAAGGGAAACTTACGCTTCAGTAGCTACAGAACCTTCAATGGAATGCTTAACTGTAGCCTCAGTGACCTACTGAAGTTTCCCAACTAAGGCTGACACTCTCAACACTGTATGTAAACCATTCTCTGTGATGGAATATAACATGGGAACATAGCTAGCTTTTGTTCCCACTATGTAGATATTATATAGAATAAGGCAGCAGCACACTGCTGCACACTCAAATTCAGCTAAATTAAAAATTCATCTAAGGGCCTAGTGGTTCCATATAAATAATAATAATAATAATAATAATAATAATAATAATAATAATAATAATAATAATACGAGGATGCAGATAAAGACTCAGGAGTAGTGGGAGGCGGAGGAGGGTTGGGACATGGAGGAAATGGAGGAGGAAATGCGAGAGTGGCTAAGTGAGGCAGGTGGGAAAAATAGAGGTGATGAACGGTTGAGAAAGAAGAATTTATATTAAATTTTAAAGATAGAATAAAATAGTTATTATTACTATTATTATATTTATAGAGAAAGCAATAAAACTCGTAGTGGTCACGCAGCACTTGGGGAATGGTAGGTAATCAGGTTTGTTCCAAGGAAGGGGAAGCTAACTCAAACTCCTTGGCTCAAGAGCCGTTCGTCGGCATCAAAGTACGCCCTTGAAGAGGTGGAGACAGAGAGGCTCACTGGGTGGATGTGTGTGCAGAGTTTGTAAACTATTACCACTGAAGTTAGTGAGGGGCTCTTGATCGAAAGAACTGAAGCTACCCTCCCAATCCATTGAGCAAACTTGATTACCTCACATATATACATATATACATACAAATACACACACACACACACACGCATATGGGCGCCTAGCAAACCTGAGAACAGCATTCCGATACCTTAGTAAGGAATCATTCAAGACACTGTACACCGTGTATGTCAGGCCCATACTGGAGTATGCAGCACCTGTTTGGAACCCGCACTTGATAAAGCACGTCAAGAAACTAGAGAAAGTACAAAGGTTTGCGACAAGGTTAGTTCCAGAGCTAAGGGGAATGTCCTATGAAGAAAGATTAAGGGAAATCGGCCTGACGACACTGGAGGACAGGAGGGTCAGGGGAGACATGATAACGACATATAAAATACTGCGTGGAATAGACAAGGTGGACAAAGACAGGATGTTCCAGGGAGGGGACACAGAAACAAGAGGCCACAATTGGAAGTTGAAGACACAAATGAGTCAGAGAGATAGTAGGAAGTATTTCTTCAGTCATAGAGTTGTAAGGCAGTGGAATAGCCTAGAAAATGACGTAGTGGAGGCAGGAACCATACACAGTTTTAAGACGAGGTTTGATAAAGCTCATGGAGCGGGGAGAGAGAGGGCCTAGTAGCAACCGGTGAAGAGGCGGGGCCAGGAGCTAGGACTCGACCCCTGCAACCACAAATAGGTGAGTACAAATAGGTGAGTACACACACACACACACACACACACACACACACACACACACACACAGTCTCCACCTCTTCAAGTGCGTACTTTGATGCCGACGAACGACTCTTGAGCCAAGGAGTTTGAGTTAGCTTCCCCTTGGATCAAAGACAGTGACTATGTATGAGTGATGGTGAATGTGTTGAATGATGATGATGATGAAAGGTGTGTGTGTCGTGCCTAATAGGTAAAACTTGCTATTTTGGCTTAAGTAGCAACGCTCTTCTTGCCGAATAAGGCAAGCGAAAATGTGTGCGTGTAATAATTTCGCAAAAATCATTCTGAACCTAACGAAAAAATATATTTCATTTTGTTTGTTTATTATTAAATAATTGTAAACTTTTCTAAAATATATTTAACTGGATTAGGCTAAATTAAATTGCGCTTGTTATAATAAGGTTAGGTAAGTTTTCTAAGGTTCTTTTGGTTTAAAATTATTGATTTTTACATTAATATTAATGAAAAAATACATATTTTTAAATGTATAAGAGAAAATTTTAGAAAGGACTTAATTTTAAATGAGTTCTTGCTAAATGACCAGTTTTACCTATTCGACACCACACACACACACACACACACACACACACACACACACACACACACACACACACATATATATATATATATATATATATATATATATATATATATATATATATATATATATATATATATATATATTTATATATATATTTTTATATATATATATTTATATATATATAAAAAATTTGTGGATGAACTTGGTGTTTGTATTGTGTGGTGTATTTGTTAAGCACATCCTACCTGCCCCAATCCCCCCCCCCTGCACCATACATATGGTAGTAATCTTATTACAATCGAAGGGAAGTGCTAAAGCCGAAGGGGTTATACAGCGTTGTCAGAATGTGAGGTAGTCAGGTTTAATCAATGTACTGAGAGGGTGGCTCCAGGTCCTTCGATCAAGAGCTCCTCACCATCATCAGTGGTAATAACTTGCGAACACTACGCACATCCACCCACCCGCACTTCCCCTCCACCCAGTGAGCCTCTCACAGTCTCCACCTCTTCAAGGGCGTACTTCGATGACGACGAATGGCTCTTGAGCCAAGGAGTTTGAGTTAGCTTCCCCTTCTTTGAATCAAAGACAGTGACTATGTATGAGTGATGGTGAATGTGTTGAATGATGATGAAAGTTTTTTCTTTCTTTTTGGGTCACCTTGCCTTGGTGGGAAACGGCTGATATATATATATATATATATATATATATATATATATATATATATATATATATATATATATATATATATATATATATATATATATATATATATAACATACATCAATGTCTGAATATAGAGGATTTGTGCACAAACTATAACAGTACATTATGAGTGGTGTCTTGCAGTCTTCTCACACCTCCCATAAAAATGTTGGATGGCCACTCCACAGGACTTCTAAGACCCCAGGGGCCGGATTAAAACGTAACATTGTAATGTGAAAGGGCATTAGATGCATAACATTAAGCACATTACGCAGGACATGCCTTAACTTCTAAAGAATAGAACACCCGAGGTTAAGACAAAGCAATGTGACACAGGACATGGCTTAAGTTCTAAACAATACAAAGAACGAGGGTAAGACACAATGGCGTCCACACAACGATACGATTATACAAATAAGTTCTAAATCAGATACAAAGTTCTAGTTATCAAGAAATGTCGGCACAACTATAGAAAATACGTATTAGCATAATATCTGGCAATAATGATTAGTCAGGATGTGAACAACAGCTGAGACGGCAAAAAACTATACTGTGACTCCAGACATGGGCCACACTGTGGCGTCTCAACTGGCGACACCAGGGTGTCGGTCGCTCCATCCTTCATGCTGCTTTACCACTATGACATCAACCTTAATGCATTCCTGGAAAAACAAAGTATCCATGTAATACACACACACACACACACACACACACACACACACACACACACACACACACACACACACACACACACACACACACACACACACACAAACACAAACACACATATATACAAGATTTCACACCTTCCTGTGAAGTGACACTATAACCCTTCATTTCCCCCCATCTCTCTCCCTCCTCTCTCTCTCTCTCTCTCTCTCTCTCTCTCTCTCTCTCTCTCTCTCTCTCTCTATCTCTCCCTTTCTCTCATCCTCTCTCTCTTCCTCTCACTTTCTCTTCCTCTCTCTCTCCCTCTCCCTCTCTCTCTTCCTCTTCTTTTCTCTCTCTCTCTCCGCCCTTGTCACTCCCCCCTCTCTCTTACCTTTTCCCTCTCACTTTCTCCCCCTTTTTACCCTTCTTTTCCCCTCCTTCTAGGCTCCCCTTCTCTCTCTCCCTCTCTCTCACTCTCTCCCCCTTTTTCTTTTTTTCTTTCTCTCACTAAAAAAAAAAATGGTTGGGACTCGCAGGAATCAGGGATCAGATGACAATGGTACTGGTAGGGAGGAATGGATGGAGGAACAGTGGAAAAGGATAGAGCAAGAATGGGAGAGAAAATTAGGAGAGCTTTCTGAAAAAATGGAGAAAGAGCTCTCTGTGAAATGGGAAAAGAGGTTGGAGAAGGAGACGAAGAATTGGGAGGCACAAGTCGAAACTGCAGTAGCCAGGGTAAAGGTTCCAGAATTTGAGGTAAACAGGCTGAAGCAAGTCTCAGGGGTAGTAACCAGAGAAGACATACTATACGAAGCTGAGAGGCTGAACAAGAAGGAAGGAGATTTGAATTATGCTAAGGTCATATCAGCCTGCAAAGAAGGGCCAGGGAGTGGAAGGGAAGAGCAGATGGGTGCAGATGGAGAGGGAGATAGATTGAATGCTGAGGCACAACCATGCTACCAAGAGCCAATGGAAAAATCAAGGGAGAAAATGACCACATACAGACAGGAACCAGAGTCACAGAGGGAGAGGCAATGGGAGGAGGAAAGGGCAAAATCAGTGATTATCCATGGGCTTCGGGAGAGAGAGGAAAGGACACACACTGAAAGACGGCAGGAAGAAAGAAAGGAGATTGAGAAAATCATCACGGAAATAGGGGGAGAAGACACGGATGAGATTGTAAATTTTCAGAGAATAGGGGGGTACTTGAAGGGGAGAAACCGACCGATCAAGCTGATTCTCAGGACAGAAGCAGTGCGGAACAGGATCCTCCAAGAGAAACCACGGTTGAAAAGCTCGGAAGAGTACAAGAAGGTGTTCCTAGACAGAGACAGAACACGAACAGAGAGACAGCAGCTGAGGGAGAGGACAAAAAAGCGAAAGGAGCTAGGAAAGGAGACAAGGATGGAACCAGCAGAGGTCAGTCAGAGCAGAACAGAGCAGCAAGGGCAAGCACGCACACAACTATCCTCAGAACCCCACAACCTATCACACCATCCCAACACACAATACAATCCATACCCACAGCTTCCACCCAACCCCCAACCATAGAATCCCACAGTATGCTACCAGGTCTCCCACCCCCACAGGCCCCCCAAACCACAGTGTTGGAAAGGAAACTGAAGGTATGGTACACAAACGCTGATGGAATAACAAACAAGTGGGAGGAGTGGCACGAAAGAGTCAAAGAGGCATCACCAGACATCATAGCGATCACAGAAACCAAGCTTACAGGTATGATAACAGATGCCATTTTTCCAGTGGGATACCAGATCCTGAGAAAAGACAGAAGGAACAGGGGGGGTGGAGGAGTGGCATTGCTGATCAAACACTGATGGAATTTTGATGAGCTGGAGAGAGGAGACAGCGGAGAAGAAAGTGATTACATAGCGGGAACGCTTCACTCTGGTGGTCCCAAGGTGATAATTGTAGTGATGTATAACCCACCACAGAACAGCAGGAGGCCAAGGCAAGAGTATGACGAGAGCAATAAAGCGATGGTTGACACACTGGCTGCAGTGGCCAGAAGAGCTCATGCATGCAGGGCAAAGCTACTGATCATGGGTGACTTTAACCACAAGGAGATCAACTGGGAGAACTTGGAGCCACATGGGGGCCAAGATACATGGAGGGCTAAGATGATGGAGGTGGTATTGGAAAACTTCATGTACCAACACGTAAGGGACACTACAAGAGAGAGAGGAGAGGATGAACCAGCAAGACTGGACTTAGTATTCACCTTGAGTAGTGCAGATATTGAGGACATCACATATGAAAGACCCCTTGGGGCCAGCGATCATGTGGTTTTGAGCTTCGAATACACAGTAGAGCTACAAGTGGAGGGGGAAGCAGGAAGGCCAGGACAAACAAAACCAAACTACAGGAAAGGGGACTACACAGGAATGAGGAACTTCCTGAATGAGGTTCAGTGGGACAGAGAACTGGCAGGGAAGCCAGTTAATGAGATGATGGAATATGCAGCAACAATGTGCAAGGAGGCTGAGGAGAGGTTTATACCCAAGGGTAACAGGAATAATGAAAAAGCCAGGATGAGCCCATGGTTCACCCAAAGATGCAAGGAGGCAAAAACCAAGTGTGCTAGGGAATGGAAGAAATATAGAAGGCAAAGGACCCAGGAGAATAAGGAGAGCAGTCATAGAGCCAGAAACAAATATGCACAGATAAGAAGAGAGGCCCAAAGACAATATGAAAATGACATAGCAGCAAAAGCCAAATCTGACCCAAAGCTGTTATACAGCCACATCAGGAAGAAAACAACCGTCAAGGACCAGGTAATCAGGCTAAGGAAGGAAGGAGGAGAGACAACAAGAAATGACCGTGAAGTATGTGAGGAACTCAACAAGAGATTCAAAGAAGTGTTCACAGAGGAGACAGAAGGGGCTCCAGAAAGACGAAGAGGTGGGGTACACCACCATGTGCTGGACACAGTACACACAACCGAAGAAGTGAAGAGGCTTCTGAGTGAGCTAGATACCTCAAAGGCAATGGGGGCAGATAACATCTCTCCATGGGTCCTGAGAGAGGGAGCAGAGGCACTATGTGTACCCCTAACAACAATATTCAATACATCTATCGAAACAGGGAGATTGCCTGAGGCATGGAAGACAGCAAATGTGGTCCCAATCTTTAAAAAAGGAGACAGACATGAAGCACTAAACTACAGACCAGTGTCACTGACATGTATAGCATGCAAAATCATGGAAAAGATTGTCAGGAGAAGAATGGTGGAACATCTAGAAAGGAATGATCTCATCACCAGCAGACAACATGGTTTCAGAGACGGGAAATCCTGTGTCACAAACCTACTGGAGTTCTATGACATGGTGACAGCAGTAAGACAAGAGAGAGAGGGGTGGGTGGATTGCATTTTCTTGGACTGCAAGAAGGCGTTTGACACAGCACCACACAAGAGATTAGTGCAAAAACTGGAGGACCAAGCAGGGATAACAGGGAAGGCACTGCAATGGATCAGGGAATAATTGTTTGCAGATGACGTGAAGTTGATGAGAAGAGTTCAGTCGATCGAAGACCAGGCAGTACTACAAAGGGATCTGGATAGGCTGCAGACCTGGTCCAGCAACTGGCTCCTGGAGTCCAATCCCACCAAGTGCAAAGTCATGAGGATTGGGGAAGGGCAAAGAAGACCGCAGACGGAGTACAGTCTAGGGGGCCAGAGACTACAAACATCACTCAAGGAAAAAGATCTTGGGGTGAGTATAACACCAGGCACATCTCCTGAAGCGCACATCAACCAAATAACTGCTGCAGCATATGGGCGCCTGGCAAACCTCAGAACAGCATTCCGACATCTTAATAAGGAATCGTTCAGGACCCTGTACACCGTGTACGTTAGGCCCATATTGGAGTATGCGGCACCAGTTTGGAACCCACACCTAGCCAAGCATGTAAAGAAACTAGAGAAAGTGCAAAGGTTTGCAACAAGACTGGTCCCAGAGTTAAGAGGTATGTCCTATGAGGAGAGGTTAAGGGAAATCAACCTGACGACACTGGAGGACAGGAGAGATAGGGGGGACATGATAACGATTTACAAAATACTGAGAGGAATTGACAAGGTGGACAAAGACAGGATGTTCCAGAGACTGGACACAGCAACACGGGGACACAGTTTGAAGCTGAAGACACAGATGAATCAAAGGGATGTTAGGAAGTATTTCTTCAGCCACAGAGTAGTCAGTTAGTGGAATAGTTTGGGAAGCGATGTAGTGGAGGCAGGATCCATACATAGCTTTAAGCAGAGGTACGATAAAGCTCATGGTTCAGGGAGAGTGACCTAGTAGCGACCAGTGAAGAGGCGGGGCCAGGAGCTTGGACTCGACCCCTGCAACCTCAAACTAGGTGAGTACAACTAGGTGAGTACACACACACACACACACATTTCACGAAACTACTTCGAACTAACTCGAACTTTGAGGGGTGAACTTCAGGCGACGTTTCGTTTTGTGGTGAACCGACAGTTAAGTAGTTAAGCACACTTATACACAGTTTACTACATTTATTGAGGAAATGTTTCTGCATGAGTGGCTTCTTCAGTCCTAATCTGAAGTCACTCGTTGCAAAATGTTTCCTTAGTAAATGTCTTGAGCTGTGCATTACTTCACCTATGAACCATTATACTTCGAACATCATGAAACTCAGCCAAAAATGGAAACAAAACTGTGAAACATACTCCAAACTGGCATCGAGGCCCCACGGTACTAACCCAAAGAAAATGCTGATTCTCAGGATTCTCTGTGTACAGAGAATCCTGAGAATCAGTTTCATAGCTTGGGGGCTTCACACGTCTTTCCAAAGGACCGTTGACGCCCTCGTGACTTTCCGGCGGAAGTAGACCAGAAGCCACAACCACTCATTTTCAAAGTCATAACTGCTTGATGCTTCTCTCACCGACCAATGTCAAACCTAGGTGACGGAAGGTTGCTGTCTCACACAGCAGCTACTCACTGAGTAAACGATTTGTTTGTGTGTGTGTGGTGGGGGAGCTGGTTTCATAGAATACTGTGATAAGCTTTACTGACTTTTGGAACATATTGGGCCTTCTCATACCTACTCTAAATTGAATTTGCCTCTGCTGCTTACTTATTCCACTTTTCAAGTATTGAAACTAGAGCGGTACTTCCTAACATTTGTATGATTCATTTCCCATCTATGTCCCCTTCCCCCCCCTGCCTCGTCATATTAATTTTAAAAGTCCATCCCTATCTGCCTTGTTATTTACTCTCAGAGTTTTGTACGTTGTAATCATGTCTCATCTACTCTCCGAGACAGTCGCCAGGTCCAGGTCCAGTTCCTTCAGTCTTTTCTCATGGTGTGTTTTTCTGATTTCTGGGACCAGTCTGATCGCAAACCAGTCAACTCACTACCAGACTCACGAGATAGTGATAAATTGTAGACGGTCAGAGTCAAAACCTACAGTCAAAAACAGTTGGTGAAGTAAGTTGCTGGTTCACTAAATCAACCCACCGTCAAACTTAGGAAGTGATTATGTTGAATTAGAGATGGTTGTAATTATGATGTGATGGTTAACTCAGCCAAGCCCCAACCAGTCATGGTAGTGGTGGATTAGCTGAACCATACAATGAACACCACTTCCCGCCAGCCCCACTAATAAAACACACTGTTACCCACCCAATACGCATATCCTGCTACAACACCCACTCTGACACACACCTAACTCATTCACTTGTCAATAAGTTATCTCCTGACTCACAGACAAGAGCAAACTCACTTGTAGTTATCTACAAGCCCACAAACAGCAGCTATCTACCAGTTCACAAACAGCTACTAGCGCACAACTATTAACGCACCTTAAGTTAACCACCAGTCCACAAACAACAGACCTCTACCAACGCATAAGCAAATCTGCAGGTATCTACCAACAAACAAACAACTAACGCACCTGAATTTATGTGCCAGCCCACAAACAACAGACCTCTACCAGCAAACAAACACACCTAAGTTATCTACCATCACATACACAAAAGAAAACGCATCGACACTCGCCTTAATCAACAAAAAAGAAGAGGTGTGACAAACACCAAGGTTCAGTGGTAGGTGGTGACAAACACCAAGGTTCAGTGGTAGGTGGTAATGAACACCAAGGTTCAGTGGTAGGTGGTGACAAACACCAAGGTTCAGTGGTAGGTGGTAATGAACACCAAGGTTCAGTGGTAGGTGGTAATGAACACCAAGGTTCAGTGGTACGTGGTGACAAACACCAAGGATCAGTGGTAGGGGGTAATGAAAACCAAGGTTCAGTGGTAGGAGGTGACAAACACCAAGGTTCAGTGGTAGGTGGTAATGAACACCAAGGTTCAGTGGTAGGTGGTGACAAACACCAAGGTTCAGTGGTAGGTGGTGACAAACACCAAGGTTCAGTGGTAGGAGGTGACAAACACCAAGGTTCAGTGGTAGGTGGTGACAAACACCAAGGTTCAGTGGTAGGGGGTAATGAAAACCAAGGTTCAGTGGTAGGTGGTAATGAACACCAAGGTTCAGTGGTACGTGGTGACAAACACCAAGGATCAGTGGTAGGGGGTAATGAAAACCAAGGTTCAGTGGTAGGAGGTGGCAAACACCAAGGTTCAGTGGTAGGAGGTGACAAACACTAAGGTTCAGTGGTAGGTGGTGACAAACACCAATGTTCAGTGGTAGGTGGTAATGAACACCAAGGTTCAGTGGTAGGTGGTGACAAACACCAAGGTTCAGTGGTAGGTGGTGACAAACACCAAGGTTCAGTGGTAGGTGGTGACAAACACCAAGGTTCAGTGGTAGGTGGTGACAAACACCAAGGTTCAGTGGTAGGTGGTGACAAACACCAAGGTTTAGTGGTAGGTGGTGACAAACACCAAGGTTCAGTGGTAGGTGGTGATAAACACCTAGGTTAAGTGGTAGGTGGTAATGAACACCAAGGTTCAGTGGTAGGTAGTGACAAACACAAAGGTTCAGTGGTAGGTGGTGACAAACACCAAGGTTCAGTGGTAGGTGGTGACAAACACCAAGGTTTAGTGGTAGGTGGTGATAAACACCAAGGTTCAGTGGTAGGTGGTGATAAACACCTAGGTTAAGTGGTAGGTGGTAATGAACACCAAGGTTCAGTGGTAGGTAGTGACAAACACAAAGGTTCAGTGGTAGGTGGTGACAAACACCAAGGTTCAGTGGTAGGTGGTGACAAACACCAAGGTTCAGTGGTAGGTGGTGACAAACACCAAGGTTCAGTGGTAGGTGGTGACAAACATCAAGGTTCAGTGGTAGGTGTGGTGACAAACACCAAGGTTCAGTGGTAGGTGGTGACAAACACCAAGGTTCAGTGGTAGGTGGTGACAAACATCAAGGTTCAGTGGTAGGTGGTGACAAACACCAAGGTTCAGTGGTAGGTGTAGAATAATAGACAACAAACATAGAAACACCTCTCTTCCCCCCCCCCTCCTCATTTTCTCTCGCTCTTTACATCCCCTTTCCTCGACACCCTCTTTTTCCCCTACTCTGCAACACCCGTCTCCGTTCAATTCCACGTCTTCCCTACCCTGCAACAACACCTCCCTCCACTTCAATCCTATGTCTCCCTACTTCCCGGCACCCCTTCCCATCAATCATCCCCTCCTCCTCCCCTCACCTTTCACCCTGTGTGATGGAATTTGACAGAAAAACATACAATGTTACAAAGTGGGAACAAAAGCTATCACAAAGAACAGTGGGAGCACATTGCTGATGTCTAATTTTGCTAAACGAAAAAAAAAATATTTCTAATCTCATGGTGTGTTATAAAGAGAGTGTAGAGTAACAGAGCAGCAGGTTACCTGTGACTTACCTGTTGCTACTTCCTCACTACCCGCCCAGGCTACCTCACTACTCACCCACACTTCCTCACTACCCACCAAGGTTTTCTCACTACTCACCCAGGCTTCCTCACTACCCACCCAGGCTTCCTCACTACCCACCCAGGTTTCCTCACTACTCACCCAGGCTTCCTTACTACTCACCCAGGCTTCCTCACTACCCACCCAGGCTTCCTCACTACTCACCCAGGCTTCCTCACTACTCACCCAGGTTTCCTCACTACTCACCCAGGTTTCCTCACTACTCACCCAGGCTACCTCACTACTCACCCAGGCTTCCTCACTACCCACCCGGGCTTCCTCACTACTCACCCAGGCTACCTCACTACCCACCCAGGCTTCCTCACTACCCACCCAGGTTTCCTCACTACCCACCCAGGTTTCCTCACTACTCACCCAGGCTTCTTCACTACTCACGCAGGCTTCCTCACTACCCATCCAGGATTCCTCACTACCCACCCAGGCTTCCTCACTATTCACCAAGGCTTCCTCACTACCCACCCAGGTTTCCTCACTACCCACCCAGGCTTCCTCACTACTCAGCCAGGCTTCCTCACTACCCACCCAGGCTACCTCACTATTCAACCAGGCTTCCTCACTACCCACCCACGCTACCTCACTACTCACCCAGGCTTCCTCACTACTCACCCAGACTTCCTCACTACTCACCCAGGCTTCCTCACTACTCACTCAGGCTTCCTCACTACCCACCCAGGCTACCTCACTACTCACCCAAGCTTCCTCACTACCCACCCAGGCTTCCTCACTACCCACCCAGGCTACCTCACTATTCAGCCAGGCTTCCTCACTACTCAACCAGGCTTCCTCACTACTCAGCCAGGCTTCCTCACTACTCAGCCAGGCTTCCTCACTACTCAGCCAGGCTTCCTCACTACCCACCCGGGCTTCCTCACTACTCACCCAGGCTTCCTCACTACTCACCCAGGCTTCCTCACTACCCACCCAGGCTTCCTCACTACTCAACCAGGCTTCTTCACTACTCACCAAGGCTTCCTCACTACTCACCCAGGTTTCCTCACTACCCACCCAGGCTTCCTCACTACCCACCCAGGCTTCCTCACTACCCACACAGGCTTCCTCACTACTCACCCAGGCTTCCTCACTACTCACCCAGGCTTCCTCACTACCCACCCAGGCTACCTCACTACTCAACCAGGCTTCCTCAATATCCACCCAGGCTTCCTCACTACTCACCCAGGCTTCCACACTACCCACCCAGGCTTCCTCACTACCCATCCAGGCTACCTCACTACTCACCCAGGTTTCCTCACTACCCACCCAGGCTTCCTCACTACTCACCCAGGCTTCCTCACTACCCACCCAGGCTTCCTCACTACCCATCCAGGCTACCTCACTACTCACCCAGGCTTCCTCACTACCCATCCACGCTACCTCACTACTCAACCAGGCTTTCTCAATATCCACCCAGGCTTCCTCACTACCCATCCAGGCTACCTCACTACTCACCCAGGCTTCCTCCTACCCACCCACGCTACCTCACTACTCAACCAGGCTTCCTCAATATCCACCCAGGCTTCCTCACTACCCATCCAGGCTACCTCACTACTCACCCAGGCTACCTCACTACTCACCCAGGCTTCCTCACTACCCACCCAGGCTTCCTCACTACCCACCCAGGCTTCCTCACTACCCACCCAGGCTTCCTCACTACCCACACAGGCTTCCTCACTACTCAACCAGGTTTCCTCACTACTCACCCAGGCTTCCTCACTACTCACCCAGGCTTCCTCACTACCCACCCAGGCTACCTCACTACTCAACCAGGCTTCCTCAATATCCACCCAGGCTTCCTCACTACTCACCCAGGCTTCCACACTACCCACCCAGGCTTCCTCACTACCCATCCAGGCTACCTCACTACTCACCCAGGCTTCCTCACTACCCACCCAGGCTTCCTCACTACCCATCCAGGCTACCTCACTACTCACCCAGGCTTCCTCACTACCCACCCACGCTACCTCACTACTCACCCAGGCTTCCTCACTACTCACCCAGGCTTCCTCAACAATTAAGAATAATTGAATGTTTCTTCGTGAATCTCATTTTTTCCTGTTAATCTTATTTCAACTACAGATCGTAAAGTATGAGAAAAATAATAAAATATGTTATTTTAGAGAGAGAGAGAGAGAGAGAGAGAGAGAGAGAGAGAGAGAGAGAGAGAGAGAGAGAGAGAGAGAGAGAGAGAGAGAGAGAGAGAAATATTGGGGTAAAAACTTTCATGAAATAAAATGTAATAATTAGCAGTAATGTTTGGAGCCGTGGTGGGTGTATCATCACTGGCAGGATGTACAATTAGTTCTCGTGTAGACAAGGGAGCCAGGGAGCAATGGAAATCCCACACAACACACACACAAGCACGGCCACACGCACTTCATAAAGACATGGTGAAGGCAAAGGCTATACGCAGCTTCAAGAATAGATAGGATCAGGCCTTGGAGGCCGATAAAATCTGTAAATACAACTACAGTAGGTGAATACAACCTCATCCACTTCCACCAACCCCACTACCACCACTCATGACAGTAACACCATCACCACTCCGACCACCATTACCGCCACTCATGACAATAACACCATCACCACTCATGACATCACGAACATTACTAACCTCAACACCACCACCATTACCACAACCACACCATACTACTAACAAACCATAAAATATATTAGTGACCTGGTATTTAAAAAACATATCAGAATAACCCAAGAACACATCATTATAAGAACAAGTCAAGAATACATCGTTATAAGATCACAAGAACACATGAATACATCAGTATGCAAACACATCAAGAATACATGTATACATCAGTGTAAGAACACATCAAAAACAAAAAGAGCACGTAACGAACACATCAGTATAAGCACACGCTAAAAGAACATCTATATACGAGCCTTGAATTTCAATGCTTCATTTAAAATTCGTGTTATCAAGCACATTAAATAAATATTGTTCTCACACAGCGACAACTGCAATTTACTTGTTCAATGATCACCATCATCTACCAAGATGCTGCCTATGGAACCAGGCATCAAAGTGTCTGCACGACAGAAAAAACGTTCAAAACAGGTTACTGTCTTCACATACTAAATTCCACACATTGTAAACGTGACACACTGACAGTCTGTCACAGAGAGCACGATGTTCAAGGAATCACTAGCGTAAACCAACAAGCACTTAGCAAAATAAATATTTTTTTTTACGAGACGCGCACTAAACAATATAGTGGAAAATGCATCTTCGGCGTGGAATGCTTTTAAGGATTTATCTTACAGTCAGCTTAGAACTTGCAGGAACTGAAGCACGTAAATGCGTTAAGTGAACTAACGATGTAACTAGAAGCTGGATTGAAACACAAGATGGGCGTGCACGTGTGTGGATGGATGTTCGTGAGGGTCGCACACCACTCCACGCGGTGCTGCTTCACTCAACTGACTGCTGCTGTTACGTCCCTAGCGGTCCGTGGTAGTACAGACACGCCTCCATCTCATGCGGCTTCCTCTCCTATGTAACGCCCTCCACCGCCGCCGGAACTCAACCCTTATTTCGTACTTGCTTAATATGCTCTTTGCATCTGACTGCTGCTGTCGCCACAACATGGCTGAAACATGCTCCTCCTTTTTTGGACAAGGAATCGTCTTAACGTTCTAAACCTTTGTTTTGCGGAGAAATGGGTGGGAATTCGACCTGCTTAGCATCTATCTGCCAGCAGACCCACTGCTGTCCTCCGCTATTCTTATTCTTATAATTAAAACCTAAAAAGGAAAATATTACCGAGTCAGTATAACTTTTTTGTCAAGGGGCAATTTCCTTATCAAAAACTCACATTTAGATATCAACCACCGGAAACCTGTATAATATTACAACAAGCACACACCTAACATATCCCGAATTCATCTGTGATTTTCATTCATAAAAAAAAAATGCAACACTCGCAAGTTAACATTTTCCCGGCAACCATGACATCAACTTTAATAGCCTAATTATACAAAAAAATCAACTAAATAAAAAATACAATTTTTATTAGCAATTATTAAAAATTTTATATTCTTCAATTTGTGTTGGGATAAAAATATCGACACATACAGCTAGCCGTCTTTCTATATTTCATCTTTCCCTTACGAAACTGGCTAAACATAACAAGGGATCTGAATGTTTCCAGCGAAGCAGAAAATTAATTGTACACTCCATATCCATGCTGCTGAGGGCAGCAGAGTATGTATAAATACATTAATGCGCTGGAACTAGGCTCCGAAACAGTTAAACATTTACTAATAAGCAGAACAACCACTGTGAGAAATCAAAAAGCACTTGGAAATTCACTATTTTTTCACAGTGGTTGTTCTGCATATTGTGATATCACCTGTTTACTATAATCTTACTGCATACACGAATATATATAACATTTACAAAACTGTAATTTGTACATTTTAATATTTTATCTGTTGCAAGCCAATTTAAGAGAACACCTTCACAATTTAGGTTATATTTTCAGGTGGTAGGTGCCTGAGTATCATAGTACTGATATTAAACGCTGACAACACTTGGACATTTTCATTGTCGAATAAAGAGTTGCACGTGTGTCATATTCATAAGGTACTAAAGTGTTCCACTCGAGAGCTTGGTTTCTCCACGGTATCCTTCACTTCTGTCATTCTCCTCTGGTTTCAGAGTAAGGAATGACGGTTTCGTGCTACTATTTTGCTTTCATTTCATTAGGCTTTATAAAAAAAATGCAATTTTTCCTACCGAAAACAATATTTTTGTGTTGTCCACACACTAATAATCTGAGAGATTGACCTCATCGCTCTAGGGCCGTGAGGTTGTGCTGCGCCTTGCTCCTGCATTCGTCACTCAGCCTTGGTGGAGGACGGACGTTGGCAGTTGAGCTAGCACCTGTTGGTAGCACTGAGTGATTTTCACAAGATGGCGCAGGCTATCAGGCGGAGAATCAACACTGTGTGTATTGAGGTGTTGAAAGGAGCAGTATATCAAACCAATGCCTCTGTTATGCTGCCTGCTATACTACGGGATACCTACTGCATCAGCAAAGACGATCTGTATGGTATTGCCTTAAATGGAGCAACAAGGATATTTGTGAAATTTGTGACGGCTGCGACTTATGACAAGATGGTGGAAAAATACCAAGACGTGTGTATGACGGTTAATCCTGGTCTGGAAGTACGCATGAGGGACGTATCCAAGTATTATACTTGGGTAAAGTTACGGAATGTCCCATTTGAAGCGGATGAAGAAGATATAAAAGCAACATTCAACGAGTATGGTGTTATACATCAGGCAACAGTTGGAAGGTGGTCTGATAATATGTATGGTGGACTGCGTGAGGGCTCCTTTACCCTCAAAATGTCTTTGCGCAAATCTATACCATCATATGTGACTCTGAGTGACTTTAGAATACAGGTATATGTAACATATGCGGGGCAAAGACGAACCTGTAGACTATGTGGAGCCTTTGATCATATAGCAGCAATGTGTCCTCGTCGATCAACACCTGAGAAAAATGGAGAGGGAAAAGGTGTGTGGAAGGAGAGAGAGGTGACGACCCAGTCTACAGGGGAGCATCTTCAAGATCAGAGAACATGGAGTGAAATCGTGGAAGACAATCCGGAAGAATGTGTAACATTACCGGAGGTGTCTCAGGTTATTGAGAATATGCGTTTGGAGGATGAGGTGAGAAGAGAGGATTTGGGTAGTCAGGTTACGGCTACTATAGATAATGTTATTCAAGAATTCTTAGGTAATCAGAATGAGGGCGAGACACTAAGCATGGTGTCAGAAGGGAAACTTATAGGTGAGGAAGGAATTGAAGAGGTGAGTAATGTGGGTGTTGGGGATAAGCAATTAAACAGGATTAGTGAGGTTGTGGTTGAAGTACACAACGTAGATTGTGGAGATGAGGGAATGCACATAGTAGAGGCATCACGTAAGAGAGAGGCAGGGGCTTCTGATAGTGATGATGTCCTCACACCAGCGCAACGAACTGGTAAGAAACTATCAGTGGATGTAAAAAAAAAAATAACAGGGGGGGGAGGAAAGGGGCAGAGGAAAGGTGAGGCAAAAAATGGACAATGCGATCAGAATGTTCAGCAAAAACGTAAGGAAAGGCAAGGATATCGGTCGATTGGTAAGCCCCCGATAGCATTTTTAAGTGTCTAACCTTAAATGTTAACGGCCTAAGGGCTGATGTAAAGCGTAAGATATTTAGTGTTTTTTTAAAGAGACTTGGCATACAAGTAGTATTTTTACAAGAGCATAATTTCAGGTATGGAAGGGATTTGTCGGTAGATGGATATAAAGTTTATGCTGGGTATACTGGGAAGCTTAAGGGAGGTGCTGCAGTTTTAATAGCTGAGACCAGTCCGTTCCAATTGTTACATTGGGAAGAAGGGGGAGATGGGAGAGTAGCGAGGGTGGATGGGACATGGGGTGGGGTACGTGTGTGTTTTGTGAGTGTATACATGCCGGCGGACAGTAATAGACGTGTTAAAGAGGAATTTGTAAGGGACACACTAATTTATCATATGCGGGGTTTACCTGTTTATTCATTATTTGGAGGGGATTGGAATAGTGTGATACGTAGAAAAGATGTGGAGCCGAGGGATGCAGGGTGTGTTCTGGGGGTTCTACGAGATGTTTTAGGGGGAGTTGGCTTAACGGATGTTGTGAGGGGGGAGGGGTGGAACGTGGAGCATACATATGTGAGGAGAGGATACGCGGCACGACTAGATCGTATTTATGCTTCTCCCGGGTTACAGGTGGCTACTACAGAAACTATAAATGTAGTGTTTTCAGATCATAGAGGAGTGGTCGTGGATGTGGGATGGGGAGGTTTACCAAAGCGTTACATGAGTTATTGGAAACTTAATGTGAGATTGTTAGATGAGCAGGAAGACGGTGATAGTTTTGTTGAGTGGTGGACAAAGGAGTGGAACAAGGGGAGAAAAGGAGGTGATATCCTACGATGGTGGGAGGAATATGCCAAACCAGGAATCAAAAATTTTTATATGAGGAAAGGAAAGGAGGTAAGTCAATGGAAATATGGCTTACAGAGATATTTGGAAGGGCTGCTGAAACAGTGCTATGAAGGTTTTAGTGGGGTTTATCCAGTACAAGAGATTGAGGGCATCAAAGCGCAATTAATGGAAATGCAGAATGCAAGATTTGATGGTGAGAGAATGAGAGGTGGATTGGAAGATGTTTTATGGGGAGATAAGCCATCTGCCTGTGTTTTGCGGCGATTAAAGACGCGACAGAAGACAATGACTATGATGAATTTGGACGTACATACGGATGTGGGAGGGTATACGACGGGACAGAGGTTAGTAACTACGGAAAGTATGAGTGGTTATGCTGATAAGTGGTTTGAGATATATATGAGAGGGGGAAACAGAAAGATAGCGGATATGAAGATTTTAGAGAAGGGGATACAGAGCAACCTAGAGTCAGCAGATAGAGCGATGATAGAAGGGCCTATAGATGAAGAGGAAGTGTGGACGGCATTAAAAGGGATGAGTGTCGGGAAAGCACCTGGGATAGATGGAATCCCAAATGAATTTTATTTGAGCAACTGGGATGTAATGAAGGAATTCTTGGTGCAGTTGATGAATGTAATGAAGGATAAGGGAAGCATGAGTCTAACACAAAGGACAGGTGTAGTAGTTATGGTTCCAAAGGGGGAAGTACAGAATAGCATCCTAGATTATAGAGGTTTATCATTAATGTGCGGGGATTATAAATTGTTTGCCAGGGTGTTAGGTAATAGATTGCGTAAAGTAATTGGGAAGGTTATAGATGGGGGACAGATGGGTGTGCCAGGGAGAACAATGTTTAGTGGGCATGGGAGGATAAAAGGTTATATAGAGGAGCGTAGGATGGATGGTGGAGGTGTTCTTGCGTTGGATTGGAAGGCGGCTTATGATTGTGTAGAGAGAGAGACATTATGGATGATTATGAGGAAGATTGGGTTTGGTGAGGAAATCGTGCAGTGGGCGGAAACTTTATATAGAGGTGCAGAAATACGAGTGCAAATTAATGGAAGGGTGGGGAAGATGGTTAGTATGGGTAGGGGGCTGAGGCAGGGATGCCCCATGTCTCAGATCCTATTTGCATGTCTGCAAGACCCATTATATAGGTTGATAAATGTTGGTGTAAGTGAGGGAGAGGTAAGATTTAGGGGTGCTACGGGTATAGTTGGCTATGTAGATGACACGACGGTCTTAGTGGGGGGAGAGGAGGGGTTAAAGAATGTAAGTAGAATTGTTGAAATATTTAGTGGAGCAACAGGTATGAATGTTAATAGTGAGAAGTCGAAATTACTGGAGGTGGGGTCATGGGTGGGAGGGGAACTGGGAAAAAAGTTTGGATGGCAGGTAGTAGAGCAGTTAAAAATTTGTGGAGTATTGTACAGAGGGGCAGCGCAGGAGACTCGAGAGGCAAATTCTAAAAGGGTAGTGCAAAGAGTATTGCTTAGGTTAGGGGGAATAAGAACGAGTGGTTTAACTATACAACAGAGAGTCATTGTAGTTAATACACTCATTTATCCTAAATTGTGGCACGTGGCTGTGGTGTACCCATTGATGGCGAAAGATGTGCGGCAAGTGCAAAGGAAAGTACTGAATTTTATATGGGGATATGGTTGTCATTGGCTGAGGCAAACGGTTGTAATGACACCGCTGGCAAAAGGGGGTTTAGGTTTAATTCCTTTGGGTAGCAGACTGAAGAGCATGTACGTGAAGCATTGTTATCTGAGATTGGGCGGGGAACGTGGTGTCAGAGTGAGAAAAGTGATGGAAGATGTGAGGCGGTGGTGGGGGGGTAGGGAATTAGAGGAGTGTATGAGTATGTTGAGATACTTATTACAGGTAAGAAATCCGGAAAATGTAACGGCGTGTGTTTTGGGGAGGTTGGAAAGGGTTCAAGAGGTGTTGGAAGGGGAGACAGTTTTTCCATTATATAATTGGACACGAATCTGGGGAGACTTCAGTAAGTTACGGGTGAAGTCAAGGGTGAAGGAAACTATGTATAGGTTTTTACATGGGATTTTGCCAACTAAAGTACGACTGTATCAGATGGGAATTTTGAAGTCTCAATGTTGTGTTTTGTGTGGGGGGGAGGAAACAGCATATCATGTGGTGTATTTCTGTGAGCAGATCGAGCGGGCACGTCTATGGTTACGAAGAGTGTTGGATATGGTGGGTGGGAGTGGGTTAGTGGTATTAAGGGCACTGAGTTTGGATATAGAGGGAGTGGGAGATAGTGTGAGGAGGGCCGTCATGTATTTAGTGGTAGATTATGTCTATATATCGTGGGTGATGAGGGAAGTGGGGGGGGAGGAACGAATAAGGGCTTTAGCAGGACACTTCTATAGAACAAAGTGTATAAATGAGGTAGTGTATGGATGTAGATGGGCCAGAGATTTTCCGGTATCGTATAGAGGTATGACTGTGAGAGGGTTGCGCGCATTAGTGTCGTAATGGCTGGGTGGACAGGTCTCTGTAAAAGGGGGGAGGGTAAAATGATTTATATGGATATAGAATATCATGATTATTAAGCATAGTTTCCTGAGAAGCAAGAGGCGGCTTACCAATCGATTAGGGGCTATAATGTTGTATTATTAACCATAGTGCGTGAAAGAGCAAGTCTAAAAATGGCTCTGAAACATGTCATTAAACATCTAGAATTTGATGAACAAGACAATACGTGTTTAATAATATACATTCTTGGTATATGTAATACAAGTGTGTATTTCAATATCCAGTGTACAGTTATCATATTGTTTGACATTGTTCACTATAGTAAAGCAGTGTTATTATACAAATTTTGTCATAAAGTATAATAGTTGTCAGTATTTTAAAAAGTTCATTGAATAGTTTTAAGATGTTGTGGAGTTTGTTTCATGTCGGCTCATAGATAAACGTGTAAGTGTATTGCGCATATGTAATTTCATTTAGTTCTGTGGAGGACCAGCTAAGGCGTCTTTTCTTTATTAACGCATAGTAATGTTTTAAACTAAAAATGAGAATGTATGGAGTATATAATACTGTTAAAGTACATGTTCATCATTGTGGCTTAGCGCAACTTTTTGAGTGTAATAATAACAATTACGTAAATGTTGGGGGGGGGGGGGGGTGAGTCACTAATATTGTAAGTGCTTTGTATCATTGTACATTATGTTAGTTATGTAGTTAGGTGCATATCAGACTCATAATGAATAGTTACTTAGTGGGCAGGATCAGAGCCACTGATAATGTCTCTTTTTATATTTATTTATTCACATATATATACGTAACTATCTATGTATATTGTATGAACTGCTTTAAATAAAATATAAAAAATAAGGAACAACCCAAGATACTATGTCCTAGGGTTAAATTATGATGGTTATTTATCTCTGTGTTCAATGAACAATGATATGACGTTGTTCAATATGATGATCTGAGCTAATGGGGGGGGGGGGGAGTTGAAATGTCCTAAAAATATTTGTTATTGAATGAGCTTAATAAATGTGTATATTTAGCAATGGGATGCGACGAGGCTCAATAAAGTGATTCGGTATTTTTATACTCTTATGTAAGTTAATGGGCATGTATGACACTGATATAATTCCTGTGAATATAAATTTTCATAAGTCATATAATATTATGTTTCAATTTTTGTACATATGAGAATATGTAATATGTGAGTCCGTGACTATATCATGTGTAATGATCTCATGGATGACCACAATCATAATTATATAAATGGTTTTTAGTGTTAGTCATAATACTAAGTTCAATCTTATGTTGTTTTTTCTAAATATTAATTGTCATGTTGGCATCATCTATGTTTCTTACACTAAAGAGAAATTTTTTATTGTCAACAAGAGTCTATATTCAAGGTTTAAATCATGTTGGTAATTCATCTGCGATCACTGAACAATAGTATGATCTGGGGTGACGGGGGGGGGGGGGGGGGTGTGGGGGTTATGGGGGGGTTGTGGGAGTACGGCTCAAACATATTTTATTACATGTACTTAATTAATGTGTATAATGCTGATAGGATGGGATAATTGAGAATTGTTTTTAATTACTATTGCTTGCACAGTTTTCTTTTGTTTTTGCATAAAGACAATTTACATATATCAGGAGTGTGTAGTGTACTAAGTCACATTATTGTAACTTGAAATGATTTGATTGATGTTGGGTATAATATTGTGTAATGTTGTTCATCACTCACGTGTTGTGGGTTGTACTGAGTCATGTGAAGAGGAAATTTTCTAAAGGCAATGTAAACGAGCAGTGTGTTTTGATTATGAGGACGTAGTTGTTTTTTGTATTATCTGACTCTGTATGCTTTTATTTACTTATTGTAATATGTGTTTTAAATAAAATATAAAAAAAAAAAATAATCTGAGAAATAGACACGAGCAGACAAGGAAGCTTGATTAACGACGCTTCGCTCACGCAGTGATAGATACCTTTTTACACATACATGTATATACTCACGGAGAGATAAGAATCGTATGTCAGGTGCTGACAAAGTGGGTAACGGGATGAAATGACATTTCGGCCAACTGACATTTCGGACTTAAATGATTTGGCATAGGATGTTTCTCGCACATATTTTGGGGAGAACTGTCAGTGAGTCACTTGATGCACGGAAATCAAGCTGTCCTGCCGAATATGTTTAAATATATATTTTTTTTCATTTATGTTAATGTAAAAATTAATAATTTTGTACAAAAAGAACCTTAGAAAATTTAGCTAACCTTATTGTAACAAACTCAGTTTAATTTAGCCTAATCCAGCTAAATATATTTTAGATAAGTTTACAATAATTTAATAAACAAACACAATGAAATATATTTTTTCGTTAGGTTTAGAATGATTTTTGCGAAATTATTGCATAAACAAATTTTCGCTTGACTTATTCGGCAAGAAGAGCGTTGCTATTTAAGCCAAAAAAAAATCACAAGTTTTACCTATTCGGCACGACAAAGCCATCATTTGAAACAATGAAGATAAATTTGAGGTATCTTTCCATTCCACGGGTCAAATCTACTTATTCCCACCCTCTCTAAATCCTCAGGCACTGTATGACCTCTACAGGTTTAGCACTTCGCTGTGATTAACATTAAGTTGATATTGTCAATAGTGTAGTGTCACTAACAACACCCAGCTGCTTGTACAGACCTACCACCGACATGGGCTGCCAGATGTCACATCCTGTGTAATATAATATGATCGGGAAACTCAGCTAGCCTTCATTCCCACAATGGAACTTTCAAAAAAAGATAGGCACATGCATAGTATGAGTGTTTCTAATTATGAAAAAAAAGCCTACAGTTACCCAGACAACCATTGTTTACGATGTATTAATGTGCAGTCTTGTCAAAAGTGTAGACTTAGCAGTTGTGTCACAAGTGTAGACTCAGCAGTTGTGTCACAAGTGTAGACTCAGCAGTTGTCATAAGTGTAGACTCAGCAGTTGTGTCATAAGTGTAGACTCAGCAGTTATGTCACAAGTGTACACTCAGCAGTTGTGTCACAAGTGTAGACTCAGCAGTTGTGTCACAAGTGTAGACTCAGCAGTTGTGTCATAAGTGTAGACTCAGCAGTTGTGTCACAAGTGTAGACTCAGCAGTTATGTCACAAGTGTAGACTCAGCAGTTGTCAAAAGTGTAGACTCAGCAGTTGTGTCACAAGTGTAGACTCAGCAGTTGTGTCACAAGTGTAGACTCAGCAGTTATGTCACAAGTGTAGACTCAGCAGTTGTGTCACAAG